>NC_053154.1:241353673-241953673 GCF_016835505.1 Polypterus senegalus
TTTGTTCAAGTTCTATTTAAATTTTAAATAGAAGGAATTTTTATTTAGTCGACAGAAATATCTTTGGTAGGAATGGTAAAAACAGACAGGAATATTATTTGTGAATAAATCAACTCAAACCTTAAACAACTTATAATATTTTGCTCTCCATAAAAATATATCCTGTCTAAATTATACAAGTTAGAAATAAAGTAAACGTTAAAAGAACAAACATTCAAATTTCTTTACTCTTATGTAATTTTATATAAAAATAAACTTAGATTTTAAATATCCCAAAAGATTTTGCTCTCCATAAAAATATATCCTGTCAAAATTATACAAATTCAAATATGAACATGCTGCATAACAAAACCTGGAAATATAAATAAAATGTGTTCCTTTCAGCAATAACAAATCAAATCATTCAGTTGTCTTTGCTCATATGTCATTTTAGAGCTGGACGCCTGGCATCTTTTTTTGGCAACAGGTTCGTTTATGTTTGGTGTGAGGTTCTGTGTTGTGGAGATTCTCAGGATGGATTGCAGGTGCTCATCAGTGAGGCGACTCCTGTGTGCTGTTTTGTTAGTCTTCATCACTGAGAAGAGCTTCTCACACAGATATGTGCTACCAAACATGCACAAGGTTCGAGCCGCATGTAGACGGACTTTTTTTGTTCTTCAAAGTCACCAAAGCGCCGTGCAAACTCAGTGCGCCAGTTTATCAGCAAAGTGCGATTTGGGAACACCGTAGTGACGACTTGGGTTTAACATTACTTGGCAACATGAAAGTGGGGCAAATTGCACTGGTGCATTTGTGTCTCCCATAAAAGCAGCTTCACTTGAAATCACTTTGTGATTGTGCACGGGTAAAAACGTCCGCTGAAGTGTCAGATTCTTATTTAATTCTTCTGTTTTCTGTATCTTCTGCATTGCATTCAGGTTACCCTGATGTTTTGTCTCATAGTGCCGTCTTAGATTAAATTCTGTAATTACAGCCACATTAGCTCCACAAATGAGACACACGGGTTCAGTAAACATATACTCAGCCTCCCATCGGTTTTAAAGGCTCTATTTTCAGAATCAACTTTTTTCTTCAGCATCGTGTGAGCTAGCTTCGCAATAACTTGCAGCATCTTAAGGTAGACTTGATTAACGCGGTAACTGTTCGGCAAGGCAGCTGAAGCGCTGCATTATGGGATCTGTAGTTTATTGTGTTACCAGCGCTTCATATACCCGGGCCATTAATAACAATAATACAGTATATAAAATGATCTCGGCGGATATAATTACACGCCGGGCCGGATGTGGCCCGCGGCCCTTGAGTTTGACACATATGGACTAAATAGAACTTGAAAAGATATATCTTTTTAAATGTGATCGCAATTCAGATAGAGTTGACGCCAAGACTACAGCCTGCATGCCTCAATAAGTCATCCTCCCTCGCTCTTACTTTTTACCGCTCATCTAATGAATACACTGAGTATGGCTTTACCAAAACAATCATTGATGGCGAATAAAGTATCCATTATTCGAGTATGTAGATCAGGGTATATATATACATATATATATATACCCGCGTATCGCAGTGGAGAAGTAGTGTGTTAAAAAAGCTAGAAAAAGAAAAGGGAACATTTTAAAAATAACGTAACATGACTGTCAATATAAAGTATTTGTTTTGTGAGTGTTACTGAGTGTTGCTGTCATCAAGGATTTGATTATCATTATTCAATCAGGTTCGTATTTGTAGGATGTGTTGTGTTCAAGTTACATTCCGTGTTTGTCAATCGTTGTAAAGATGACAGGTTTCATTCATCGATTCGTTTCTTACTGCATCAATAAACAGCTCGTCTTCTTCTTTATCTGAGACCTGACACACTGCATGCACGGGTTTTTTACACTGTCTTCCTTTAGCGGGACATTAACTTTTTCCACCGTGTGCTTTGTTTCCGCAGTAGCTGGATTTATGAATATGCTTGTATCAGACGCTTCATATTTTTTGCTGCCTTTTCAATTGTGTAATTCGGTTTTTGTTCAGCGCTCTTTGGAACTGTTGCTTTTATCTGTGCACTGCGCCAGTTCACGTGAGCGCTTCGGTGTACATGCATCGAAGTTTCCCAGCTGTGCTGGTGCCATCTCGTGCTATGTCCATGGCTGTATTTAATGTTACCTTAGTCCTGGCACTTAAAACTTTCTCTCGCAGTTTCGCTGAGTTTGTGTCAAACACCACCCTGACCATCTCATCTTCCTCTGCATAAGCACAGTCCTTAACCCGTGAATATTTAGTGGGAGTTTGCTATTGGATTGTGTGGTGTTATGGGTCCACAGCTCGCTAAGCAAAGGCCATTTTTAAATAAGTAATCGATGTGCTCGCGGCTTAGTGAGGGGACGTTGGGCCATAGTGGGCCGCGGGACGATCCGTAGGGTGTGGGCGTTTCTCACCTAGTGCACAGGTGAGGAACTGCCCACATTCATGATTGTCCCGTGGCTAATGCTGCAGCTGCTGTGGCCCTCGTCATTTTAAAAAGAAGCGTGAGTCGGTTTTAAAGAAAAAAAAAAGTGGAGAGAGAAAGGAAAGGAGAGGACGGAGGTTACCGGGAGCAGGAGAGGAAGCAGGTCGGTGAAAGAGAGAGAGAGCGCAAGAGCGAAGCTGGACGGGCGAGCGAATGGCGCCGTGGACAGCTGCGTGGAAGCTGAGTGTTAGGCTGACACCCAGGTGTTTGTGTTGATGTCGCTCCCGCTGAGCGATCAGGTAGCGGGAGCTACCAAGGTAAGGCGACTGGCCGCAGAGAGGCCATTGAAAGGCAGCGGAAGTCGGGAGACTTGGTGGTGGGAATCCCCAACGTGAGCGACCTGGCCGTTGGTTGGAAACCAAGTTCTCCGAGGCTGGGATGAGTGCCATACTGGAGCCAGGGTTCGGGAGGTCTCCAGTCTCATGCGTGTGTTTCAGGAGGGCAGCTGCAGAGAGCGTCTTGCCTGCTGCTTGGCCCAAACGGGATTAGCAGGTGAGACGCTAACAGAAGAGCACCGGATTTGTTGTTGGTTTTTAAGACTGCTTCCTAGAGAAGATTTTAACCTCTGGTTTTAAAGGATTGTTTTTTTCTATTTATTGGTTTTACTCCACATTTTCATTTTATGGATTATTTATTTAATGAACTGTGAATGAACTGCACTATTTATGGAACACTGTTTTTGTTGGTTTTTAATAAAAGCACTGTTACACTTTCTACCTTCCCCTTGCTCAGTAATTTGCCTCCATTGACTAGCTCACTCGGTAACATTATCGACGGTGTTGGGTTCAAGGGTTCCCAAACATCAAAGGGAGTGTGGAGCCAGAACCCACATCATCACAGATTGCCGCTGACGGACGGCCTTATATGGGCAGGCACTAAATTACAAACGCCAGCGGCAGCCTGTCTATGAACTTAATTTAAAGTGTAGGTTTACATCGTGCTTTGTTTCCGAAGTAGCAGAACTCATGAATATGGTTGTATATGTCACTCGCTCGCTTCTTATTGTTTCGCTGCCTTCTCAATTATATAATGCATGTTTTCTTCAGCGCTTTTTGGAGGTCTTCCTGGTTTTCTATGTACTGCGTGATTACGTGGGAGGCGTGATGATGTCACACGAACCTCCGCCCCCACGGCGTTCAAGCTCATCTCCATTACAGTAAATGGAGAAAAGCAGCTTCCAGTTATGACCATTACGCGTAGAATTTCGAAATGAAACCTGCCCAACTTTTGTAAGGAAGCTGTAAGGAATGAACCTGCCAAATTTCAGCCTTCCACCCACACGGGAAGTTGGAGAATTAGTGATGAGTGAGTGAGGGCTTTGCCTTTTATTAGTATATATATATATATATATATATATATATATATATAAACTGCTCAAAAAAATTAAAGGAACACTTTGAAAACACATCAGATCTCAATGGGAAAAACAAATCCTCCTGGATATCTATACTGATATAGACTGGGTAATGTGTTAGGAACGAAAGGATGCCACATCGTTTGATGGAAATGAAAATGATCAACCTACAGAGCCCTGAATTCAAAGACGCCCCAAAAATCAGAGTGAAAAATTATGAGGCAGGCTAATCCATTTTGCCAAAATTTAATTGCAGCAACTCAAAATTGTATGCAGCACTTTGTATGGCCCCTGTGTTCTTGTATACATGCCTGACAACATCGGTGCATGCTTCTAATGAGATGACAGATGGTGTTGTGGGGGATCTCCTCCCAGATCTGGACCAGGGCATCACTGAGCTCCTGGACAGTCTGAGGTGCAACCTGGTGGCATTGGATGGACCAAAACATAATGTCCCAGAGGTGTTCTATTGGATTTAGGTCAGGAAAGTGTGGTGGCCAGTCAATGGTATCAATTCCTTCATCCTCCAGGAACTGCCTGCATACTCTCACCACATGAGGCCAGAAATTGTCGTGCACCAGGAGCCACTGTACCAGCATAGGGTCTGACAATGGGTCCAAGGATTTCATCCTGATACCTAAAGGCAGCCAAGGTGCCTTTGTCAAGCCTGTAGCGGTCTGTGTGACCCTCCATGGATATGCCTCCCCAGACAATCATTAACCCACCACCAAACTGCTCATGCTGAATGATGTTAACGGCAGCATAATGTTCTCCATGGCTTCTCCAGACCCTTTCACTTCTGTCACATGCTCAGGGTGAACCTGCTCTCATCTAAAAGCACAGGGCACCAGTGGTGCATCTGCCAATTCTGGTATTCTATGGCGAATGCCAATCGAGCTGCATGCTGCTGGACAGTGAGCTCAGGGCCCATTAGAGGACAAGGGGCCCTTGGGTCACCCTCATGAAGTCTTTCTGGTTGTTTGGTCAGAGACATTCACACCAGTGGCCTGTTGGAGGTCATTTTGTAGGGCTCTGGCAGTGCTCATCCTGTTCTGCTTTTCCCAAAGGAGCAGATACCAGTCCTGCGAATGGGTTAAGAACCTTCTATGGCCCTGTCTAGCTCTCCTACAGTAACTGCTTGTCTCCTGGCATCTCCTCCATGCCCTTGAGACTGTCCTAGAAGACACAGCAAACCTTCTGGCAATGGTACATATTGATGTGCCATTCTGGAGAAGTTGGACTACCTGTGCAATTTCTGTAGGGTCCAGGTATCACCTCATGGTACCAGTACTGACACTGACTGTAGCCAAATGTGAAACTAGTGAAAAAACAGTCAGAAAAAATGAGGAGGGAAAAATGTCAGTGGCCTCCTCCTGTTAAAACTATTCCTGTTTTGGGGGTCATCTCATTGTTGCCCCTCTACTGCACCTGTTGTTAATTTCATTAACACCACAGCAGCTGAAACTGATTAACAACCTCCTCTGCTACTTAACTGACCAGATCAGTATCCCAGAAATTTCATTGTCTTTGATGCTATACTCTCATTAAAGTGTTCCTTTAATTTTTTTGAGCAGTATATATACACAAAGCACGCTCCTCTCCACAGTTCTCCAGTAAACAATACACAATAGACAATCCTCCAAACTCCCAGACGCTTAGCCACCCTGCCTCCCAACTCAGCCCGTCTGTCTGGGATCCCCCACAGTTCTTTATACTCCTTGAACCGGAAGCGTTTCATCCTCTCTGTCCATGTGACCTGGAACACTTCCGGGTCAGATAAAAATCCTTCTTTTTCTTCACCAAGGAAGCACATTGTTCCCTTTGTCCACGTGACTCTGAGGTACTTTCTAACCATAAGGCAAATAGTCTCTGGGCCTCCCTGTAGTGACTCCTGGTGGCCCCCATGGTATCCAGCAGGGCTGTGCATTAAAAGTCCATTGTCCATAATTCCCTGCTGGCATTCGGGGCACCTCTATGCTGCAAGGAGGGCTCCATCTGGCAGCCTGGGGGGTATTGGCCAGGATGAATGGCCGGCCATGTACCACAATATATTTATATGTGTGTGGAAGAGAAGGTCTGTGATACGGTTTGCATATTTGCAGCTGGAGATCCACAAAGGGAGAAAATGAATCACGTGTCATAAAGTAGTTTTTATTCCTGAGCTCTCATCCCCTGCCAGGGACCTACAGGACATGAATTTAACTGGGACAATGTACAAGTAAGGTTTAAGGGCAGTACTAAAAGTGCCAGAGAGCTGGCCGAATCTTGGCTTTCAAATCAGAACACCATCAACAGACAATTGGACATAAATCCAGCATATGCAAACTTAAGAAGAACATGTTCATAATAAATAAAACTTTACAACCAATACCTCCCATGATCACACTGACTTAGCCCCCCCACCTAACCCACATAATTTTTTCTATAGATTGCCTTTTATTCTTGTAAGTCTAAGCATTATCCTTTGATGAAGGTCCCTGGCAGGGGCTGAAAGATCAGGAATATATATATATATATATATATATATATATATATATATATATATATATATATATATATATATATATATATATATATATACACATATATATATTTATATATATACATACACATATATATATTTATTGCTCCCTTGAACCCCAGTCCATGAATCCAGACTCCAGGTAAAAGTCCAAACGATGATTTTATTTACTTGCCACAATGCACAAAGCACCCTCTCCTCCACAATACTTATAAACAATCACAATAAACACGATAATCCAATCCTCCACCCTTCCACTCAGCTCAGCTCGCTGTCTGGGAGCTCCCGTAGTCCTTTTAAATACCCTGACCCGGAAGCGTTCCAATCCCCAGTCCATGTGACTCTCAATCCCTTCCGGGTCAGGTACAAGTCCTTTTTTTTCAACCCGGAAGCACGTCGTTCTTCCTCTGACTCACTTCCGGGTTATTGAGCATGAAGAAGTCTTCGGTCCTCCCTGCAGCTCCTTCTTGCGGCCCCTGTGGTATCCAGCAGGGTCTTGTATAAAAACTACATGTCCCATGACTCCCTGCTGGTCTTCGGGGCACCTCCATACTGCAGGGAGGGCTCCATCTGGCGGCCTGGGGGTATTGGCCGGGATGACAAGCCGGCCACCTCTCACTATATATATATATATATATATATATATATATATATATATATATATATATATATATATATATATATATATATATATATATATATATATATATATATGTATAAATATATATAAATATATATATAATATGGAGGCGAATGTTTATGATATGGTTTGAATATTTGTCGCTAGAGATCCACCAAGGGAGAAAATTAGCTATATATCTTAGGTGAGTTAAGTCCATCACTGTGAAAGTAAAATTCAGGGCCAATACCAAGACTGCCAGAGAGCTGGCTGAATCTTAGCTCTCTACTGAAAATACTTTTAACAGACACTTGGACCCAGCATATGCAGGCTTGAAAAGAAGAACATCCAAATAATAAAAAGACTTTATGACTAACACCTTCCAAACCCACCCTTATCAGTCCACCTTTCTGTTACACCACCACCCTTCACTTGCTATATATTGTCTTTGATTCCTGTATGTCTAATCATTTTCCACTGATGATGGCACCTAGTAGGTTGTTGAAAACTTAGGAATGAAAAACTTTCAGGTTATATGACATTTTCTCCCATTGTGGATCTCTAGGTACAAATATATATACTGTATACATATTTTTTAAATGTGTTACATACATTACAGAATTTATTTGCTTATTCAAATCTAAATTTAAAAAGATTTTTTGAGGGTGTGAATAATTTTGATCAAATGTCCTAGAAACTATTATTCTCTTCCAATTTGAATGCAAATACTCATAAATGTTAAGTAAACAGCATCTGAAATTCTTGTTGTTGTAGTTTTTTCTTAGTGTAACAAGGTTGGTAAAAGGTTTAAATTAACACATTCATTTATGTTTTGCATTATTTAATAGGTTAAAAACATTAACATTTTTAGTTTTCAAAATTTATGTTTTTAAATATTTTTATTTAGCAGTGGTGAGTAAAACTTTGTAAGAATGGGTTTGAATATTTAAGTATTTCAGTGATTGGCTTAAGCAAGGGATTACAAGACAAAGTGCAGTTTTGTTGATTGCCTGCCCGTCTGATGTCATCGTTCGCATACAACGATCAATTCATGTGGACAGTGGCATAAACAGGATATGGCCTGAACAAGTTTCCAGTAGTGACTAGGGTTGCTCTGGCAATAATGACTGTCTGTTTTCGAATACTGTGGTATTCTGTTATTATCAAGAATATTGGTGCATGGAAAAAATGAAATGGCTTGTATTGTTGTCTTATATTAAACTAGAGACTGTACAGTGCATGGTGCTTTTCTGCATTAGATGGTGATATTAATTCCAGGATACTTTTAATTCACATCACACATTTTTTGTGGCATAGTGACTTCTTGGCTGTTGCTCACACCTGACAGCTCCAGAGTTCTGGACCAGGTGTCTGTCCTTGTGGACTTTGCATTATCTTTTCATGGCTGCATAAATGTTTCTCCTGGTACTTTGGTTTGACCCCACATACTAAAGATGTGCATGTAATTGTCCCCATTGCGAGTGTAGGTATGTGTATGAGTGCGCTCTGAGATGAACTGGTTTCCAGTCCAGGGCTGGTTACTTACATGTGCTTGGTGCTGCTACAGTAAGCTTCAGCTGCTGTGGCCCTACACAACTGGAAATAAGTTGTTTTAAAATAGATGGATTGGATTTTTTTTTTTTTTTGCATTTATTCTGATGTTTAGTAAAAAAACTATTACCAAGCAAGGCACCTCTTTCACGAAAGGATAAGGCCCTTAGAAGAAAGTGCATCTTTTAGAGTTTAAAGGTTTAAAATGTCTTCAGCCATCCTGAGTGCTTCTTTTCGAAACAGTGAATGGTACAATCAGAGAAGCACAGCCTTTTTATTTGAACAATTGTTGATTTGCTTGACATTGTGTCATTCAGGGTGCAATCACTGCAGAATCTGGATCCATTTATAGTTGAAAGTTTTTCTTATCTTGATTATTGGACACAATGCAGCAAATGAATGTTAAGCAAATCAATATACTGTAGGATTATGTCACTCTCTCTCTAATCATACTGATGGAGGCAGCATTTGAGAAACTGGGTTAACATCAGTCACTAGAAAGCAAAATGAGAAAGATGCCATGTTTAGCTCTTCACATAAATACTGCATGTGCTTTATTTACACATTTGTGACTTATCTCCATATATATATTTCCTCTTTTATTTATCTCTTATACATCGAAACACTTCACAGCTTGTTGGCATATGCATACACTAATATTTACTTATACAAGTTATCTGTAAAATATTTAAACATTTTAAAATCCAGTTTCAGTTTCTATGCTTATAATCAGTTTTGCGGCGGCATTGTGGCATGGCCAGATAGCATTTTGCTTCATGGTATTTGGATCCCACTTTGGGTCATGGCTGGTGTGATAGGATGTGTAAGTTTTTCTTCAGTTACACGGATCTCCACTGAGGAAGGCTATAATTTGGCCAAGTGCACATGAATGTCAATGTGTGTCCAAAATATGCCTTGCAACAGAGTGGCTTCTTCCTACCTTATGCTCAGTGCTGCTAAAATGGGCGCCATCTCCCCTGACACAGTACTAGTAAGTGAACCTGTGGGTAGTTATCAGTTCTGGTTTGTTTTCTGGTAGGCCTGTCATTTTCTCTATACTATAAACTAACCTATTCATGTGATTTGCAGCACACTTAATTCAGCTCAGAAAGCTGACAAGCAAAAGAGAAACATATGTTAGATATGATTATGGCAGTGAAAGGCTTTCATAAATTTATAAACATCATTATATACTGTACAGTATGTGCAAAGTGCTGGGAAGGTCATAGCACATTATCTATTAAGAAATCAACACAAAACTGTGAAAGGTTGTTTGAGATTTCAGTTTTGAGGCAGTTTAGCAGAGTGTGTTTGTATGGTGAACTTGTGACAAACTTGACAAAAATGGATGTGTGCTTTTCTGGCAGTTCTGAATTGCATGTGTGTGTGATTATTTCTAGCAATAGACTTGTGCCCTTAACATTTAAGTGGGTTTGAAAAGGGGTGGGTAGTGGATAATTAAATATATTGTATGCTCTGATTGAAGACAAAGGGAATAGGTTCACACTCCATATAGACACATAGAGGGGGTTAAAAATAATGAACAATAATGGCGGGGGGAGAAGAGGAGCATTAACTGCTGTTTCAGACTGCTGGCTCAGTGTTATATGTAGTAATATGTCTATGTTAAAGTAATAGATGTGTCTCGTTTTAGTGCAGCTTTCTCTTGCACTAAAATGTTTCCTGTAATTAGAACATTAGATCATTCTAGATGAGGACAGGCCATTCAGCCCAACAAAGCCTGCCAGTCCTAGCCACTTAATTCTTCTAAAAAAACATCATCCAGTTTAGTGCTGAAAGTTCCTAAAGTGTTACTGTCTATCAGGCTACTTGGTAGCTTATTCCAACTGTCTATGGTTCTCTGTGTAAAGAAAAACTTCCAAATGTTTTTGCGAAATTTACCCTTAGCAAGTTTCCAACTGTGTCCCTGTGTTCTTGATTAACTCATTTTAGAATAATAGTCTTGATTCATTGTACTAATTCCCTTCCTAATTTTAAGCACTTCAATCATGTCTCCTGTTAATCTTCTTTTGTTTAAACTGTAAAGGCTCAGCTCTTTTAATCTTTCTTCATAATTCACCCCATTTAGCTCTGGAATCAGCCTAGTTACTCGTCTCTGGATCTTTTCTGGCCCTGCTATGTCCTTTGTGTAGCGTGGAGAACAAAACTGCACACAGTACTCAAGATGAGGCCTCACCAGTGCATTATAAAGGTTGAGAATAACCTCCTTGGACTTGTACTCCACACATCGTGCTATATAACCTAACATTCTGTTAGCCTTCTTAATGTCTTCTGAACACTGTCGGGAAGTCGATAGCTTAGAGTCCACTATGACTCCTAAATCCGTCTCATAAGGTGTACTCTCGATTTTCAGACCTCCCATTATTCATTTGGTGGGACAGTGGACCATATATCTTTCGGTTTACACCTATAGACTACACTCTGCAATTGGTAGACTTACTGTCTGCAATTTGCAGGTTTTCAGTTTGTTTTACATCTGGGAATGAGGGAATTCTTTCATTTTAGTGGTCAATAAATATATAAGATAAGTTGCCTTCAAGTATAGCACTTAGTCTCTTGGAATTTCCTCCCATGCTCAAAATCCAAATGCACTGCAATCCCTTTCTAGCATCACAGTCATTCTAAAACAATATATATATATATATATATATATATATATATATATATATATATATATATATATATATATATATATATATATATATATATATATATATGTCTCCTTTGGGTGCGAGCAGCTGTTGCTGGGGGTGCCAGAATCCATCGAGGAAGAAAAATTTAAAACATTATTTGTACAAAATCTTAATTTATCTATCCATTCCTAAATAATGAAATGGGCAGGCTATTTCGTATCAGTGCAATACGCTGCTTGTTAAAACGGATGACTCCTGCTCTTACGTGCACTTAGTGTTGCGTGAGTATTATGAACTATTGTATCTGTTCAAGTTCTATTTAAATTTTAAATATAAGTAATTTTTATTTAGTCGACAGAAATATGTTTAGTAGGAATGTAAGTTAAATTTAGTCATCATTGCATACATTTTTTTTCACCATAGAAATTTAAAGACTAAATTCAACTTCCATTCCTACCAATGATATTTCTGGCGACTAAATAGAACCTACTTATATCCAAATTCGAGCTATTGAGCTGTTGCCTGCCTGCCTGAATAAGTCACCCTCGCTTCGCTCGTACTTTTTACCGTTCATTTAATCATGGCTAGTCGCGGAAAAATGATAAAATGGCTTTACCAAAACAATTATTGATGGCGAATAAAGTATCCATTATTCATAAAGCTTCAATTGGTGACCTGTTTTTCTGCCTTAAACCTCATATTTTTTCATACTTCTTCTCAAACCAAGGGGGTGCGAGGGTAAAATGAATTGGGAAGCGCTGATATTTATATATATATTGAATATACTGAAATAGTTTTACTGTCAAATAATGCACGCGGCACGTGTTTCACCCTAATTCTGGGCTCATCAGGCGTACACACTCAATGCACCCCCTCTCGGGAATTGAACCTCAAACGTCAGTGCTAGAGGCGAAGCCTCTCATGTTGTGCCACGGTGTGTGGTTTGTTTATTTGACAGTATGTAGATCAGGGTGTGTGTATGTATGTATGTATGTATATATATATATATATATATATATATATATATATATATATATATATATATATATATATATATATATATATATATATAAAGATAAAAGATAACTCCTGTAGCCACAATAAATGCCTTTATTGAATAGACAAACCAGGGATGAACAAGTTCCTTTCTACTACAGCCACAGCCGCGACACACATAAAAAACATCAATAATAACTCATAAACTTGCAATATTATTTAGGAAAATCGCAACATTTTACTCACCAACAATTCGGATTATTTGTAAATAAAATCCATACAATTTTTCTTGTATTCCCGAAACTTCTGTGGCTCGAGGAGCGTGACAAACATCAGGTTTTCGTGGTCTTGAAATCTGGTCTGTGTCTGGCAAATAATATTGTCCAGAATCCTGCCATGGAGTTGGCCGTAGTGCACGCGACGATCTTTCACTCGGAGCGTTTGCGGTGCGTTCAGTGGCCTTGGAGAGTTCCTCATATCGGCTTCTATCCAATCAATGGGTCTGAATACGGTGACGTTGCCGTATGCCGGCTAGAGGGCCCAACTGACACCAGCACAAAATCTGATTGGTTGAAGCAACAGGTTAATCGACATTTATTCTGTGTTAGAGTGCCTCCACAACAGATTGTGAAAGCCTCTCTGCCTGGCAACAAATGATGGCTGAAATGTGATTGGTTAAATGCTTTAATACGAAACTCTGCCTCCCACGGCTATCGAGCTGCAGTCTATTCGCTCTGCCTGGCAACAAATGACGGCTGAAATGTGATTGGTTAAATATTTTAATATGAAACTCTGCCTTCCACGGCTATCGAGCTGCATTCTATTACAGTATATGGACAAAAATACGTTCCAGTTATGACCATTACGCGTAGAATTTCAAAATGAAACCTGCCCAACTTTTGTAAGTAAGCTGTAAGGAATGAGCCTGCCAAATTTCAGCCTTCTACCTACACGGGAAGTTGGAGAATTAGTGATGAGTGAGTGAGTCAGTGAGGGCTTTGCCTTTTATTAGTATAGATATTACTGCGATAGAGTGAAGCTGCGAAAGTCGAAGCACAATATAGTGAGGGATTACTGTATAGCATTGCAAATGGGACAGTGGAAATAAAATGTACTTAGCATAGACAAAAAACAAACACATTATTATGTAGCCCCGCTACATCTAAACGTGGAGTCAAAAACAAAAAAAGAGTCAGATTTCTTGTATGAGTGCAATCAATAAATGTGATTCTGAAATCTGAAAAAAAATACCACTAACCATTAAAATGTTCATAGCAGCCAACAACGTTTTCTTAAATAATTTCTTTTTAATTTTCTAATGTAATTTCTTATCTAGGAAAATATTGCTTTTATAGTATGTATGTTTTTGGCTGAGGGGTCTCCATTGGTTATGCAGTGTTGCCTAAAAATTGTGCACACATATGTTCACACTCATATTTCCTTAGTTAAAACATTTAAGTTACAGGTTTATTAACATTTTGGATTGACTGATAGCACTGCATTTGTTCTATATTAAAATGAATCCTCAAAAATACAACTTGCTTAATAATTGTACGCACAGTGTATATTCTACTTTTAACAAATAAGGATGCAGTATTCATAGCTATTCAGAGGGTCCAAATAAGATTATGCTAGATTAGCAAAATACCCACGCTTTGCAGTGGCGAAGTACTGCTTTTAAATTTTTATTTAGAAGAAAAGTAAACCTTTTTAAACTGAGGGAAAATATACCAATAATTATTTGTTAAGGATCTCTTTGTATACCACGTTGTCAGTTCGACCCGCCGGTTGTAATATGACCAAGCTGTGCGCTGGGCTTACTCTTGAGCATGCAATGTATAGTTGGCCATGTGAAAAGCAATCTTGTCTCAAATCAAATGCCAACCTTTTGCAGGGTCTGTCCCTGAGACTTATTAATTGTTATTGCGAAGCAGAGCCCTACTGAAAATTGGAGGAATTTGAATTGAAATGGGAGATCAGAGGGTATAACGTGAATGCGAGCAATACAAACTCTCTCCCCTGAGCCACTGCCAGTAAAAATAGTTGCCTCAATTAGGTTCTTTTGCACGTTTCTAATTGTTCTAATAATGAATGCATTATTTAGCTAAAGTACAGTGACCAGATTTTTCTGGGGGCAACCAGGGACACCATGCGGGGGGCCGGGGGGGGTGGAGCCCCCGAGATGCCAGATAGACTTTAATAATGGAAATGCCTATTTTTGTATTTCCTGCATCTTATTCTTTACGAGTTTCTTCCATTTGAAACAATCATAATATTAAACCACAAACATATACCCATTTTCAAAGTAGGGTTCTATACCATTGTATGCTATTTTTCGTGAAATTACAGGCTAGATCTTGCCAAAAACATTTTGTGAAAATTGACTGAAAGACACACTTTCCTGAAGAGCAAATAAACTCATTAGTGTACATTATTAGGTCATTTGCAGGATAAACATGCTTCATTCACAATATTGCATCCCACGTGCATGTGCTACTGCTAGTGCATGTCCCGACTTCAAAAGAAGAAACAGCAAACCAAATTCGAAAGGGAAGAAGCAATGCCACTCTGCACTCTAAACTAAAGGAAAATAAAGTAAAATACAGCTGTAAGTGTAAGGAACAGGCAAGCATCCGCAAATGTTGTTGTGACTTGTGTCAAATATTCATTCATTATTAATATATAAATTAATATTATCATATTCACAACCACGACGAAATTTACAGAGAGTACAGTCTGCAGACTTGAGACTATACAGTAAAGTGTGTACAGCAGTACTTAAAGAATAAAGAGCTAAAATTAAAGTTAAAAAAAATAAACTTTGTCAGCACTTTCAATTTTGTCCTAAAAAATAAATTGGCAAGTTTAACTCTTTTAAGTTTAAGCTTTAACTTCAGTGAAAACGGCTCACCTCGAACGCCGTATTGACGAGTGAATGATTGAATCAGGCATCAGCTCTTATATCAGGCTCAGAGCAGGAATAATAAGATAATTCCTGGCTCAGAGCATAGCATAGCCAAAACGTGTCGTATCACAAGGCACGGCCAATACCATCCGATGATGCGTCCGCTTCTGCCTTCTCGCCTTCCGTGCGTTTCCATACTGCAAACAATGGCCACCAGCAGGTGTCAGACTCAGAAGAACGTCGACTAACCGTCTGACATCATGATGGGTAAAAAGTATGATTTGGAATCAGAAAGACTGAATGGGGTCTAGTCCTCTAGGGAAAAGTACGCTTTTTGTCGTAAAACACCTCAGGCTGAGACATTTCCTGATCTTTCAGGGACGCCGGGATGAGTGATCCAAAAATAGGGACTGTCCCGGGTAAACTGGGACGTCTGGTCACTGTAGAAGTACTTGCAGCCATTGATTATTTAAATTGTCATTATTAAGATACAACAAAGGAGGAAAAGCTGCGCAGAGAAAGGGCAAAGTATAATGAAATCAACAAAAGAGTTTTCAGTGCTGTTTGCCAGCATGTTTGCTCTGCTCGTTTAAGCATTTAAATCTATATAAGGCAGGCTGCCAACTACGTGGGAGGCGTGGGAATGGGGGACGCAATATAGACAGGCAGCCAATTGTGTGGGAGGCCGGGGAATGCAGGACGCAACCCCGCCTCACACGGCGACCAAGCAGCAGGCTATGGATGTATATATGTATGTAAGTAGGATTCAGTTATGGCCGTTACGCATGAAATTTCAAAATGAAACCTGCTTAACTTTTGTAAGTAAGCTGTAAGGAATGAGCCTGCCAAAGTTCAGCCTTCTACCTACACGGGAAGTTGGAGAATTAGTGATGAGTGAGTCAGTGAGTGAGGGTTTGCCTTTTATTAGTATAGACTAAAGTAGTGAGTCTTCAGCCTGAATTTAAAAGCTGAGACTGAATAGCATCTCGTATATAAGCAGGCAGAACATTCTGTAGCTTTGGGGCTCTTTAACTAAAAGTTTGACTTTCTGATGTTATTTTATTAAACCTTGGAATCTTTAGTAGCATCTTGACATCTTAATGCACACTCTGTTTTTTATTTAATGATACAGTACTTTCACGTTTGTAATCAGGGCCTTGGCCTTTTAAGGCTTCATATGTAAAAATTAAGATTTTGAATGCATTTCATGTTTGTTCCGTTTCTATATTAATCTGTGTAAACACATCGTTAAAACAGAAATGTTTTTCATATTTTAGTAATAAATGACAAAATGTAGGCATAAACTATATAATGTATGAAGCCTGAAGTCCAAAGATTAAATAAACACTTTCACAAAAGGTTCAAGGAAAAGACAACAGCTTCCGTGACGTAGCGGTAAGATTTGCTGACTTGTAATCAAGAGTCCCCGGTTCGATCCAGACTGCCTCCTATATGTGCCGTTTTCAGTAGTGAGCTGCTCTTATTGCTAATATTATATAGTACACACATAAACTGTAACAGACGGTGTACATTTATGGGACTTGTAAAAGTTACCGTTTTTTTTCTCACTTTATTCTTTCAGTCACGATCACGATACATACTACCACCCTAGGAATCTGACGCTGTTAGTTTTTATTTGAAACTGGGAATAACTGTAGATGTGAGTGGTGTTTTGAAGCAATGGAACTGGACATTCTCTGATCTGGAGGGATAAAAGCTGACACACAAACGCTGGCGAATCTGCCTTCTTCGTATCTCACTGTCACTTGATTTTTTTTATTCAGTTTTATTGAGTGTTCCTGCTCTCGCAGAATTAGTATGTGCCTTATGGTCCATGATGACAAAAAAAAAACAGAGACATAGGTATATATGATATTTGGAATTTTGTACTCCAGGACATGCAGAGGAAAGAATAGTATAGAGAGGGCAGTTCAGCACTATATGCAATCATCAAATTCAAATGCTCACAGTTCACACACACGCAAGGAGTAAAACTAAAAGCTTGTAAACATACCTAAATTAATTAGCTTAAAAGGTCAATAGAGATGAATGGAGAAGAAAAAGAAATGCGGAAAGATTTACTTCCTCTGTGCTTTAAGAGCTTATACTAAAATATTATTGATTAGATCCTGCCAGGTTTTGAAAAAATTCTGTACCGATCCTCTAACTGAGAATTTGATTTTTTTCAATTTTAAATAGTATAAAACATCGGTTTCCCACTGACTTAAAAGAGGAGAGTTAGGATTCTTCCAGTTTAGCAAAATAGGTTTGCGTGCCAATAGTGTATTGAATGCAATCACACTTTCTTTGTCCTTCTCCACTTTAAGCTCATCTGAAAGAACACCAAACACAGCTGTTAATGGGTTAGGAGGGATTGTGACACCAAGGCTGTCTGAAAGGCACTTAAAATTTTTGCTCAAAATGATGTTAATTTGCTGCAGGTTCAAAACATGTGACCCAGTGAAGCTGGGACTTGATTGCAGCGTTCGCAGGTTGGATCTTGACCTGGGAACATTTTGGACAGTTTTAAGCGAGACACATGTGCTTGATATATAATTTTGAGTTGAATAATTGTATGCTTTGCGCATATGGAGCTCGAGTGAATTCTCTGTACAGTAATCCCTCCTCGATAGGTGAAAATCCGAGAAGTAGAAACCATATGTTTCTATGGTTATTTTTATATATTTTAAGCCCTTATAAACTCTCCCACACTGTTTATAAATATTCCCCGCAGAGTTATACAGCATAATCCCTTTGTATTCTCTTAGATATTAGGTAAGATTCACTGAAATTATGTATATAAACACACTGTTTATATACAGTAAAACCTAAATATTATTTTAAAGATATTGAGTGTCTCCGATATCACATATGTTACAGCCATTACGATAGACATGCCACCAGCAATAAATACGTACAATACAAGAAAAATAGTATACAGTAAATGTGTGTACAGTGACACTAAACGCACGTACATGTACTAAGTACTGTAAGTAGAAAATTAATTATGGTTACTCACCAACAATGACACGATGACTTGTCCGATAACAATGAGTTTTATTTTACTGCACAACAAAGGAGAACGTTACAGCCCTTAAAGGAGCCACTTCAGGCAACTGTGTAGCACTGCCGTTGTTCTTCTTCTGGCAGTCTTCAATGCAAATCCCTAAAGCAGATTCCATCTGGACTACTGCCTTATTACATCCACTTACAACTCGTTTTGCACCCTGGTTAAAAGGACACTGCGGCCGTAGATCTTATATTCCTTTCCTACTTTTAAATAAAAGAATCGTAGCCTTCAACAAATCCAAACGCTTACCTTTTCGCAATCATTAACATCTTCCGCTTTGCTTGGGCACGGCCCCTGAAGCAGTAGCAGATCATTTTGGAGCCATAATGAAGGGCTTGACTATCCACAAGGATAAACACAAAGGAGCACAACTCTTTACACAGCGAAACACGTTGATGCTGAATGAGCGAGACGAGACTTCCTGGTTAACACTGCATTCAGCAGGCAGGAACTTAACTGCGTGCTCTGATTGGTTAGCTTCTCAGTCATCCGCCAATAGCGTCCCTTGTATGAAATCAACTGGGCAAACCAACTGAGGAAGCATGTACAGGAAGTAAAAGAGACATTGTCCCAGAACCCGCTGGCAGCGAAAAATCTGCGCTATATATTTAGTTATGCTTTCATATAAAATCCGCGATAGAGCAAAACCGCGAAAGTCAAAGAGCGATATAGCGAGGGATTACTGTATTGCTACCTTCCACTCCTTTTCTGATATATTGATTAAGAGATCTTTTTCCCATTGTCATCTTGGATCTTTGAAAGGGAGGGACTGTAAAATAATTCTATATATTGCAGAGATGGTGTCTAAGTCCTCGAAATTGAGCAATATTTTTTCCAGCCTGGAGAAGGGTGCAAGATGAGGAAAAGCGGGGAGGTTCTGTTTAACAAAGTTCCTAATTTGAAGATAGTGAAAGAAATGTGTAGCTGGAAAGTTAAAATTTGGATTGTAATTGTTCATAGGATGCAAAGATGTTGTCTATATAAAGATCTCTAAGCAATCTAATCCCAAATATTTTCCAGATATTAAAAACTGCATATGTTTGCGAGGGTTGAAAGAGGTGGTTCTCTTGCAGAGGTGCCGCAGAAAAGATTCTTTATCCTAAAATATTTTCTACATTGGTTCCATATTCTGAGTGAGTGAAGCACTAATGGATTATTAGTAAAATGGCGATAACTTGTATTTGTTGGGGCACAGAGCAGGGAATATAAAAAAGTACTGCAGGATTTTACTTCTATTGCAGACCAAGCCTGTGTATGTTCATCTATTTGTGTCCAGGTTTTTATAGCTTGTATGTTTGCTGCCTAGTAATATAGGTAGAGCTATGCCACCTTCTGCCTTAGGTCTTTGTAGGGTCGCTCTTTGGATACGTGGATGTTTTGAGTTCCAAATAAATGAGGTTATTGTTGAATCTAATTGCTTAAAAAAAAAAAATTAATGTATACTGGAATATTTTGAAATAAAAAAAGAAGCTTAGGAAGAATACTCATCTTAACAACATTAATTCTTCCAGCTAGAGTGAGATGAAGGGATGGCCATCTATGCAAGTCTTGCTTAATTTTTTCCATACAGATGATACAATTTTGTTGATAAAGAGCTTTGTGTTTACTTGTGATGTTTACCCCTAGGTATTTAAACTGATCTGCAATGATAAAAGGTAGGGTGTCTAATCTAATATTATATGCTTGAGAATTCACTGGAAAGAGTACACTTTTATTCAAATTAATTCTGAGACCAGAGATCTTTTGAAATTCTGTGAGTGCTGTTAAGACTGCAGGCACATAAATTTGTGGGTCTGATATATACAGTACCATATTGTCTGCATATAGGGAAATTTTCTTTTCCAGTCCCTCTCTGATAATCCCCTTTATCTGATAAGCGTTTCGACAGTGAACCGCCAGTGGTTCAATGGCGATTGCAAATAGCAGTGGTGACAAGGGCATCCTTGTCTGGTACCACGTTCTAGTTTAAAGTAGTCTGAGCAAATGTTGTTAATACAAACTGAAGCTTCTGGATTGGTATACAGTAGTTTGATCCATGCACAAATGTTCGGGCCAAACCCAAATTTCTCTAATGTAGTGAAAAGGTATTTCCATTCAATCATGTCAAATGCTTTTTCTGCATCCAATGATAATAATATTTCTGGGGTGTTTGACTTTACGGATGAGAATATTACATTAAACAGGCATTGAAGATTTGAAGATAAGGGTTGACCCTTGATAAATCCAGTTTGATCTTGTGATATTATCGAAGGCAGCACTTTCTCCATCCTTCTAGCTATGATTTTTTAGAGTATTTTAACATCATTATTCAAAAGTGAAATTGGTCTGTATGATGCACATTGTAATAAGTCCTTATTTTGTTTAGGAAAGATGGTGATTAATGCTTGGCGAAAAGTTTGAGGTAAAATTTGATTGTCTCTAGCTTCTGTAAATGTTGCTAATAAAAGGGGAGCTAGCTGAGCAGAGAATTTCTTATAAAATTCTGCAGGGTACCCATCAGGGCCTGCTGCTTTCCCGCCTTGAAGTGACTTTATAGCATCTAGTAATTCTGATAGCCAAGGTTTATCAGTTCCTCCGCACTAAAAGTGTCTATTTGTGGTATCCGTAATGTATCCAGAAATGCATTAGATTGTGTTTTGTCTTCTTTAAACTCAGTAGAATATAATGATTTATAGTAGTCTCTAAATGTGTACATTATGTTTTTATGGTCAATGATTTCATCTCCTTTCGTGTTGGTGATTGCTGGGATTGCATTGCAAACTTCTTGCTTATGGATTTGTTGATCTAAAAGCTTATTAGCTTTCTCTCCGTGTTCATAGTAATGATGTCTTGATTTATAAATTAGTTGTTCAGTTTCTTTAGTTGTCAGGAGGTTGAGTTCTGAATGAAGAGCTTGCCTTTTCCTATGTAGAGCCTTGCTTGGATGCCTGGCATGTTCTTCATCTATTTTAGTAATATCGCCTCATAGCTCTGATACTTTCTTGGTTTTTGAACTTATTCCTGTGGGAAAGATACAAAATAATCTGTCCTCTTAAGAAGGCCTTGAGAGTTTCCCAGCGTATTCCTGCAGACACCTATGAGGATCTATTTGTCTCTAGAAAGAAACTGATTTGTTTGGATTTGAATTCTGTACAGTTCTCGTCTGCTAATAGAAGCGGGTTAAGACGCCATCTGCGAGGTGAGAGTGTTGGGCATAATGACTTTAGCTCCAAGATCAGAGGTGCATGGTTGGAGATAACAATAGCGTTGTGCTTGCAAGATTTAGTCGTAGGCAAGAATTTATTATCTATAAAGAAATAATCAGTTCTTGAGTAGCAATGATGTACTGGTGAGTAGAACGAAAATGTTCTTGAGTTTGGGTTTAGAAACCTCTAGAGGACTGATTATTTGTGGTCAGTTACAAACTGTGTAATTGTCTTAGCTGTGTTAGATGTCATCCCCCCTGTGACAAGAGTCCTATCTAAAAGTGGGTTTAAAATTTTATGAGTGTTCACATTGGGAATGGATGCAAATACATTTTGCATGAATTCCTTATCATCAATATTAGATGCATAAACATTTATCAAAATCACTTTACAATCAAATAAGTTGCCCATTACAATTACATCTCCCTTCAGGATCAGATACTATATCTGATGCTACAAATGAGACTGTTCTATGTATGAAAATTCCCACTCCTCTAGTTTTCTTTGTAAAGCTAGAATGGAACATTTGGCCAGTCCAGTCTTTTGTCTCCTGTAAATACTATTTTAGCTTTTAAACCTGTTAGGTGAGAGAATAGTTTCTTTCTCTTTAATTCATGATTCAGGCCTTTAACATTCCAGCTCACAAAGTTAACTGTCCCATCATGGAGACATTGATTCTGAATTTTTGATGTCATTTTATAGTCATAACTAGAAGTGAGACAGCTTTAACCTTAATTTCCAATTTCCCCCTGAGCTGTTGCCATGCAGCCTATTGTTACGTTGATAGTTGTAATTATAAGGGTTAAAAGGATAGATTAGATATAGCCTGCTCTCTTTCTCTTCCTCCCTTATCCCCCCCCCCCCCCCATTTTGCCTCCCCACGTGAGGCTGGACCCCACTTCACAGAGTCCCAGTCCTTTGACATACAGAGAGTCAAACCACATCCAAAGCAAAACAAGCCCCCACGCAGCGGTGTTTTAGGATTAAAAAGTAGAGATATCTATTGCCAATATAGTCTAAATACTATATGCCTAAATATAATCATTAACAAACTATAAGCATAAAATATAATCTTCAGCAATCTTAAAGTATTAAGATAATAAAAATCCAGGGAATGGTGTTAAAAAGTGGTCCAGAATAAGCATAGTAAATCCAAATGCAATAATAACAGTAACAATAAGCCAAGGGTATGATGTTAAACAGTCTCCTTTAGGGCAGTAAAAAAAAAGAAAAAAAATTATTAATTTCTTCCACACACACATCTATAACTGTAAGTAAAACATAAACAGGAAGCGTCCAAGTAATGAAAAGAATGTATAATTATAATATCTGTATCTTTACAAGTGGATCAGACAGCAGGTGATATCTACAGTACTTGCCATGCCATGACAGGATGTGACTAACTATTGCGTTTCAAAAATGTGTCGGGATCAGCTTCCTTAATTCCTTTTCTGCTTCTTACTTACTGGTGAAGACATAGAATTGACCTTGCAATTCCACTTACAGTTTGGCAGGATACAAGAGGCTGTATTTGATATCGTCTTGCCATAAACGCTGCTTAATGTTGTAGAAGGCTGCACGTTTAGTAGCTGTTGCCGGAGAGAAATCTGGGAAAATATGAATGTGGTTATTTTCAAATATAATCTCTTGCTTGTGTCTGAGACGTGCCATCACATCTAGCTTAAATAATAATCTCTCGAAGCGTACAATAAAAGACCTAGGTCTAAAGGTATTTGATTCGCGTATGCGATAATCTGCTGCTATCTTGGTATCTGATTTAAATTCTCCAGTTATTTTAGAGAAAAGTTCAACTGCAAATTTCACTGGGTTTGGACTTTCAGGATTCTCAGGTAGACCTTTGATTCTAGTATTATTCCTTCTGCATCCATCTTCCAGAGCAGCAAGTCTGTCTACGAGTTTCTTGCATTCAGAATTCGCAGCTGTAGCTTTTCCATTGGCGTTAGATGCCAGTTGCTCTGCTGTTTCAATTCAGGCTGTGAATGTCTGCTTAACGTCATCCAACTGATCAGCAAGTTTCTTCAGTTTAGACGTATTTTCTTGGATGTGTTCCTTAATTTTCCCCAGCATACCTTTAAAGATTGCATCAGAACGATTGTATTGATGCATTTCCAGTTCTTTAATATCTTTCTTCATATTTTCCTGAATGTCTTTCTTAAGCTCACTTAAGGCCGTGGCCGTGGCCGATGTTGTGATCATTTCCTTCAGTTCGGAGAAATCGTTTCGGCTTTCATGCTCTGCAGGTGGAGTGGCAACCCCAGTTATAGCCGATGTTTCAGGCTTGCGAGGAATGAATGAAAGCATGGACGGCAAGGCCATTTCTGGCTTCATGTGAGTTACTGGAATTGGCGAGCTCTCGTGACCTGCATCACTTGCACCTTCACTCCCATTTTCGCTCTCGGGTGGAGAATTTGCAGTGGAGTGGGGTCCTGGGAAGTCTGCATTCGCCTGCCTGTTCCAGTTCAGTCTCTTAAAGGCCGTACCTTGCACTTGGGCTTGGGCTTGATGTCTGTCCAGTCTTGAATGTAGCTTTAAGTTTCTTTTCCAGTTCTTTCTGACCCCCTTACTTGTTACTCATGTTTATAAATTGTAGTGGAAACCCCTCGGGTCGGGTAAATACAGGATACCTCAAAATAATAAGAAATAAGTGAAAAAAATAAAGCCGCTGTTAACAGAGCTCCACTTCAGACGTCCATTTCCCGTAACGGACAAGACCAACTTATTCCATTATTTTTTAATCTATATTTTCATGTAAAAAAGAGGTAACAAAGTTTCTGATACAATAGGTGTCTATTGTGACCAGTGCTGGAAAACAGCAAACAATATCAAAATCAACCAGGAAAAAAAATCTCATTTTACTCAAGTTGCCTTATCCAGGTGTCAGGTCATCCAGTCGTATGCTCACAACGTTCCAAGCATGTATAATTTTACTAAAATATTGTTAAATAAAGCACCTATGGGAAATGCTGTCATGAACGAAAATGTAATGCACTCATTCACTAAACAGGTTTCCACTGACTTTGAATGCCTAATATTTACAAAGTTTTAAGACATATTGGATCCTCTTGATGTTGAGTTCATTGATGTATGACTTGTCTTTCTCGTGTATTATATGAATTTTCAAGTCAAGTCAAGTAGCTATAATACAGTACATAGTGAAAGGAAACAATGTACCTCCAGGACCATGGTGCTACCTAGAAAACAAGACTACAAAAAAACTGTACATAAAAACATAAAGTGCCTGTGTACAAGCATGTGCAAACATTAAATGACAGTGCAATGACAAACAGTGATGCAAGCAAGACAGTGCAGTGCATACCAATACACATTTATGAGATCTAAGGGTGCAAAAAATAGCTTGTTGTGCCGAATATGACAATATCTTAATATAAAGAACAAACATAAAAATAACACTGGAAGTGAAAAGAAGGTAACAGTATAGAAATTTGGTGCTTTTGACAATCTCCACACTTGAGCCATCGATCTACAATGGAGAATGGTCGCTTCTAGTTCTTCTAAAGTCAACAACTATCTCCTTTGTTTTATCTAAGTTCAGAGACAAGTTGTTGGCTTCACACTACTCCATTAACTGCTGCACCTCCTTTCGGTATGCTGACTCATTGTTCTAGCTGATGAGGCCCACCACGGTCATGTTGTCAGCAAACTTGATGATGAGGTTCGAGCTGTGCCTTGCTGCACAGTTGTGTTAGTAAAGTGAATGGCAACGGATTAAGCACGCAGCCCCATGGAGCACCAATTGCAGGTGGAGGTGTTCAGGCCCAGAAGGCTTAGCTTTCAGATCAGGGGCCTCATGCATAACGCTGTGCGTAGAATTTGCTCTATAACATGACGTAAGCACAAAAGCGGAAATGTGCTTGCGCACAGAAAAATCCAGATGCAGGAATCTGTGCGTACTCCAACTTCCGCGTTCATCCGCTCCACAAATCCCGGTCAGTGTGAAAAGTAATGCTTGTGCACGTGCGTGCTGTCCCGCCCAAACTCCTCCCAGAATTACGCCTCTTTGAATATGCAAATCAATATAAATAGCCCTTAAGCTCAGCGTTCTGTGAAAAGACAATGGGAAAAGCACGGGGGAAAATATAAGAATTTCATCGAATACCAAGTGGAGGCAAAGGAAAAACATACTATTTTTTGATTTAAACAGTGGAATAAACAACAAAAGGAAGTTGATCAAGTGACATAGCGTGTTGGAGAAACTCGAAAGCTCAAGTTCACAAAGTTACACAGTGACAGTCACATATCAAAGTCGCCATGAAAAGGTGAGTTGTAGCCCACTGTCTGAGGTTATTAGGGTACACACAAAAAAAATAGGCACACAGTGGGGAAAAAAGCACGAAATGTCAACTTTAATCTCTAAATTTCCACTTTAATCACATAGTTTATTTTGTCATTAAAACAGAACATTTCAAACTTCATCTTAAATTCATTTAATTTACTAGTTTCTCAAATCCCATTGTAACTAAAGTAGCACATTAAATGCTTTATTTTGTATTTGATCTTCAATGTGCTCTATGTGTGTGAATCACTACGTGCTTCCGTTCTTTCCCTTTCTCCGACAGGACACAAAATCCATTACATTTGTGATATTACAGCTCTCTGAATAATTAAAATACTGAGATGTATACGTGATATCATTTTCATGATGATTGGAATGAAAGCATGTTATTAAACATGGGTACACAATGACGCAGTAATTGTTCATGTCTCACACAAGATGCTGTTGTGCCATGCGCGACCTTCGATGAAATAATTTATTGTAGCAGTACTGTCACTTTCAAATGTACTAACCTCCAATTCCTGTCGTTACTTTTCTTTCCCCAAATACCCAATCGCCACACAGTCAGCTCTGTAATAGACGTTAAGCTATCTGTAAGCTTACAACGACGATTTTTCAAAACTTTTAAGGAACATTGAAATATCTTCATAGTATGTGTTTAATTAATGTGTTTATTCCATCTATCCTTCCAGTGTCACGCCAGCCTCAGCAAATATACAGCACGCAAGGCAGGAAGAATACGTGAACTTGCTAGCGCTGCGGCACCGTGTCATCACAGGTTTAATTATTAACAATACAGATTATTTAAATGAAGTTAAAGTTTCATCTGTTTAATATAATCAACATATTTTGCTGCATTTCATCTTAAAAATGACATTGTCATCATATGTAAATACGCACTTTATAAAGTGGCACAGGTTGTGTAATATTATAACTGTAGTGCAAGTTTACAGTGGGGTAATTGTACTTATAAGTACAAACAGTTCTACAAGGAGCAATTGATTGAGTGCGTTTATAGTTCTTGGGATGAAACTGTTTCTGAACCGCGAGGTCCGTACAGGAAAGGCTTTGAAACGTTTTGCTGTGGCTTTGGTAGCATGTGCTTGATGCTTTATACCGATAATTCTCTTTCTGATCAGCTGCTGCTGTGATTCCCCACTCAGATACAGTAATATAAATACTCCAAGTGGTGCAGTGAGAGTAATATGGAAAAAGATGATCTGCTGTTGCAACCCTTAAAGGGTGCAGCTGAAAGAAGAAAAAGAAGATGGTGCAGTGAGAGTAACAACGCTAAAGCAGTTATGGTATTTGGAATACTATGGCTATTCCCTGGGCCATTATTTTGTTACAGCTCATCTACAATCAGATGCATTACACTAATAAACAATATGTGGTTAGTTTCAGTGTATTTATAAAGCCGCGTCAGAAATGTGGTTCTAAGAAATAAAGGGTAACCACACAGGAACAGTAGCACTGCTTTGACACTGGGTGCCAAAAGTCTGCAAAACCGAGCGGAGAACTTGCGTACGACAGGGTATGAGGTACCGTGGAAAAGTGCGTGGCTTTACGCCAAGTGTAGGTTTTATACATCGCGATTTGAACGTGGAAACGTTCTTACGCAACATTTCTGTGCATACGCACTGTTTATGCATGAGGCCCCAGGTGTTGAGGAATGAGTGTGTTGAATGCTGAACTGCAATCTATGAACAGCATTTGCATGTAAGTGTCCTTCTTGTCCAGGTGAGAAAAAGCCAGATGGAAGGTGTTGGCTATGGCATTACCATTATGGAACCATTTCGGTGGTATGCGAACTGTAGGGGATCCAGTGAAGGGGGCAGCAGGGTCTGTGGCTTACAGAGCACCCGAGTCCATGGTGTTTAGTGTTAATCTTTGTTCGTCTTTGTCAACTGGTATAAGTAAAGAAGTAGATTTAAGTGATAGTAGTACGCAGACATATATTTATGAGCGGCAAATCCTGCTCAATTTACGAAGAAACTGCACTGAAATAGCCAGTGAAGTGACAGAGACGATCCGCAGCCTTTGCTTACTACGGCAGCCTGAGAAGCTGAGCTGGCAAAAACGCAAGCGCAGCGATTGGAAGCAGAAACGAGGGATTACCATCCATTCTGCTCATGAACATCCTATCGCTGGACAACAAGCTGGATTATATAAAGCTGCAGCTGGCCAAGCAGTGGGAAATGTGAGACTGTTGCATCTTTATTTTCAGTGAGAGATGGCACCAGGAAAACATTGCAGACTCGGCCATCTAGCTAGATGGACTGACCATCTTTCAAGTGGACAGAGACACCTCTTTGTCCGGTAAGACTCGCGGGTTGGGATTGACTGTGTGTTTATGTGAACAGAGAGTGGTGTACGAACGCTGCCTCAGTTGCGTGACACTGCTCCCCACTGATAGACGTTTTATCAGTAAGGTGTCAGCCTTAATACCTGCCAAGAAAATATAGTTGCGTGCTGGTGGTTGCCGTCTACCTCCCGCCTAGCGCAAATTCTAACCAGGCGCTAGTGGAACTCTACAAGATCATCAGCAAACTGCAAACGATGCACCCCAAGGCATTTTTCATTATTGCTGGAGACTTCAATCATGCCAACTTGAAGCCAGTTCTCCCCAAATTCTCCCAGAATGTGAACTTTGCTACTAGAGGGGGAAGCTGTCTGGGCAATGTTTACACGATTGCTCCTGACGCCTACAAGGCCCTACCCTGCCCCCACCTTGGCTACTCAGACAGTATACAAGTCCTGCATACAAGTCCCTGCTGAAGCATACTAAACCAGCCAGCAAGAACATCAGAGTGTGGCAGGTTGGTGCTGTTTCAGCTCTCCAAGACTGTTTCAAATTGACAGACTGGGACATTTTCAGGGAGGCTGCTATGGATGGTGACTCCATCAATCTGGAGGAGTACACTGACTCCAAATGCATAGAGGATGTTACCACTAGAGCCAACCAAAAGCCCTGGATGACAAGAGAAGGGCACAAGCTGCTCAAGATCAGAAATGCAGCCTTCAGATCTGGAGACAAGGCCGACCTCAGGGTGACCAGAGCCAATGTGTCTCGCACTATAAGGAGAGCTAAGTGGGCATACGCGCAGAGGATTAACAAACAATTCAGCAGCATCAGAGACACACGTTGTATGTGGCAGGGAGTTCAGATAATTACACACTACAAGCCCAACCCACACAGCAGCAATGGTGATGCCTCCCTTCCAGATGAGCTGAACAAATTTTTCTCACAGTTTGAGGCGCAGAACAAAGAACCTGCGAGAAAAGCAACACCTCCCTCCACTGACCAGGTACTCTGTCTCTCCATAACTGATGTGAAGAGGACTCTATCCAGAGTCAATCCATGCAAAGCTGCAAGACCTGACAACATACCTGGTCGTGTGCTCAAAGAATGTGCCAATCAACTGGCTGGTGTCCTCACAAACCTCTTCAACACATCACATAACTGAGGAACTTACATGGACACATAACACCTCATCACTAATCAAGAAAGCCCAGCAGAGATTACACTTCCTGAGGCGACTGAAGCGAGCAAGTCTTCCCACTTCCATCCTCACCATGTTCTACATAGGCACCACTGA
Organism: Polypterus senegalus; assembly: GCF_016835505.1. Lineage (NCBI taxonomy): Eukaryota > Metazoa > Chordata > Cladistia > Polypteriformes > Polypteridae > Polypterus > Polypterus senegalus. Next base: position 241,382,931 of record NC_053154.1, read on the forward strand.
GAGTGTTCTGACCAGCTGCATCACTGTTTGGTATGGCAACTGCAACATATCTGACCACAAGCACATGCAAAGGATAGTGAAGACAGCAGAGAACATTATTGGGGTGCCTCTTCCTTCACTACAGGACATATTTTACAAATGCAGTGTCTGCAAGGCCTGCAGAATTGTGCAGGACCCCTTACACCCCTCACATTGACTTTTCACACTTCTGCCATCCAAGAGAAGATACTGCAGCATCAAAGCCAGATCTGCCAGGCTGCAGGAGAGTTTTTACCTCGAAGCTGTCAGACTCCTTAACACCATGCTGCCCCCTGGGATCTTCCACACTGCCTCAACCACCTCTAAAAACAATATATATATATTGTTAAAATATATCCAAGCCAGTTTCCTTCAAAGACGAGTGTGCATGTAAAAAAGAACTGAAAATCTCATACTGACCTTTAAGTATTTTGACAATCTTGATATCCTTCTGCTGTGAAACATTCTGACATGTCATTGTTTACACATGTCTTAAAAAGCTATCATACACTGACAATTTCTGTATTATCTATATCTATTATTTATCATTTATTTATTATATTACATATCTTTTGACTATATTTATGTATCTAGATTGAAAATGGCATACATTGCATCAATGTTCATATTGCTACTGTAACTACATGTCAATATTGCTGCTACTTCTTTGTCTTGTCTTTGTACAATGTCTTGCTTGTGTTTTAATTTTAAATTTTAATTTTAATTCTATTTTTAATTTATTATTTGTACGTCATGTTGTTACACTGTGGACCCTGAGCTTCACAATTTTGTCTGTATGTGTACTTGTATATGGTTGAGATGACAATAAAGTTTACTTTGACTTGTCTTTACCCAGCCTTTCAAAACACATCATGATGATGGGTATGGGCGCAACGGTACAATAGTCATTGAGGCAGAACACTGAGGACTTCTTCGGCATAGGAACGATTGTGGTTACCTTGAAGCACATTGGAATGGTGGCATTGATCAGGAATATGTTGAAAATGTTGGTGAGAACATCTGCCAAATGATCTGCATATTCTCTGAGCACTCTGCCAGGAATATTGTCTGGTCCAGAAGCCTTCTGTGGGTTGACTCTGCGTAGGTTTTTCCTAACATCAGCCATGGTCAGACACAGTACTTGATCGTTGGCAGGAGGGGTAGTCTTCCTCGTCAACACATCATTCTGCACCTCAAACTGTTCACAGAAGTTGTTCAGCGCATCTGGAAGGGAGGCATCACATTTCACAAGTCGATAGAGTTGTCCTGTAGTTGGTGATAGCCTGGTTGCCTTGCCAAATATGCCGTATGTCACCACTGTCCTGGAAGTGACTGCGAATTCTCTGGGTGTGTATATGCTTTGCTACTCTAATGGCCTGGGATAGTTTGGCCATCACTGTTCTCAGGGCTGCTTTGTCACCAGCTCTGAGAAAAGAATGCTGGGTCCACAGTAGCAAATGCACCTCAGCAGTAATCCATAGCTTCTGGTTATGTGGGAATGAATTTATAGACAATGACGTCATTAATGCACTTGCTGATGTAGCTGGTCACTGATGCCGTTTACTCCTCCAGGTTAGTTCAGTTGCTGCTAGTTGTAGCCTCTCTGAACGTCCTAGACAGTGTGCTCAAAGCAATCTTGCTGGCAATGTTTTCACCTGCCTTAGAACCGGTTTGGATTGCTTGACGAGTGGTGTGTATGCATAACATTAGCATAACAAAGAGGTTGTTTGAGGGTGGGTCTTCATCCAGTACGCAACAGGAATGTTTGTGTAAACAAATTTCAGCACGTTCACCCTTCTTTGTAGAAAGTCCATGTACCGATGGAAATTAGGAAGCACTAACTTGGGATTTGTATGGTTGAAATCTCCAGCGACAATAAACAATCTGTCTAGGTGAGCTCATTGTAGTTTTCTGAAAACGCTATATAGTTCACAGAGTGCTTCCTTAGTATTTGTGCTGGGGGGAATGCAAACTCTGATTATAAACACAGTAAGAAATTCCCATAGTAAATAAAAATGTCTACATCCAACAGTCACAAACTCCAGCAGGGGTGAGTAGTAGCTAGATACTAAATGTCTAGCTTTGTTACATACAGCTTGAAACAATCTTCACAGCATTACAGCTTCATACAGTGCAGATTTTTTCTTGACATGTTTTGTCTTTTCCGTCTTTATTGATTTCTTCCTGTTTCCGTGCAATACAAATTTTCCTTTGCATACTCCACTTTTCCTGTCACATTCCAACAGACATGCTTTTATGATTAACTGTTGATTAAACATTGGCCCCCTATCGGTGTGTGTTTATAGGTGGGTTCTGTAGTACTCGGAAATGGATTCAGCAGTTTATGTTTATTTTCATTCACTTTTTCCATCATTTGCTATATTGTGCTTAATATCTATTAATTTAGAATTTAGTACCTTTGATGAATTGGCATCCCATCTAGGGTGGGTCCTGGTGTTGTGTTCATTGATGAAGGATATTTCTGCCTCAAAGTGACCCTGAATTCCATTTTAAGTGGGTAAGACAATTGATAGATAACAGGATGAATTCAAAATGAAGATGTACTTCAAAACATTTTGAATTAATAAAGTACTGATAAATACGTGTTACTTTTAGTTCATTGAAGAATGCAACACTAATATGTTAATACATTTTTATAAAACTATTATCTTGCAAAATTCTCTTTCAGTCATTAACAACTGAATCATTTATCTTCTGTCTCATAGGCATGTAATGTAAGGTAACTTGCTACATTAATTAAAAAAGCCACCATTACTGTTGTACTTCAGGTATCATCAGGATAGGTGACCCAGTTTCAAGAAGGTAAGAACTTTTGTGAAGGCCAAATTGTTTTCGCAGCATCAAAACATTCCAAACACTAAGGAGACTCAACAGTATACTTGCATAAAAACAAAATAATGTACTAAATTCATCCTCATTTTTTGATAGACAGAGGATCGTTGGGCAGATAATAGATGTCTGGTTTCAAATAAAAATTTTTTTCATTGCCCTTTTACATTACTAGAAACACTGTTTTTACTGTTTCAAAATAATGACTTCATTCTTTAAAAAAGTAATCAAATTCTGTACTGTGGGCATACTCAGACTGAAATGTTCAATCTGTTTTACTCGGCTTTGTGTTTGCTATTTCTGGTGGGAGCCAGAGTGGCAGAAAGCTACCCTACCCGCCACTCTTTTGGAATTTCCTGACACTTCAAGGCAAGCTGATAGATATTCTCCCTCCTGCAAGTCCTAGATCTACTTCAGGTCATCTCCCAGCGGGCTTTCACTGGTGGTGGATGGCACCAATGTGGTATTTTGTATACATGACCATAACATATCAATTGGCTTCTTTCAATCCAGAGAATAAGTAGTTTTACTCCAAGGTCCTCCTGTACTGTTCAGTTCCTCATTCTATCACAAAGAGTGAGCCCACCAGTCCTGCACACAATCCTCATTTTGGTTACTTGTATTTGTCATAAGAGGTCTGTGGCAAAGTGTGATTTTAAAATGCAGTAAATAATTGGCTCATGGAGTGTGCGTGCTCAGAACGAGCAGGTGCGTGTGCATGCCTGTGCTTGCTTCGAGGTTGATTGGAGTGCTTGATGATCATGCATTCACGTTCAAATGTGAGTGGGTCAGTCACGTGTCTTATTCACACCTTGGAGTAGGTGGAGGACCACACCTGTACCCAGTCGGGCAGTGTAAAGGCAGCCTGCATGGCAGAATGAGGAGGAAAAAAAGATCCAGAGGATGAAAGAAAACAGAAGCGAAAGGACAGAGGTTACAGGAGGAAAAAGGCAGGACATTGAGGAGACTGTGTTGTCAAGAATGGAGGCAGGTGGTCAGGAGTATGCCCCAAGGGAAGTGAGCAACAGGCTTGTGCTTGACTATGGTGATGGAGCATAAGGAAGAGTAGGAGCTGCCCCCTTGTGGAGCTTCTACCTTTTAGAAGCTGACGGACTGGCTAAGGGAGATGTGAGTGGGATTTGGATGCTGATTGACAGATGGAAGGAACCTAAACCCACGATTGCTGAAAGAGTGCACCTTCTGGTAGACATCTCATCATACTGCAACGTCCTGATGGGATAAGCTGAGGAGATGTCATATTTTAGAGAGGCATTGGGGCTTGTTTTTATTTTAAATGGATGGACAGATTCTTGCCATGATTTTTATCCCCGGTTTTATTGGATTATTTATTGGATTTTAACCTCCACTTGACACCTTTGATTGTTTGGAGTATTTGTAGAAGATCATTTATTGCATTACACTTATTTATGAACACTTTTATCTGGTTTTATTAAGAGTATTTTTCACATTTGCATCAACCCCTTACGGAAATAGTGTCTGCTTATTTGCCTGGCTCATCTTGGTTCATGACTATCAACAGATCTGGGTTCAAGAAGCTGCCAGAAGCAACCAGGGAGCGTGGAACTGACCTGGATCATCACAGTACTCTGTCTTTTTTTTTTCTTCAACACTAATCAAAGCTCATTACCATACTTAAGAATGGAAATTGTGGCCAGGTGCAAGAATCATAGCTTCATGTAGTAAGAAAATTTGGGACGGTCACGGATACAAAAAGCAAACCAAAAGGCAATGCACTTAAGCATGTATTCTTCCAGTTATGTGGGTTTCCAACTGAAAGAAATGAGGCTTATCAGGCTGATTAGCTAAGGTCACTGTGGTAGCAGAGCTCCGTCCAGCAGGTTTTTATGAAGGCTTATCCGAAATGGGTCATTTGCCCTCACAGGGTGGCTTCTCAGCATTGTGGGGAAAGAAGATGAGAGTTTTAGTGATACCACTCCCTTTCGTTTTAGCAAGTTTTTACATACCTCAACAGAGCCTATGAGAAGGTCCTGTGATGTGCATGTGCGACCAGATGTACAGTATACTGAAACCTTTGTGTAAGGACTTGATTCCCAGAAATTGTCAAGTATTGTATATCCACCATATATTCTTACATTGAGGCAACCACATACAGGATGGAAATGTTAAAAGCTTAAAGTTTTTTAAAGACAAAATTCTCTTGAAAATTGAACTCCACATCAGTTCTAATTTAGAAGTCTTTTATTAGAATTTCAGACAGAATGTAATGATTTGTAGTTACTCTCTTTTTCATTAGAATACAGAACATAGGAATTTTACAGCAACTGTCTTGAGAATGGGCCATTCAGTCCAACAACAGACAGGCCTGTTCACCTCTTCTCTAAAATAAAACTGAGCTGAGATTTGAAGGTCTATAAAATCTCAGTTATCACAGTGCTTGGTAACTTATGGTTCTAGGGTTCTTTGTGTGAAGAAAAACTTTGTTTCTTGTGCAGAATTTGCAACTGTGCCCCCCATGTTCCTGTTGAAGAATTTAATGAAAAAGAATGGATCCATTTACTACATAACTGTAAACACCATTCGTGCCATCTCTTAACTTCTGTTTGCTTAAACTGAAAAAGTTTAACTCTTTTAGTTTCTTCTCATAACTCATACCAATCAATCCTGAAGTCAACCAAGTTGCTCTCATCTGAACTCTCTCTTGTGTGCTGTTTTTTTTTTGTAATGTGGAGACCAAAGCACAGCATTGCATGTGAAGCCCCACAAATATGTTATATACAGTACAGTAGCTAAGCCATAACTTTTCTTGATGTGCTCCACACATCTTGAGACATATTCTGACATCCTATTAACCTCTTAATGGCTTCTGTGCACTGCCTGGATACAGAAAGTGAAAAGTTCACTAGATTCTTTTCATAAGGTGTACTTTCAGTTTTAAATCTCCAGTTAAGTATTCAGATCTTAGCAGTTTTACCTCATACTGTAAATGTAATATTTTACATGTACTTACATTAAATATTACCTGCCCAAGCCTGCATGCTCTTTAGTTCTCTATGGAATGATTCAGCTGATTCTGCATTATGTACCCTTCCATCTAGTTTAGTATGATCTGCAAACTTTATCAGGTTGTTTGTTTATTTTCGTCTTATATTCTTATTCATATTGTTTATATTTATTAAGAAGAACAGCAGCCCCAGCACCACAGCCCTTTTCTCCTGGTATCCTTGACAAAAGTACATTTTTGGTAAATGAATTTGGATCCAAAGAAGGCTAATATTGCTTTTAAAAGACTTGAATTTAAGCATGGATGAGCTGTTTTATTTTAAAATCCAATCAGGTTTCATAAAAACTTAAAGTCCTGCTACTTTTTTTAGGCATAACTGAAGAAAATCAAACCATTTATATCAGTTTTACAGTGCAAGTTGAGAAATAAAAGTACAGTGATCTCTCGCTATATCGCGCTTCGACTTTCGCGGCTTCACTCCATTGCGGATTTTAAATGTAAGCATATCTAAATATATATCACGGATTTTCCGCTGGTTCACGGATTTCTGCGGACAATGGGTCTTTTAATTCATGGTACATGCTTCCTCAGTTTGTTTGCCCAGTTAATTTCATACAAGGGACGCTATTGGAGGATGGCTGAGAAGCTACCCAATCAGAGCACGTATTACATATTAAATAAAACTCCTCAATGATATACGATATGCTTCCCGCGCGTTGCTTCGCACACTTAAAAGCTCTAACAGCCCGTATTGATTTTTCATTGTTTGCTTTTCTCTGTCTCTCACTCTCTCTGAGAAATACAGGCAGATACTTATCCATCATGCAATACCATCAGGGAGGCGTATGATTGTTCCCATTATCTGCTCCTGACGGAGGGGGTGTGAGCAGAGGTGCTGTTTGCAGAGTGCTTAGAAGATACGGACGCGCCTGTAAAAAAATGCTGAAAGGCTACCTTCACATTGATCCCTTCATTGCGCCGCTTTATCGTGGTACTTGCATACTTAAAAGTGCAACAGCCCTATTAATTTTTGATTGTTTACTTTACTCTCTCTCTGACATTCTCCGCTCCTGACGCGCACCTTGAAGAGGAAGATATGTTTGCATTCTTTTAATTGTGAGAAAGAACTGTCATCTCTGTCTTGTCATGGAGCACAGTTTAAACTTTTGACTAAAGGGTGTTATTTCATGTCTAGAGGGCTCTAATAATGTTAAAAAACGTATTTAGAAGGTCGTAAACAGGTTTTCAATGCTCTAACTGCGAAAATATTAGATTTATAAATAAAGAATCGTACTTCTTGGAAATTCATTTATTTGTCTGGAGCGGATCAACCGCTATAAACGAGGGTTTACTGTATAACTGTGCGGAGAATATTTATAAACAGTGTGGGAGAGTTTCTAAGAGCTTAAAATATATAAAAATAACCATACAAACATATGGTTTCTACTTCGCAGATTTTCACCTATCGCGGGGGGTTCTGGAACGCAACACCCGCGATCGAGGAGGGATTACTGTAATGCTTTTGTGAATAATTTGAGAGTGTGATTACATGAGTAGTAATAAGCACAGATAAGAAAATTATAAAATTTCACTATGTTTAAGATTCTAGTACATCCAAATAACCTTACTTTTCTGGTTTCCTATTGTATGCACACATTTGCACATTTAGTGGTACAATGTATTGTATGTTTAAATGTGTTTCACAAGTTTTCTAAAATTATTAAATTATCATTATTTTTTCTTTCATCCAGTATTTTGGATTGATAATACACAGTTTATGTATTTTAATTGTGTTTTATTGCATATTAGGAATTGTTATGTGTAGCTAAGAGAATTAGTTTGGTATTTCCCAGTATCTTAACTCAGTCCACATTCATTACAGGGTAGTGGGGATTGGTGCCCTTTTCATGACCCTTGGGCTCAAATCAGGAGCTGATCCTGAAGCATGCACCCACATCATCCAATTTAGAGACGCAAATAAATAACGTACATGTCTTTGAGATGTGAGAGGAGACAAGAATAATCCAATACTATATGGGTAAATTTAAGTACAAATGTTCAAACCTGTCTACAAATTAATCTTAGTGGGTGACAAAGATGTACCTTGATGTGTCTGGATTTACTGGCTCTTGAATACACCACAGCTTGGCAGAAGAAAAGCCTGACAAACTGGTTGTTTGAGATGAAATCACACCATCCAAAGATCCAACAGAAATCTAACACTGCAGCCAACTGTCTGATTGTGGTTGTTAAGTCTCTTAAGTAAAGCCCCCTCAGAACAGGTTTCTGATGTGATTATCTTTTACATTGTGGCAGTCCAAATTAAGAAGACATTTTTTTCAAGCCACTCAGGGTAGGGGATCAAGCAGATTGAGTAGACACAATAGGGATGCCCTCTATTTCTACTTGATGATAATTGTATCGAGTCCCATTAGTACCCCCTCAATACTAACTGTCAGTATCGGCTGCCATATACAGCTTTCCTTAAATACAAGATGAGGACTCGATCTCAAGTTTAAAAAAAAGCTGAAAACGAATGGGAAAAAAGGCTGTAGGTAAAAGGTCAGCTGAGACAGGAATACATAAGCTCACATCCTGATGTGGAGAGATGGTGACCAGTGTGCCAGCTGGGAAAAACATTCCTCATTATACATGTGGCACTTGTATTTTGTTTCCCATCTATGCCTGACCCTCCTGCTTGGGCTTGTTAATGAGTCTGGTCTGATCTGATCTGGCTTTTATTCACTGGGACTGTCACATCCAGATCTGAATGTAGAAAATAGTTGAATGTTGTATCAGCTTGAATATTCAAAATTGAATTGAAAGGTTCAGATCTCTACTTCTTGTTACTCCAAATGCTAATATGTGAATGGGCATGAGTGGGAGTGTAATCATATTCCTTCATGTGACTAGTCTAATGGGGCCAGGCATGATTTTTTAATGAGAACACACATTTTTGGACAACTCTCTAAAAAGATTGTAGATGGATACAAGAAACTGTCCAAGTCCCTCAGTATCACTTGTCCAGTCTGGTTAAAGCAATCATTAAGAAATGGAAAGAGTATGACACAGATGTAAATCTGCTTTGATAAGGCCTTCCTCAAAAACTGTGTGACCATGAAAAAAGAAGACTAATGAGGGAGACAACCAAGACAAGACAAGGCAACTATGATTACTCTAATGGAGTTCAAAGCTACAGTGACTCAGATGGGATAGACTGTGCATACAACTATTGCCCTGTTGCGTCACCAGTCACTGGTTTATGGGACAGTGGCAAAAAGAAAGTCACTTTAAAAGAAATAAATAAAAAACATGCATGACTTCTCTGCTAGACTTTTCCAGAAGACACATGGGAGACTCTGAAGTTATCTGGAAGAAGGTTCCATGGTCTGGTGAGACCAAAACTGAGCTTTTTGCCCATTAGACTAAACACAATGTTTGACATAATCCAACCATTTCACATTATCTGTCCACTGTGAAGTATAATGGCACCATTGTCATATTGAGGGAGTGCTTCTCTACAGTGGGTCTTGGAAGGCTTGAGCATACAGCTAAAGTTGAACAGGAATGGATTAAAAACAACAATGTTAATGTCCTCAATCCAACTGAGATTTTCTGGCTGGATTATAAAAAGGCTGTTCACTCACAATCACCATATATCTTGACAGAGCCTGAAGCAGTTTTCCAAAGAAGAAAATAACAAGGGAAAAAAATAACAGTGTCCTGATGTGCAATGCACATGAAAGCTATAATGGCTGTCAAAGGTGCTTCTACTATATACTGACTTGAATACTCAACGTAGACCACTTTGCAGAGATCTGTTTTCACTTTGATATTGAAGAGTCTTGATTAGCTCCAAATTAAATCAACTCTGATTCAGAGTTATCTATACTAATAAAAGGCAAAGCCCTCACTCACTCACTCACTCACTCACTCACTCACTCACTCACTCACTCACTCACTCACTCACTCACTGACTCATCACTAATTCTCCAACTTCCCGTGTGGGTGGAAGGCTGAAATTTGGCAGGTTGATTCCTTACAGCTTCCTTACAAAAGTTGGACAGGTTTTATATCGAAATTCTACGCGTAATGGTCATAACTGGAAGCAGTTTTCTCCATTTACTGTAATGGAGATGAGCTTCAACGCCGTGGGGGCGGAGTTTCGTGTGGCATCATCACGCCTCCCACGTAATCACGCAGTACATAGAAAACCAGGAAGACCTCAAAAAAGCGCTCAAGAAAACATGCATTATATAATTGAGAAGGCAGCGAAACAATAAGAAGCGAGTTCTGCTACTTCGGAAACAAAGCACGATGTAAACCTACACTTTAAATTAAGTTCATAGACAGGCTGCCGCTGGCGTTTGTAATTTAGTGCCTGCCCATATAAGGCCATCCGTCAGCGGCAATCCAATAGCAAACTGCCACGGGTAAATATTCACGGGTGAAGGACTGTGCTTATGGAGAGGAAGATGAGATGGTCAGGGTGGTGTTTGACACAAACTCAGCGAAACTGCGAGAGAAAGTTTTAAGTGCCAGGACTAAGGTAACATTAAATAAAGCTATGGACATAGCACGAGATGGCACCAGCACAGCTGGGAACCTTCGATGCAAGTACACCGAGTGGCTCACGTGAACTGATGCAGTGCACAGATAAAAGCAACAGTTCCAAAGAGCTGAACAAAACCGAATTACACAATTGAAAAGGCAGCAAAAATATGAAGCGCCTGATAAGCATATTCATAAATGCAGCTACTGTGGAAACAAAGCACACGGTGGAAAAGTCAATGTCCCGCTAAAGGAAGACAGCGTAAAAAAAAAACCCGTGCATGCAGTTTGTCACATCACAGATAAAAAGGAAGACGAGCTGTTTATTGATGCAGTAAGGAACTAATCGATGAATGAAACCTCTTATCTTTACAACGATTGACAAACACGGAATGTAACTTGAACACATCGTACAAATACGAGCCTGATTGAAAGAAATAATGATAATCAAATCCTTGATGACAGCAACATTCAATAACACTCACAAAACAATTACTGTATATTGACAATCATGTTACGTTATTTTTAAAATGTTCCCTTTTCTTTTCATAACTTCTACTTCTCCACTGCGATACACGGGTATATATGTAAATGTATATCTATAGCCGATCTACAATACATACTTTAGCATAGATAAGCGGTGGCGCAATTGTAGAGTCTTCGCCTCTAACGCAGACATTCGAGGTTCGATTCCGAGAGGGATGTACTGACTATGTACGCGCGCTACCTGATTCATTTTACCTTCCCATCTCCTTGGTTTGGGATGTATGAAAAATATTAGGTTAACGCAGAATCATGTTACGTTATTTTTAAAATTTTCCCTTTCTTAGCACAAGCACAGTTGAGAAGCTTCGATGCATGTACTCCATAACGCGTTAAAAAATAACGCATTTAATCACACTTTCAATTCCAAGCAAACGGAACTTTTGTCAATGCATGATTTCCTGGTACATCCATTACACTGATGCACACATCACAGCTACAAAAATGTTAGAGTCGGAATAAAGCGCGTTCCTACGACTGATCATTTCGACTACCCGAGCGAAGCCTTGATAAAAGCATGGTTTTGTGCACACTGAAAAGCAAGCAAAATTAGATGCATTACAGAAAGCGGACTTTGTGGCTCTTACTGGGGATCATTGGACTTCCGTGACCGTTAGTAATTCTAAATACATCTAATTACAAAATGTTCAATGATCACACTGTTTTAGCCTAATGTACAAAATAATTTTGGCTAATGTTACTCAGAGTTTAAAGAGTAAGCTGGTCAAATTACCTTTTATGTTTCTGACTTATTTTTTAAGAAGAAAACTGCACTTTATGGTGAAATTTTGGTTATTATTATTTAAAGACAATACTATTCTGAAAATGTACTTAAAGTACTTAAACTACCACTTTATTTTTAAGTCTGCCCAATTTTAACCAGGGATGATATTTTTTTTCTGTTTTGAATTCAAATGCAGTTTAAAAGCTTTTTTTTCAGAAATTAAAACAGCTTCAGTTTACAATATTCATGTCCATGTCTATTATTTGATTCTGTCGCCCACTAAAACCGTTTTAAATAAAAAAAAAAAATTTGAGATTTGGGGCAAATTTACGTTGCGATTACATACGATTAATCAAGATTAATTCTTACACAGCCTCTAATTAATTGGATTAATTTTTTAATCGAGTCCCACCTAATATATATATATGTAGATATATATATGTAGATCTGTATATATATGTGTATATACAGTATATATGTAGATATGTATATGTTGTATATACAGTATGTATATATGTGTGTGTGTATATATACAGTATGTGTATATATATGTATATGTATATATATGTATTTATATGTATATATATGTTTATATATGTGTCTGTGTGTGTGTGTATATATATATATATATATATATGCCAGCAACACTCATGACAATTACAAAACAATTACATTGTCAATCATGTTACGTTATTATTAAAATGTTTCCTTTTCTTTTTACTTCTCCGCTGCCAATCGCAGCTATTTTGCTATATATATATATATATATATATATATATATATATATATATAAATAGATAGATATGACAACAACACTCATATCAATGACAAAACAATTACATTAACAATCATCTTACGTTATTTTTAAAATGTTTGCTTTTCTTTTTCATAACTTCTTTAACACACTACTTCTCCGCTGCGAAGCGCGGGTATTCTGCTAGTAGAACAATAAAACGTGAAGACTTCTAAGGGGATTGAGTACTTTTTATAGATACTGTACACCTTTCATTAAGTCTTGTAAAGCTGAACAGGTTTTTGGATCAGCTGGACAAGTTTATGATGCTCAGCTTAATTATTAAGCAGGAACGTAAAAAGTTTTTAGAAATATTCAGACAGCGGAGTATGCATAATGTTTTCCAGAACATCTTACTCGTGCTGATAGAAACCAAGAACATGTTAAAACTCTGTTTTTTTCCAGCTGAGTCTAGCCCTGGCAACACAACTGATGCAGCGGTCGTACTGCTGCAGTCTTTAAGCCTGAATTCTGGGACAATTAATGTAGTTTATATTCCAGATTTTTTAAACCAGTTCCACTGGTGAGGTCTGGCAGAAATGGACTTTCTGTTGGTTTATTCAGCTACTAACAATTGACTCAACTTAAATAGTATTCTGTGGAAAGAAAAATACAGAAAACCAAAAAGAAGCACAGCACACGATTTTACTGTAATAACTAAGCAACAGTAGCTATTATTAGTAATCGCTTATGTTCCTCTGCAGCAATTATGAGGTTTCAGATATCAGGAACATATAAATTAGAGGCTTTCATGACTGCAGTACACACAAACACTACACATTTCTCACTCTTGATTTTATTTTAAGTAATTCCTGATTTAACCTTCTGCAGCAGACATGCACTTAAAGCTTCTTTTATTGTACTTCAAAACAACAACAAAGATGTTATTTTGCAGTTTTTAACATTTTTATTTAAAAAGAAGTTTTTCAAAAAGTTAATTTTGAGTAGGTTTCAGTGTATGAATCAAAACTTATTTGACATTTCCAGCAGTTCATAATTAGAAATAGAGATTTTTTAGACATATCAAGCCAATCACTTGAAATAATAAATTAATATTATTTCCTTAGGAGGATAGTAGCAGTCAGTGTTGAGGAATGTTACTTTTAAAAGTAACTTAGTGATATTACTTGTACTTACAAAAAAATGTAAATATATTATATAGCTACTTATTGGAAAATGTAATTTTGTACAAACAATGCATTACTTTTTCTTCCTTTTTTATGAAAATGAGCACATTTCAGTGGCAAGCATTTGTTAATTAAATTCTAAGCCTATATATGAACCTTCATGAAGCTGATGAGAAGCACAGCCAAATCTGACCATTTTCGTGTATTTTATAAAAATGTTTAGTCCGTCATGTACTGTGAAGTAAACAACATCCATCCCCTTTTTCCAAACCCCATGCAAGCCCCCTGAGGGTTTGTGATATGAACACTAGCCACTGCACCACTAGATAACACTGTTACATCATATGTGTAGCAAATAGCTACATTAAAACTAAACTGACGCTTTATTTATGGGTTGCTTGCAGCAAATTGTTTTCTGTTTGGCTGTGTAATTAAGGACTGGCGTGCCATCCACCATATTTGCTTCTTGCCTTATAACCATGAGTGCTGCAATAATTATTCGCTCCCTGTGATACTAAACTAAGTCTCTTCTTCAGCACATGAAAGATTAAATGTATACTAATAACTTGTACTCAGTTCTTTTCAGTTGATTGCACGCTATACACCTGCTTAACCTCTTCCTCAGTAGGTGTCACCACATGGTTGGAGCATGGTGTTACTGACCCTGGTAGGCATCGTCTTAGCAAATAAATGCAGTACTTCAGCAAAATAATGCAGTAATTTCAGTGTCTTTTTTTTTGAGTGTCAGGAATAAACTTACATTATAATGTAGTAACGCATATCTGTATTTTATTTAAGTAACACAGGTATTTTTGCTTAAATAACATAGGTATCTTATTAGGTTACTTGTTACTTTAAAATCTGATTACATAATGCAAAATTACTTTTAACGTGTTAGCCCAAACACTGGTAACAATATAATCTCTTTATGCATAAAGTTAAATATTTTTCAAAACCTTGAGTGCTGCCACGGCCTAGCGTTTAGCACAGCTGCCTCACACCTCCAGCGTCCTGGTCTGAATTCCAGTCTGAGCACTATTTGTGTATCATGTTCTCCAGATATCTACATGAGTTTTCCATGGTTAAATTAGTATTGTCTCACATTGCAAAGACATGCGTGTTACATTAGTTAGCAGCTCTTTATTGGTCCAGCCCAAGTAATGGTATTTTAGCATGCAGTAGACTGATACCTTGTCCGTGGGTGATTCTTGACTTGTTCCCAATGTCACCTGATAAGGATCTAGTTCCCACTATGCTAAAATGACTTAAGCATGTTTAATCTAAATATTCTAGGTTAAGAAGCAATATTTGGGTATGCCATGGGATGGTCTGTCATGTTATAGGCTGCCAGCAGAAGTATAGGCTTCTCCATTTGTAAGTCCTGAAGAACCATGTGATAAGTGGCCCGTGGTACTGTGTTCATTTTAAATAAGTAATCATGCCCTACAAGAGTGCAGCCTCTAGTCTGGCATGAGCATGCTTCGCTCCAAGGACGGCTGCAGGTGCCTGCCTGATCATGAAGACACAGATGTGAGTGCGTCAGGCAGGTGCATCATTAATTCCTTGGAGGGCATGACATGTTAGGAGTATTGGTATAAGGGGAGCCTGGACAGAGGAGGGGAAGAGGAGAAAGACAGAATAGAAGCAGAGCCATAAGAACAGCATTAGGGTGGAGAGATAGGACCAGCCAGCGAGCCAGACAGACAGTATGTAGAAAGGCAGCACGATCATTGGTTTCATGAAGGAGCGAATGATTGGTGCTTTAGGGCCGGATCGACGTCAGGGAATAGTTGTAGTGGAGTGGGTGCGATCAAGGTGGTGTCCCCTCTAGGGATCTGAGATACGCTTGAGTGAGCAAAAAGAAAGAAGAAATGACAACCGAGCCGACCTGAACAATCACAAACCATTGTCAATAAACCTTTGTTTATTGGTCTAGTTTTATGTTTATACAGCACCTTTAAAATTAAATTTAGGATTGACTTGTAATATCTATAACTGTAACTGTATAACTACCTATTAGTTTTATGGTATCCCAGGAACAATTAGGATTGGCAGTTAGTGTCAAGTTACTTTTTTACTTGTAGGATTGTGTGGTTATCTGTTGAATATTTGTGCTACTGTTATCTGTTTTCTTTTGGTTTTTATTTTCCTTTTCAGGAAATTATCATTTTTTTGAGGTTGATCAAGGCAAAACAATTAAGAAACGTTTTTGAAGGATCTTTGTCCTTTTGTTTGTTTAGATCCCATGCAACTAGACTTTTTGACCAAGCAGCAGCAATGCCTTGTTGGCTGTGGCACACTTAGTGGTTGATGTCCAGTATGGCTATCTTGTGCCCAGCAAAATGTATGTTGCCAAGTCGCTGTTCAGTTGATCAACCAAAAAGAGAATAATATTCTTGTGTTTTGTAGTCCGCTCTATATCTAGACATACATGTTTCTGTTTTTTCTGTGTACAATAGCTGCAGACCATCAGCCTAAAGAAGAGTTGCATGTCCCCATCTTCTGTGTCACCTGCCTGAGCTACACATGAACGGAAAATTCATGTCAGCTCAGTTAACAAATCCTAGCAGTCATGTCTGACACATTTCTGTTTCTTGTCTGCTTGTTGACTCTTGTGTGTACAGTCTGAACTCTCACCTAATTTTCTTATATAAAATATACATCAAATGAATAGATAGCTTAGCCAAATATGGTATTTTGTGGTTGCATTTTATTTGGATATAGATTTGTCTCATAGGTCAGCATATGTCTTTTTAAATTGACATGTTTTTATAAGATATGGGTAAATTAAGAATATACTAAGACATCTTTGCAGATTTTTCCCTTACAGGTGCCATGCAGGTAGCAACCTTTTAGAGAAGCTCTGTGTTCTTTCTTTGTTTTTTTTTTTCTTTGTAGTTACTAGTTTTTGATAACCTTTTTATAAACAATTTATTAAAATTAACATTAGATGTGATATGGAATCTGGCTTATCAATAGAAATTTAAAAATAGATTTTAAATGTTGTGCTGCTGCCATTGAAAACTCGAGCATCCGCTCATTTCAACTGCGTTTCGGACAAGCTGCAAACTTGGGAGAAGTTACAGGGTGAAGAAATAGGCAACCTTACATCAGCAACACCTGAAAATTTCAGACTCTGAGGAACTTAAAGTGGGATATATTAAATATTCCAGTAGTCAGCTGGTAACAATGTGATCATTAGCGCCTAAGGAGATCTATTACACCATATTGGAGGAACAGCTTGCCTGAAGATGGATGGATGAATTGCCACCTGTCACCTGTCATGTCGAGTCATGGAAGTTACTGTGGCATTTCTGGTATTGCGGAGAACCAGCTTAAACTTCTTACTCTGGACACTGTTTTATTGCTGGACTGATTTAATATGAAATGATGCCATGAAGTGGAAAAAACGCAGGAGGGAGGGTAGGGAGATAAGTTACACCATTGTGATTAATGTTTATTTTGCTCCCTCATGCTAATTGTGATTCTGCAACAGAAATGATTCACTCTGTTACCAACATTGTAATGATGAATCATTCTGAATATGGGATGGCTTATAGCACAGGAAGTAGCAATGGCAAACCTCCAACTTGAATATGATTCTTTTTCTTAAGCATTTATTTCCCTATAATAAGGAAATACAGAATATTCCAGTTTTACTCAAGTCTGTTGTCTAACATATAACTGAAGATAAACAACATGTTATTGGTTAATGCTGTTTGTGTAATCATTTTAATGGAACAATCTTTTTTACTTTTTTGCTTTTTGGGTATGTTCATTATATGTGACTTGGTAGAGGGGCAGATAATGAAACAGTTTTAACTGCCATTAATTCACATTTAGTTTATACTGAGTTATGACTAAAAGCAAAATAATAAATTAGTGTTTGGTTTTTTTTAACAGGAAAATGTGTCTCTTATGGATATCCTTTCACTTCGGGACAACTGCCTTACTGAGCAGGAGATATGGGCAATCTGCCAGGAGTGTGCCATTTCCATAAAAAGTATTGACCACTCTGCCCTTTTCCACACACTCTGCATTACTCCTGATACTCTTGCTTTTAATGCAAATGGGAATGTCTGCTTCATGGAACAGCAGAGTGGTAAGTATGTCTTAATATTCCTGTTGTAAATCATTGAATTTGTAATAATCAATGGCATTTTTGGCATGAAAATTCAGGTGGGCCATAACAGAATTTTCCTTTAGGTGTGCAGACTTATTGCCTAATTATTAACCTTAAGTTCAGGCACTTTTTCCATTATAATTTAAATAAAAAAAACAATGGAATGCTTGTACTTAGTCTGTTTCAGTATATATGATCAGGTCATTGTCATCATCTGACAACTCAGAGCCTTGTAACAACCCACAGCCAAGGAAAATATTTTGGCCATAAACTGCCCAAGTGGAAACCGCAACACCTCAAATTTAGAACTGAATGCCTTTGAGGTGAAAAAGTGCAAGTTACTATAACATGGACAGAAACTGCATGACACATAATACAACATATCAGACTCTAGCATTGTCGGATATTTGTGTTAATCACTGTGTGTCAATTTGATTTTTGAAATACCTGTTCTTTCCACACCAGGACTGTGTGTTTCTTTGAAATATAGATATCATACTTTTACAAATTTAGTGCTCTCAGGCAATCCTTCTCAGTAGGGATGCACCGAAATTTCGGGCGCCGAAACGTAAGAAAGCGCCGAAAATAAAAGCCGAAATTGTCGCCACGCCTCTCCCATCCTCCCGTCTCGTTCCGCTGTCATTACGCATCAAACACGGAGTATGTCGGCGGTTTGGAAGCACTTCAAAGTTTCAGATGAGGACAGCAAAGTTGCAATATGCAACATTTGCTCTGCAAAAGTTTCAAGAGGGGGTTCAACAGCAAAGACATTTTCGACTACAGGTTTAATACACCACCTTAAGTCAAGACACGCAATTGAATTTGAGGAATACCGTCAAACAACGTTGGTTAAAACTAAGCCAACTAGCACATCAACACCCTCGGTTGCCACATTTTTCGAAAAAATTAAGAAATTTGCAAATGACAGTGCTAAAGCACGTGACATAACAGAGAAAGTAATGGAATTCATTGCTTTAGATGACGAGCCATTTTCAGTCGTGGAGGACATCGGATTTCGTAGGCTAATACACCACATTGAGCCGCGTTACACACTGCCAAGCAGATGGTATTTTGCAGAGACCTCTCTACCTGAAATGTATGACCGTGTTGCAAAACATGTTCATGAGCTCATGACCACAGATATCTCTGCTCTAAGTTTTACCACAGACATATGGAGCTCTGACGTTAGTCCAACTAGCATGCTCAGTTTGACAGCGCAGTGGATAAACGCGGAGTTTAAATTGCAAAACATTCTGCTTCATGCACAGGAGTTTGTCGGCTCACACACTGCAGCAGCAATATCCGATGCTTTGGCTAACATGTTTGAAACTTGGAACATAGACAAGTCTAAAGTGCATGTGATTGTGAGAGATAATGCACGGAACATGGTAAAGGCTATGGATGACAGTGGATTAAAGAGCATACCTTGCATGGCACACACGCTGCAGTTGGCTGTGAATGAGGGAGTGCTTAGTCAGCGGAGCATATCAGAAATCACAGCAACTGGGAGAAAAATTGTGGGACATTTTAAGCATTCTCCGCTTGCTTATTCCAGACTACAAGATTTGCAAAAACAGTTTGGGATGCCAACAAACGACTACAGCAAGATGTGGCCACTCGCTGGAACAGTACATACTATATGTTGCAAGGATTACTTGAACAGAAGCGGGTTTTAGCTGCATACATGACAGATCATGACCTGCCAGCAACTTTGAGTGCACATCAGTGGATGTTGGTGGAAAACATTGTCTCTTCTCGCCCCGTTCGAACAGTTAACCAAGGAAATAAGCTCAGCTCAAGTGTCTGTTGCTGAAGTTATTCCACTGATCGCAGCACTGAAGCGCCTGCTTGGAAAAGAGGCGGAAACAGATCATGGCGTAAAAACACCTAAAAAAACTCTACTGGAGGCTGTTAACAAACGCTTCCAAGACATTGAGTCCAACCCTCTTTACGGCATTGCAACAATATTAGATCCACGCTTTAAAGACCATTACTTTGACGATGAGAAAAGGCAGGATGTACGCGAAATGGTGCAAACAGAGCTTACGGCTCTTGAAACCTCTGGTGAAGCACAAGCCCGACGGGAGAACAGAGCAAACTGTGCCTGAGAAACGGTCACGTACAAGTGATGAGGCGCACATTCCTTCGCTTTCTGATATGTTTGACGAAATTTTACAGGAAAGCGTCCCAACCCACAGCGGTGTAAGAGCAAGCGCAGCCTCACAAGAAGTAGCAACCTATCTAGCTGAACTACCCATTGGCAGAAGTGACAATCCACTTGACTACTGGCGCGAACAAAGATCGCTTTCCTTTGCTTGCATGGACTGCGCGCAAGTACTTATCTGCCCCAAGCACCAGCACAGACAATGAGAGATTATTCAGTGCAGCATCTCATGTTCTTGATGAGAACAGAAATCGTCTCTCCAGCCAGAAAGCTGAACAACTTTTGTTCATAAAGAGAAATCTGCCACTTTTGCTAAAATAAAAGCAGCCTAATTTGATGTTGTTTACAGTTAAAGGTTTGATTTATTTTTTTTCTTTTATTGCAATGTTGTTTTGCACAGTAATTTAAAATTGAAGTAAAACGTTTAATGCAGGTAATATTTTGCACAATTCGTAAAGGCACTAAAAGCTAGCACAGACTGAGTGATTTTATTCAGTGCAGTATGTTCTTCATGAGAAGATCAACTGTGTCTTCAGCCAGAAAACTGAAAAACTTTTGTTCATAAAGATAAACCTGCTTCTTTTGCTTAAATTAAAAGCAGACCAATTTAGTGTGTATAGTTATGTTGTTTACAGTAAGAGGTTGGATTTATTTATTTTTCTTCTGTTTGTGCACTGTTGTTTGGTACAGTAATTTAAAATTGAAGTAAAAAAGCAACTAGCATTTTTTTTGCACAATTTTGTTACAGAAAGAAATTTTATTTAGTTTTGTTATTGTTAAACAGCCTTATTACTGTTATTTATTATCAATAAAAGCTTAATTAATTTGTAGTTTTTTTAATACAAACAAAAAGAAAATATTTTAAACATGTTTTTTAATGAAGCCATTTTCGGTTTCGGTATCGGTTTTTGGCCAAGTGCATCCAAAAATTTCGGTTTCGTTTTCGGCCCAGAATTTTCATTTCGGTGCATCCCTACTTCTCAGCCCCATTTTGATCAGTTTAATATCTTCTGCCTGATGCTTTCCATATATTGATCAGATTTCTTTTTGAACAAATTACTGTGGCTACTTTTAAGGTACTCTGTTTTACTAATCTCTTCTCTGACTTGTGCTGCATAGCTCTGACTGGGGAAAGCTTGAATCATCCATCCATTCATCTATCCATCCATCCTCTTCCGCTTATCCGAGGTCGGATCGCAGGGGCAGCAGCTTGAGCAGAGAGGCCCAGACTTTCCTTTCCCCGGGCACTTCTTCTAGCTCTTCCGGGAGAATCCCAAGGCGTTCCCAGGCCAGCCGGGAGACATAGTCCCTCCAGCGTGTCCTGGGTCTTCCCTGGGGGCTCCTCCTTGGGGGAAAAAAAAAAAGCTTGAACCAGAAGTTCAAATGAGGGATTGAAAAACAAAATGTCAGTCCTCATTTTAATGCAGAGAATAAGGGGCTATAACCTTACAGCCCCATCACTAAGTGCAAATGCTGTGAATGCACAAAGAAACTAGAACACTGCAGGGCCAATAGACCAATAGAGTTAGCTCCTTCCACTTGAAACCTTCAGGGAGCACACAGCAGAAAGACAATTTAACATCTAAAAAAATATTTTTCTAAATAAGAATTTCCATTGAACATATTTTGGAAACTTGAAATGAAATTCATAAGTAAAAAGCTGAGGATTGCTATAAACATTTTAATAATTTAAATCAATAACTATAGAAAGTTTATGACTTATTTTACACAGTGTCGGAGGAGCCATCTGTCTCTAGCCCTTAATGCATAAAACTTTAGGAGAACTTTCACCAGAATTCCAAACACTCTAAATCAATATAGTTGTTGGCAATGTAAGGGAAAATGTAAATGCAAATGGTTTACTTTTGCTAATATAAAAGAGTAATGCTAATGTTTATGAATTACTACCTATAAACATTGTAATTAATCATTAATATTAGACACATGCTTTGGGAATTTCTTTTACCCTTTTTTGATTATTCCAGCAGGTTATGCCTGTTATGATTCATATGTAATTAAACGTTTTGTCTAGCTTGCATACATTTTTTGAAGGTCTTTTTCTGGAATTCTTTGAGAATTCTAGCAATTTTTTCAATGTCACCATTTTGGATCCATCATAATGGATTGCCAATTTGTGTTATTTTTGCCAAAACGTGGGGGCATTTTTGCAGAGCTTTTCCTATTTGATATCATTGCTGCTATTCTTTATAAGGTGTTGCCATAACATCTGAGATTTGCAGGTATTGTGATTAAACCTTGTGAGTGATTTTTGGTGTGGTTTAGGTTTAGAACTTTAGAGATTCCTTCTTTCAGAGAATTTTAGTTTAGTGCATTGGTTTTGATGTACCCTAGCAGTTTAGACTTTGGTAAAGTTCTCTGACTTACAATTCATCTTCTTGACACCCCATTAGGATTTGACTGCTTTTTGCCTTCTATTTCAGAACTGTGTTTTTCTAAGGTGTGTCATCAATTAGCAAGTTTACACCCTGCCTTTTATATGTGATATGCTCTTGTCTCCACCCTTTTTTGAGTTGCCTAGAGTCATCACTTATAAAGAGTCACATGACAGTAGGGGGCATGAGTATTTAGGAAGGCTACCTCCATCGCCTGTTGTTAAGTCAATCACAATTTTTAAATATGTCTTCTGATTTTAGTCATTGAATTTTAGTTTCTGTGTTTGGACCTTTCCTTCAGTTTTTCAGTGATGTCCATGTTACTATTCTGATTATGATCTTCACTTATATTACTGCTCATGCTGATGGTTTTGTTTCCTAACACTTTTATCTCCTGCCTGCCTGATCCTAATCTTCTAATAAAGAGCAAAGAGCATAGCTGCTTTCCTTTGTTTGTTTGCTTTTAGTATTGTTTCTGTAACAGAAAACTTAAAGTGAAGTATGTTGTAGGCATTGCTCTTGTTCACAACTTGTTTTTCCTGTCTGAGAATGCGATAATTTGTATATGTTTGAGATGCATTTGTTATATCTGCAATGTTTTTTCTTTTTTTGCTCTTTTATTTTTTCTCTACTTTTCACGTTTATATTGGTCGGATATGTAAGGTTTTTTGTGATCCATGGTATTAATGGTATTGTAAAATAAGGATTGAGTATTTGACTGAAAATACCTGAAAGAGAAGAAGAAAACACAGGAATAGGTTTGGGGTGATGTCCGTGACCCTGTAAAATGGAAATAAATGAAAGCTTTGATTGTTTTTACAAAGGTGCAAATTACAACTTTTCAGACCGGAGTCCAATTATTAAAATGGCTGAACTTCCGGTTATATGGATTCCAGGCAGGAAGGGGTGGGTCCAGGAGGGCTGACAACTGAAGTAACGTCAGGGGAGGAGCAGCCATCAATCATCCATTCTACAGAGGTAGGAACAGAGAAATCATTTGAACACAGTACCAACCCCTGGTTTGATGGGTAACTACCATCACCAGAGCCCTTAAGCAGCCTCCCCTGCACATGTGCATCACATATTGTAGCTTCAGACTGTTGTAAAAGAGATTGATTTTACTTTTGTGTAGAGATCCTACATTAATTAGCCTTGCCTCTTTTTCTATTCTTATAACAAATAACCTTGTTTTAAGATGTATATTAATTTCTTAAGGATTAAATTAAATACATGAGGTAACTCCATATAATAACAAAAGTATACACAATACAGTATTGTTGTATATGTTATCATAACTCTTTCCTAAAGGCTTATGTCTTTTTAATAATTTATTTTTAATCCTTTTTGAATATCTAACTCATAATGTGGTTGTCAGGACAGTTCTGGTTTCTTTACCATTAAGGTAGATAAAACTTTAATTTTGAGCCACACTGAAGTCATTCTGTAGTGAATGTTTCTTTGAATTTCTTTGAATCTTAGCAGCATATCCATCTCAATCCATCCATTCCTCCATTTTTTTTTAAATCTGCTTAGCTCAATACACAGTCACACATGGGATAGACCTGTTTTTGGAAGTATGGCAGTAAATAACCTTGGATGGGACACCAGTCAGTGTCATCAAGGAAGAGACCCAGTCAAAGACACTTGATTACAACAAAATATTAGATCGATACAGGCTGTCGTTTCAATTTACATTAATTCCTTACTATATGATCCACAATTTCTCAAATTTTCCTATATTTTTATGGGTAACTAATAGTCACTCATTACTTTATCACTCATTACTTTTAAATTTACCTTTTAGATATAATTGTTGTCATGTTTTGGACTTTTTCTCCCAGCAGAATTTAATATGCTGCTTATTTTTTATTACAGATTAAATAGGGCTGTCAGACTGAATATCACTATTCAAATATAATTCAGAAAGTATTACAAAAAAAAAATCTTATTTTGAATACTAAGTGATCTGGGTATTTACCGCACACCAATTATAACTTCGTATTTCTTTAGACATGCTCTGTAATGTCACAGTATTTTGCAGAATTAGGAGTTCCAAGACATGCAAGACCCAAAAGGTTTTTCTAATAATGCCCACTAGGGGGAGTATATACCACCAAACACCAACTAGATAAAAGGGTAAACACACAATCTTTATACAAATAAAAGATTTATTTTTTAATGAAATGCTCTGTAGCTCATAATGAAAGTTTGTAGAACACAGTGGCAATATGAAGTTGCCTAAAATGAAAGGCGATTGAAGCAAACAAAGTCCCAAATTACAAATCCAGAGAATGGTGAGAGCAAACAGAGCAAAAAAGTCAGAAAAATAACAAATTTCACAAATGGACAGTAAACAAAAGAACTCACCAGAACTCACACACACATTTGAAATGAAGCACTAGGAACTTTGGGAGACTCTGGATTTATAGGGTGGGGGGCACTTCCTGGTGTTGATTGGCAGGTGAACCTGTCTCTTGTTGGGGGTGGGTTCACCCACAAAACACACGGAACATAACCCAGCTAAGCTTACATACATAGACACAATCAAAAATAAAGAACAATGCAAAGAATCAACAAAAGTAACAGTAATATAAATATAGGAATAAAAAATGAACAAAACAGAATCCTGGCTGAAACACAAGTGCCTTGAAAGTCGTACTATAACCTGACATCTCTGATTTTCTGCAGACGTGTTAAGCATCCATTGCAGTAAGCAAATGCTGCTTTCCTTTTTTCATTAGGCACAATATAAAATAACTGCAAAGAGACTTAAATAGCCTTTTTAAATGTCAGCAATGCTCATTTTATGGACCATGGCCAACCCGCAGTTGTAAACATAGTCTGCATCTTAGTTGGCTGCTGACTTGACATATACTGTCTAAAATAATAAGGTATAATTAAAAAAAACATATTCAAGTCAACTGTTTTATATTTTTGTTTAAACTGTAAAGGTTAAAAGGGAGTATCATTTTAGTTCAGTTCCATATGTTTTTTTTATCTTTTTTGACTGACTGCAACCACCCGCTGCACTCAGTTCTCTTTGGCACCAGCACACTGTATTGTTTACTGGCCCTTCTCTCCCATCTAGTCATAGAACAACGACTGTATAGCTAGGGCTCTTTGTGCTTTGCTGTATTATGAACTTAGTAGTTTCCTGATAAACATTCAAGCTCATTTAACAGATATTTTTAAAGTTGCTCCAAATAAATGCATTTTCTAAATAAATAATAACAATGGATGGAAATATTACAATACAACATTTAACAAATATGTCTCCTTTATGTATAAACTAAGACTCATGTTACACAATTTATATAAAAGAGAAATGGTTGAGAATATCACATTTTCTGGTCTCAAGGAGCCAAAAGAACCATAACTGGGAAAAAAGAAAAATTGATCGATGACTGCCTTTTATATGTTTGAGCAGTCACAAGTGTGTTTCTTACGCAGATTACTAGTAAAAAGAGCAATGTAAAGAGTGCCCAGCTCCACTTTCTGCACAAGGCTGTTTCTTCAAGTGTCACATTCATTTGAAGACTGCTGCTTTCTCGTGTGTCTTTTAAGGGACAGTGCACAGTAATAAGAACTTCATGCTTTACAGATGTACTGTGAGGAAAAAAAACTAAACATAATAAAAAATATAATAAAACAACATATACTGCACACATATGCTTTATATGTAGCACCCAGTATATTTAACCTTATAGCCAAAGGTTTGAAATATGGCACTGTGATCTGTGACGTTTAATCCATACACATTATTTTATTTAAAGCTGGTAATTGAGGCTATAAATAAACAGAGCTGAAAGCATGCAAACCAGCTGAGAGGGAGAAACACTACTGTCCATGTAAGCAACCTGACAAGAAGATACGAAGAGACAAGTGGACACTACTCAGGCAGGCTATTAAAAGAAAGTAGGTGTATTCCATGGTCAGTTTATGGTCAACATTTATGGTTGTGCCTTTTCTTTTTAAGCAATGCCAGCAAAGACTGTATTCATGTTTGGAAATTGCATGATCTTATTTTGGGAACTTTGGACTGTATTAAAGTAAAAAGCCTCTGGCTATTGCCCAGAACTTAAGAGCTCGCCTATGCACTGATGGAAGACTTCGCTCCTGCCCGTACCTAGGAAACATGCCTCCTGCACATTCTTGAAGTAGGCCACATTTGACTTCAGGGACTCCACAACTGTCTGCTTTTTGTAGGTAGCTCTCCTTGGAATATTGTATTGTGAATGTCCAGATGATATTAAGAGAAGCGAAGTATATTCTTTCTTTAGTGTTATTTTTTCTTTCTTTATCTTAGAATCACTGCCATACCACTAGGGAAGGATATGATATTTTATATTCTAATATTTAGACATTTTTTTAGTAAACGCTGCACTCTCTAATGAATATATTCCTAGGGAGCATGGGCCTCCTGCTGGATGAAAATGTATATCAAAAATATGTATTAAAATATGAATTTTGAAAATGTAAATTTCAGTTAATTTGACTTCCGTACTCTGTAACATGTTTATACCAGTAATATTTTTAGCAACTGTTTCAAAACATTATATTGCCAGCATTTTGTGTGTTTGTTCATGGCTTTGACCATATTGTTGCTGCCACATGACCCTCAGAACTTTGACATGAGATTTTATCATGCAGATATATTAGATTGGGACATGCTGTTGTTGATGTCCAGATTTCTGGATTAGGTAAAGTAAATCATGTGTGCTAGACATTGCAAAATCCTTTTTAGAGAGTTACATGTGGGATCTTCTCATGTTATTTAAAGGAATATCGTGAAGATGCAACTCCCTTGACAACAGCTTAGTGGTATATGTGCCCTCACCAGTGTGCTGTGGGACAGTGTAGTTTCTTTCGGAGGTGTCCTGCTGAATATAATGAACTGTGCCCAGTTAGTCCTCAGTATTAGAAAAAAAGATTAGAGAAATGGCACATACCTGTATCCCTTCAGGTGCACATGATGGGGTGTAGGACGATGTCAGCAGCCATAGAGTGATGCGTCATTGGAGAATTTTAGACAGCGTTGTGGGTGTCTCTTTGTTTTTTTGGTTTGTGTTTTGCCTGTACTGATTGGCATTTTTGACCTCTCATCTCCTGGTCTTTGTGTTAATTATTTAACACTTATAAATATGTGTGTTTGTGTTAGATGTGAGTATTGAACATATTTCTGGTATCAAGCATTTTTTCTTTTAGCTTTGTATTCTAACCCATATATCCTTACTAAGATATTACCTCTCATTTGGAGCCAAATCATTTAAATTCCCTTTTATGTACTGTATATTGAAAGCCCCCACCTTTTCCATTTTGCCTGTCTTTTCCAAATAAAGTGTATCAATTTATATTATACTCGTCCCCATTGCTTGGATTTACTCAGGATTCTGTTATTGTTATAATGCACTATTGTTGTACAGCTATATATAAATATAATTCATTTATTTCATTTCTAGTACTTGTAGTACTTAAGACAAGCAATTTTCTGTGCATTACTGATTCTATGCCTAGTTATTCCCTGTTGGCTAGTAATTTCAGTTATATTTTATTACCTTGTCTGGTCTGTGTTTGGATACAGTTGTATTAATTCTACTTTCTAATACGTTACATAAATTGTTAACCTTGGTTGTCTTTAATTCCCTTCTCTCACATTCTCTAGTGTACAGTTGATTCAGAAAGTATTTAGACTCCTTCAATTTCTGCACACTTTATTGTGTATAGATTTAATTTTAAAAGGATAAATGTGTGATTTTTGTGCATCAATCTACACTCAGTAACCCATAATGACAAAGTGAAAACATGTTTTCAGAAAGATTTGTAAATTTATATAAAAATCAAAAACTGAAATCTCTTATTTACATCAGTATTCAGACCCTCTGCTGTGGCACTCCAAATTGAGGTCAGGTACACCTGTCTGATTAAATTCTCCTTAAGATGTGTCTAGAACTTGATTGGTGTCTGTTTGTACCAAACTAAATTATTGGACCTGGTATAGAAAAGCACATACATGTGTGTATATAAGGTTCCACAGTTCCCGCTTCTTGTCAGGACAATAGCCAAGCCATGAAGTCCAAGCAATTCACTATAGACCTCTATAATCAAATTGTGATGAGGCACAGAGCAAGGCAAGGGAATAAACCATTTCTAAAGCTGAGATTGTTACCAGGAGCAGAGTGACCTTAATAATTGTGAAATGGACTAGGTCAAGAGTTGGCTGTGACCAAACTGAATAACTGGACTTCAAGGGCTTGATTAGAGTGGTGACCAAAAACCCAAAGGTCACTAACAGAGCTTTAGAGGTCCTCTGCTAAGATGACAGAACCTATTGGAAAGATGACCATCACAGCAGCACACCATTAATCAAACATATAGCAGGATTTAAAGGACTCTGAAAACATGAGGAAAAAGATTCTCTGGTCTGATGAGACAATAACTGAACTGTCTGGGGAGAACTCCAGGCACTATGTCTGGTGAAGATCAGGCACTGCTCATCTCCTGCCTAATATCATCCATACGATGGTGACTGAATCATGCTGTGGGGCAGCTTCTCTGTGCCAAGTACAAGGAAAGTGGTCAGAATTATACAAAGGATTAATGCAGCCAAATACAGAGAGGTCCTTGAAGAGAACCACCTCCAGAAAGCACGTGACCTCAGGATGACGGTTCGGTTTTTAGCACAACAATGAGCCGAAACATATAGTCAAGTAAGGTCTTTGACTTTCCTACAGTGGTCCAGCCAAAGCCCAGACTTAAACACAATAGAACATCTGTGGAGAGACCAGAGGATGCTTTCCATCCATTCTAATGAAGCTTGAGAGCATATGCCAGGAATAATGGGATACATTCCCCAAATTTGGTATATAGAGCTGGTAGTAACTTACCCATGAATACCTGAAGCTTTAATTTCTGTCAAAGTGCTGAATTGAGGGTCTGAATTCTTGTTCACATAAGCATTTTGCTTGATTTAAAAAAAAATTTCAAACCTTTCTGAAAACATGTTTGTAATTATGGGTTATCGGGTGTAGACAAAAATCACACGTTTATCCATTTAATTAAATCAACAACTCCAAAGTGTCTTTCTTATATGGTAGTACCCCTCTGGTACTAATGTAACCCATCTCAATTAACCTGTAAAAATAAGATAAAGAAATGTAGAAACGTTGGGGTTCTAGAGGGGAGAAACCAGAACACAATTGGAAATGAACATTGTATTCCTGTCCAGTCTAAAATGGATCAGCAGAATGCTCCAGGGGACCTTCTGTCATGGCAGTCAGGTAGTAGAGCTAACTGAAATAGCAAGGTCAGGATTACTGTTATTCTTCTGAATTAGCAACTTCTGGACTGGAACAGTAATAGACAAACGTGTTATAGTGCTTTTACAAGGTATTTTCCCCTTCCTGATAAACTTTATCTTTGCATACTTGTCACAAATATTAGTTTCAGATCTTTAGACAAAATTTAATATTAGGTAAAAGAAACCAGAGTAAATATATATCATTTCTAAATTGCTACTTAATATATGTAAGTTAGCCTGTAAGCAAAGCGCCTTAAGCAGGGGAAAGACACTATATAAATAAAAATTATTATTATTAATTACCCCCTTAGTTATGAGATGATCAAAGTTAATTGATAATTACATTCAGCTGATTTAACATAGCCAGACCTGACTCCAACCAGCCCTTGTTGAATAAATGAGGAAAAAGTTGCTGAAATTTAACAATCAGAAAAGTGTTATAAAGCCATTTCTAAGGCTCTTGGCCTCTACCACAGTACAGTGAGAGTCATTATCTTCAAATAGATAACATTTGAAAGAGTGGGGAGTCTTCCCAGAAAGACCTGCCATGTAAGCCCCATGGGAACATCGACAATGCATTCAAGAATTCACAGAGGATCCCAGAAGGACATCCAAAGAACTACAGTCCATTCTAGCTTCAGATATGATCAGTCTTAATTACGCCATAGTAAGAAAGAGACTGAGTAAAAATGGAATTCATTGAAGACAAGCAAGGCAGAAACATCTGATATCTAAGAGTAACATCAATGCGTATCATGCATTAGCATAAAAAACACCTGGATGTTCCCCATGCCTTTTGGAATAAGGTTAAAAGTAGATTTCATTGGCTGACACAGGTTTAATGGAGTATAAATATAAATCTAATAAAATAAGAACATCATACTCTCAATAAATAATTTGGGATGATGGTGTGATCGTGTAGGAATGGTTTGCTGCCTCATGAAGACTTGCCATTATTAGAGGTAACAGTACTTTTGTACTTTACTGGAGTTTTCATAAGGAAAATGTTCAGTCATCAGTCTGTGACCTGAAGCTGAAGTGTAACTGAGTTTTGCAGCTGGACAATAAGCCATAACACCAAAACAAATCTTAAACTGAATGGGTCAAAAAACAAAAATAAACTGGCCTAATCTGTCTTGACTTGAACCCAACAGAGATGCGGTGGCACAACCTGAAACAAGGAGTCTGCTTTTGCAAACCTACCAATTTGCCTGAATTAAAGCAAGTCTGCAAAGAAGAGTATGATAAAATTCCACAAGAGTGATGTAAAAACTGATATTAAATTTTAGAAGTGATATTTTAGTAATGATTATTGCTGTTATGTTCTTGGATTTCAAAAAGTTATTGTGCACATTCTAGCAGATTTGGTGGCTTATTATATGTTGATTATTGGGTTCTGACATACAGAAATTCCAAATCTAAAGTTTGTTTTTGATTTTTTCGCATCTTAGTAAAGTTTAAAATTTATTTACTTTTTTTTGTGATGCAATTTTGTCTTTTTTCTTGGTTGCCTATTTTGATAAACTATTTGGTATACACTCAGGTCCCCTTTTTCTAATATTACATTTTATGTAAAGGTTTGCTGTCATTCATTGTGTAAAATATAAAATAAAAAACAAAGTTGTTTAGTGTGATTGTACAGTATGTGTATTTTGTGTTTTTGTTAATTTTGAGTTATTATTTTTCATGTCTTTGTATTACTTCTGCTGGTTTAAATTTTAATTCTGTAAGTGTGTGCTGTCTCTTTAAATGTGCTTATGTTCTTTTTGCTTTCTTGGTGAAGCCCCAGGGAGGCAGGGCCACCCTGACTTCACGAATCCTGAGCCCTCCCTATTTCTATATATAATCTTCATTTGGGTCTTGATCTTTGTTTGTCCTCGAATAAATTAGAAGAAGCACTAGATGGCAGTAGAGAGACAGCTAAAACATAGGCATTGCATTAAGAATCTCCTCCAGGCTTATACTACTGAAGACTGTAGTACTCCAGTCACACCTCAAAACGCAGACATTCCAACTAAACAAATTGTTGTGCTTTAAATTAGCTAAAGAGATCTTCATTTAGATCTTGATCTTTGTCCGCGAATTCCATGCATGCGTAGACCACCTTCCAGTTTAGTACGTTGTTGGTACTCACGGATGTCAACAATGTGCCGGAATAACGAAAGGGGTGGTGGACAGTGTTACGCTGATTAGCTCCTGAGGCCTGGTTAGAGAATGAGATTGCCGAAGATAAAAGGTACGTGCCTTTGTAACATATGAATGAAAGAAAGACAGTGGGTAAAATGAATGACAACATAACAGCACGTTCCGGAAATTATTATTGTTACGTTGTAGCCGACGAGTGCTGCGCGTCTCACAGTTGTACATGCTCACATGTCAGTGAAGTGATCTCTATTTATGCTTTAAAAAGCCTGGATACCTATGTGTCCCCCTTTTATAACCATTGCTCCGTGTATATTGCCTTACTCTTTGGATTGCCACAAAGCAACTTGTGAGATTGGAGAAAGGTTGAGAAGACATCGTGAGAGGAAACGACAGTGTCCTGAAAACGAGACGGACTGTGAACGGACAGAAACAGAAATGCTCCTACACCACCACATAATTACGATTCGGATAGTGATTCCGAATGGGCCGTTCCTATCAAATCAATATCCAAGGGTTTTCTTTTTAATTTTGTTTCCCTTATAAAAAATCATAATGCTGTGCGACGAAGAGCCCAGTTCACGACTGGCAGCCGCGTTTAAACAGGTAGCCCTTAACAGACAACTTTAACACGCGCAACGTAGTTGGGCGCACATGGCTAGTAACTGTATAATTCTCCTGAGAAGATTTAGTTTTATGTTTAAAGTAAAAATTTATAATAATGTAAAGTATATGAATATGTCAGGAGTTCATGGGAACATTTTTAGGGGTATCTGAGGATAAAGTACACTATACAGTGACATACATATTTGCATGTTTCCCACGGATTAGCCACAGTTGTAATATCAACAATTGACAAAAAAGTAATGTATATTTTTAATTATAATAATTACAGAGCTTAATAAGCAGACCCCATTTCCATGCTAATAAAGAGGCAGATGAACATTACATATTTTAAGCCCTCACACTCTTAACTAGAGCCAGAACATTCAGTGTTATTGATTTCTATATCAGCTCACCAGACTCAAAAAAAGATGCAAACCTTAAAGGCAAAAGCCAGACAAGTACTCCCACGTGGGTCTGAACAAAAATCGTAAGTCTCACTTCTTCAGATTTGTTATGCCATTACCAACAACAACAACAACAACAACATTTATTTATATAGCACATTTTCATACAAACAGTAGCTCAAAGTGCTTTACATATTAAAGAATAGAAAAATGAAAGACACAATTATAAAACAAAATAAATCAACATTAACATCGAATAAGAGTAAGGTTCAATGGCCAGGGGGGACAGAAAAAACAAAAAAACTCCAGACGGCTGGAGAAAAAATAAAATCTGTAGGGATTCCAGACCATGAGACCGCCCAGTCCCCTCTGGACATTCTACCTAACATAAATGAAACAGTCCTCTTTGGATTTAGGATTCTCACGGAAGGGCTTGATGATGATGATGGTCACGTAGACTTCTGCCTTTTAATCCATCCATCATTGTTGGAGCATCATGAAGCTTTGAGTAGGTGGTGGTGGCGCAGGCCACCACCACAAAGAAACCGGAAAAAGAAACAGAAAAGAGAGTAGGGGTCAGTACCGATTTTAGAGCCACCATGAATAGTTATTTTGAGGAGATTGAACATATAGAGTATCAGGATTAAGTTAAATTAAGATTAAAATGAAGTTATAAAAAGGCCATGTTAAAGTAGATCAACCCTTGGTATTATTAAATTCCGAGAAGTGGTTGAGACTTTTGGAGTGATTGGCTTAGATACAAGTACAGGGGACTGGACCAGCAGCTGTGACTTTTCTTTTTCACACACACACCGGACACTCGAACTGACTCCAGTGGTAGAAAAGCCATCATCCTTCCAGACTGCAACGGAATGAGCAAGAGAAGGTGTGATTTTAGAGTGCCAACCTGTGGAGCAGCAGCAAATTACCGTCACCAGAGCCCTTAAACTGTTCCTTGTGTGTATATGTATATATATATATATATATATATATATATATATATATATATATATATATATATATATATATATATATATATATATATGGCACACGGCTGGGGGTGGTACCTAGCCGGGACACCCAGGAGGACCAGAGGAGGGCTTGCACCTCCTCCAGCACCTCCTCCAGACCACAAGGGGGCGCGACCACCTTGGGGCTTTGGGGACCACGGGTAGGTCCCTGTAGGGGCCCGTGGTTACCGCCAGGTGGCGCCCCAATGCCTTTGGAGTCCTGGACCTCAGCATTTCCACCACACCCGGAAGTGCTGGGGGGAAGAGGAGCAGGGACACCCGGAGTGCTTTCGTGGATACAGCTGGCACTTCCGCCACATGCGGGCGGGTATATATTGTGGACTCAGACAGGCAGACATGGATTGTTCAAGCACCAACACATGTTTATTATGCATTTTCATATTTACAGCTGTACGTACAACCCAGTGCTCCCGCACCAATCGCCCTCAGTCCAGGCCTTTTCCTTAATGCCTTTCTCTCTTTGACCGCCTCCACTTCTCTCCTCCAGGCTTTGTCCATCTGCATCACAGCCCTTCAGCATTGTCAAGCAGACAGGCTTACACTGCACTTTGTCAGGAGTTCCCGGTTTCTTTCTCCGGGTCCTCCTCTTTCTCTGGGGTGCACTGATGGTCTGAGTCCCTCTATGGGAAGAAGAGGGACCCCTCGGCGTCTGCACCCCTTTAGATGGCCACAAGACCACCGCCGGCAGTCTGGGCAAGGCTGTGTGGCAGCCAACATCCACCAGCTGCCTCCCTGCATGCTCCCCTGCCACGCTGTTGGTCATTGCGGCAGCGTCTCGAGTAGTGGGCAGGGCGGCCTGGCAAGCAGTACTAATCATGACTGCGGCCGCTGCACTCTGTCCTCCTCTATCCTCTACGGCACAGGCCACATTCACGTGTACTGCTGTGTCCTGTAGGCTGGAGGATGACGCACCACGTCTCTGAAGCCACTCGGTAATGGCTCCCAATGGTGCGCCGAGCTTCTTTTCTAGTCGTCTTCTGCAGGACTTGAAAAACTTTAGCAAGGGACTGCAGGGGTAGGAGAACGGCTTCCACCTCCCATACAGTCCATGAAAAGTTAGTTTCTTCGGCCGGCAGTGGACTTGGAGTTACCTCATCCTCTCCCACTGACTGCGAGTCATCAAGGCCCTGTGTGACACTCGCAGGCCTTTTCGGGGGTCCCTCTGGATCAGGGTGGAGGTTCGCTGTTCCTGCCACGATGCTTTCATCGATAGGAAACCGACACACACCCTTCACCCCCTTACCTGTTTCAGGGAGGAACTCCTGCTCTTCGAGCGGGAACACCGCGTCGGGAAGCTTGTCTAGGCTCTCCCCCTCCAGCTGATGGATTAGGCCGAACAGAAGACACAGCTCACCCTCGCTCTCTCCCAAGCTCGCTCCACTGTCACGCCATGGACAAATGTTCTCAGGCCACCAACGGGTGCTTTGCCCCTCGGCGTCTAGGAGGTAGGCAGACGCAAACACGGAAAAACCGTCCTGCGGCCCGTCACCCCTCAGGTCGTCGCCTACCTCCTGCTGTAATCTGTGGTTCTGGTTAGCGTGGGGGCATCTGGCAGCTGACTTCTGTATCCGCCCAGCTTTTTTCTTTCCCATTCTCACGCCATCCCTAGGAGCTCCCTGGTGGCCCACCTCCAGCTAGTGCAGGTGCCTGCCTCACACTGTGGCCTTGGGTGCGCGCTCTCCGTGCTGGGCTGTCTGCGCGTGCTTGTCTTCAGCTGTGTCGGGAGCACGCTCTTTGCACAGCTGTGTTGAGCACGTGCCTTGCAGGTCCCGGCCCAAATGAACGGACTGGAATCCTGCCAGCTACGCCAGTGTGAACTGGACGATGTATAGCGCCTGTCCCGGTACAGACTTAGACAGAGGCATGTGTAAAAACACAGAGACTTTTATTTTCTTCAGCTGGAGGGCACGTCTTCCCTGTGAACCCCCCAGCCACAACACAGTCCCAAAAGCACTTAATCCAAATAATACAGTACTCCTGTTTGGCACCACCACTCCTCTTTGGCAACCTCGTCCTCTTCCTCCTGATTCTGGTTCTTGAGTGGTGGTTGCTGGCCCTTTTTATAGCTTACCCAGAAGTGCTCCAGGTGCTTTATCACCTGCCTCTGATTGCACTTCCAGGCGAGGCTGTAGCGTTGTCCAGGCCGGCTCATGGACCCATGCAGCACCCCCTGCTGGCCACCCCAGATTCCAACAGGGCTGTGGAGAACTCCATCTCCAATGAAGCCCTGCGAGAAACTGAGGCACCAGGGAGGCTGCCACCAAGCGTCCCGGGGGAGGTACTGAGACGCCCATGGTTACACCCCCGGAACATACATAGAAGAGGCGTCCCGGCCAGGTCCCATATATATATATATGTGTGTGTGTCTATGTATATGTATAGACACATATACAAAATAATGGTCAAAAGTTTTTGAACACCTCGGTTTTTCCAATTTTTCTAAAATTTTAATTGATTGAAATTCAAAGAGTGACCTAAAATGGTGAAAAAGTAAGGTTTAAATTTAAAGTTTAGGTTAGCAAAAACTTAAAAGAAAGGAAGTATCAGAATATAGGCCTTCTTCAGGGAACAACTAATAGATTGCAACCTACAGATGTTCTGCAGTAGTTAAAGTGAATTAAGTCTTGCAAATTGAAGCAAACAATTTGCACAAGTGTCCCACCTTCTGTTGATTATTTAAAACCCTCTGTCTGTCTTTAAGCAGAGTTGGAACAGACTGTGATAGGAAGAGATGTGGCAGACCCAAAGTCACAACCCAATCAGAAGACAAGTTTCTGAGGTTCACCAGCTTGTGTGATAGGCACATCACAGCACAACTGTATACTGTATATAAATCAACCAATTTGCAAAACTCACTTAATAAAGTTTTAAAAAGAAGCAGAGCCATAGGCATGCTAGAAGTATCATAACTGCTTTTAATTAAATGGGCAAAATTTTATACTTGTTTTTTTCTTTCCTTTGTCAATTGTATCATGTTTTGCAATACTTTTGACTTTTTGTCAGGCATTTTTCTGAAAGTATTTTCTTTTTTAGAGTGTGTTGACACCTTCTGTTCCTTAATAAATGCATTATTGTTAGTTTAAAGTGATTCTTTCAGCTACTGTTTAAATCACTCACATTTTTGCCTTTTACTCCTCATTACAGATGCTTGCACTATTTTTTAAGACAAGACATAATAAATTCTAACTAGTCGTGCTTAATGGCCTAGTTTTAAAAATATTGTTTGTTGCTGACACAATGTAAATGTTTTTGGCATTTTGTACTGCAATTGCCTTGTTTAACCTCTGCAAGTTTCACTTTCTCAGCAAATATATCATACTTCTGTATTTTTTTCTACTCACTGTATCTTTTCAAAATGTGTTTTTCTGCTTGGATTCATTTATTTGTGAAAATGTACATTATTTTAATTGGTTTTGATTGCTTTTACAATGATTTTGTTTTAAGCACTAAAAACATTTATATCCTATGCTCCCAAGGTTAAGTGATGTTATGATTTAATTTGTGAATTCATATTTAGTCAGGGAGCCAAGAAGCCCAGGAGTTGGACAACTACTGCATCTATTATTGGTTTCCTTGTTTTTAGTTTTTACTCCAGCATTCTTTAAGATTCTTTAATATTTTTCATTATTGTATACATGTATGAGCAGAATTCTGTTTCTGAGATTGCCCTGTGATTCACTAACACTCTGTCAAGTGTTTATGACTGTCTCACACCGGATGCTACTTCTAATTACAGTAGTAGTCATCAAAAAGAGAAAACAACAGTTAAACTAGGCTCTAGCTTCAACATGTATACATCGCCAGAATATAATAACTGTTGCAGTTTGATTAAATAAATGGATGACTTTAGACTAATGTGTTTGTGGCCACATTTTATGTGAAAACACAAAAAGTATGTCAGTTCTTTTAATCTGCTGCATACTGTCACAATTCTATATTTCTTAAATTGAGAAAAAGTTCTATTAAATTTTGAATCTACTGCAAAGGGCTAAACACAAAACCTCTAAACAATGGCATCAGCAGAAAAACAATTATGTGGAAATAAAGCTGCATTATTATTAAAACTAGCAAAATACCTGTGCTTCGCATCGGTAAAGTACTGCCTTAAAAGTTTTTTTAAGAAGAAAAGTAAACCTTTTTAAACTGAGGAAAAATATACCAATAATTGTTTGTTAAGGATCTCTTTGTATACCACGTTGTCAGTTCGGCCCTCCAGTTGTAATATGACCAAGCTGTGCGAGCTTACTCTTGAGCAAGCAACGTACAGTTGGCCATGTGAAAAGCAATCTTGCCTCAAATCTCACAGCTTGGATTGCTGCTGTCATAATCGGTTTGAGTTTCATGGTTTGTTTCAATTACGACAGTATTTGTAGGACTTGTTGTGTTGAAGTGACATTTGGCATCTGTCAAGCGTTGTAAGCATACAACCGGTTTCATCCAGCTTTTGAGAGTTTAAACATTCATAAACATCAAAGTGTCCACTACTGAAATCGTCACCTGTCAATCTAAGATGTTTAAGAGGCATTGGCAGTTGTCGAAAGGTGTCAAATATTTGGCCATTTCGGTACACTTGAAAGCAACAACTGAACAATTCAGTGGCAGCCATCAACTCACATGCAGAACCATAGGTGAAGGGCTTAAGCATTTCACTCTTATAGTGCCCCCGTATAGTATAATTATCTCCTGTATCGTCATCAGTCCACACCTTGAACCTGTCCCAGTCATTCAATACATAAGACACAATGTTACTCCAGATATCAAGAGTGAGCCTGATATGGCCGTGCAATATGTAACACAGAGAATGGAAAAGGTAGGTGCCATCTCTGGGCATGGAAACCACTCAGTAAGTGACAGTTCTTTGATCGATGGTGATCATTTCGATAAACATGTTTATGGGGGTACGGTTGGAACGATAAAGGAAATGAGTACCTGAACAATGTAAAGTAAGTCTAAAATACCTACACAATAACTATAATCATAAAAAACAAACAATAAAACAGCGGAGAAGCCGTGGATTAAATAAAAAGGCAGCAGTTATCAGCAGGGAGACGTGAATCCCGTGGCAAAGCAAGGAAGGGAATGAAGAGACTGGAGCGATGGACGGCCTCATATAGACAGGCAGCCAACAACGTGGGAGGCGTTGGGATGGGGGACCCAACGGCACCTCACAAAGCGACCGAGCTGCAGGCTATGGACGTATATATGTACGTAAGTAGGACTCAGTTAGCGTTGGGAACCCGCTTTCCAAATTTCTTGAAGATGGGCCCATAAGTAACAAAGACCGTTGGAAAGTTCAATATGGAGTTCAACAGTGGCGTCATACCACCAAAATAAGTACGTACATCGGTTTCGGTTAGCACAGGGAAGCTGCCTTTCAAATTTTGTGAAGATGGGGCCATAAATAAGAAAGTTCAACATGGCGGACGTTGTCGACCGTTAAGACCGGTACGCATAGAATTTCGAAATGAAACCTGCTGAACTTTTGTAGGTAAGCTGTAAGGAATAAGCCTGCCAAATTTCAGCCTTCTACCTACACGGGAAGTTGGAGAATTAGTGACGTTGGAAAGTTCAATATGGTGGCCGACAGTGGCATCATACCACTGAAATAAGCACGTACATCGGTTTCAGTTAGTGCAGGGAAGCCGCCTACCAAATTTTGTAAAGATGGGGCCATAAATAAGAAAGTTCAACATGGCGGACGTTGTTGACCATTATGAATGTTACATGTAGAATTTCGAAATGAAACCTTCTTAACTTTTATAAGTAAGCTGTAAGGAATAAGCCTGCCAAATTTCAGCCTTCTACCTACACGGGAAGTTGGAGAATTAGTGATGAGTCAATCAGTCAGTCAGTCAGTGAGGGCTTTGCCTTTTATTAGTATAGATGGATTGTGTTACATTTTATGGAAAATTAGATCAATGGCCCAGGTATTGAAACGTGGAATTGTTGTGTTTGATAAAATGTACAAAATCTGGTATTAATTATTACCAAGAATTAATTTGTGTTTTTGTACATAATATTTTGTATTTTTTCTGTAAATTTAGAACATTAGAATAATTCTAGATGAGAACAGGCCATTCCGCCCAATCAAAGTTTCCAGTCCTATCCACTTAATTCTTCCAAAATAACATCAAGTCGAGTTTTGAAGGTCCTTAAAGTTCTACTGTCAACCACACAGTCTGGGAACTTAATCCAAATGTCTATGGATATTCTATGTATCTATGAAAATGCTGAATTCAGCATAAGCCTTGTATTCTATTTTAGTAGGTTATTCCTTAATTGTCCACAGGATCACAACATTTGAAATACCTGCGTTAAACTTTTAAATCAAGCCCTAATGAGAAGAAAATGACAGATTGTTACTGTCATATCAAACAATGCTATTTTTGAATGCGCACTCAAAGTTCTAACAAAGTTATGAATTTATCCTGGTGCTATAAACTGTATGTTAATCTGTAACTTACATGGATTTGTGTGTCTTTCCACTTATTGTATGTATGGTGTTTTGCAAATTTTGCTTCTGTCACTTCAAATTGCATGGTGCCGTGACCTTTACTAGCAGAATGCATTTGTCGCCGCACGTCATGCATTTGGAAGGGCACTCATTGATCAACACTCTTTTGTCCCCTGTGCTTTTATCGGTGTGCCCTTTTTTATTTACTAAAATATACTTTTTCAGAATCTACAGTTATAACTTTTTAATTTCAGTTAACACATCCAAGGTTATGGCAGCCATTTTGCCAATTGAAAAGCTTAACTATTTATGGTCTTTTAAAGAAAATGTTAATTTTTGCATTGCTCCTTATAGCGATTCAGGTGTTTAAAACATATAAGTGTTATAGATTGCTGAAAGGTGTTTTTCATAAGTCATTACTTTTAATAATTTTCTGTTCCTTGAAAGAAAAATGTGATATATTTGTTTTAATGTTTTGCATGCACATGCTATCAAGCTTTTTTTTTTTTTTGCAAATGCTTTAAAGGTCGGAGCTTAATTTGTGATAAGCATCATATTAAGCAGTGCTGTTGTAGTGATGTATCAAAAATAAATAAATACTTATTTCTGAAATTGTATTGAAGCAAACTATATGAATTTAGGCATAAATATGTCCTGTGATTCACTGGTTTTTCATCCAGGACTGGGACCTGCTTTGATTCTGAGGCTGCCAGGATAGGCTATGCCTCCCTGAAGCTCTGAACTAGACTAAGGATGTCTGAGAATGTTACTTTGTTATATTGATTATTCTCATTTTGTATTTGTTTTTATGTTGCTACAATTTACAGATGATCCTGAGGGTGCATTTGTGCCGCCAGA
This sequence comes from Polypterus senegalus, assembly GCF_016835505.1. NCBI lineage: Eukaryota > Metazoa > Chordata > Cladistia > Polypteriformes > Polypteridae > Polypterus > Polypterus senegalus. The sequence goes on from NC_053154.1 coordinate 241,423,992, forward strand.
ATTCGATAGAACTGGAAACACATTTGAAGTAAGAATAACTTATCCTTTTTACCTGAATTTTATTGTTATTTACCAGAGGCTTTTTGTACTTTAAAAACTTAGGCACGTGGCTGTAAACAACATTGAAAATATGAAAAGGGTATCAACTTCAAAGTTTTGAAAAACTTATAAACATGTGAGAGTGTATTTAAATATATTGTCCGTAATTTCTCCTATCATCTTGTCTCTTTACACATTGGTGTCCATCTGTGGTCTTTCCGTTGTTCTCATAGTCCTTCTCAAGACTGTGCACCAACCCCTTCTATTTAGGCATTGAAGTCATCTGTGTGCCTTCTCTGTTGTTGAGCTCATGTATTCTTACTCAGCTGACATGTTTCACTAAAATCTAAATTGTATTTACATTAAAAAGAAATTAAATTGTATTATATTGTATTGTATTTTATGTGCTATTGCATTGTTTTAACTGATGAAAAATTCACAGCACTTTTGTGTCTTTAATGGTATAGTCAAGTAGTCTGTATGTTACAACCTCGGAACAATTAAATTGCAATTCTTTTTATTTGCTTGCTGCTTGTGGTAAGTGGTCTTCATGTTTCATTACAACTTATGAATATTGTCGATCGGGGAAATTCTCCAAAGCACTTTCGTAGTGAATTTGCTATGTGCACCAGTGGCGTAGTTCACCAAATAGTTTCCAGGGAATTCACTGTGTGGCCATCTTAGACAAACTTTTTGTCCTAGTGCTCTTGATGCTTTGCAAGGCCAGCTGTACCAGCCAAAGTTTGATTGTACATCTCCCCAAGTATATAACGCTATGATATGACTACATTATCTATACAATAAACAAAAGATATTTGAAGATGTTTACTTGTGTTAGCCCTTTATTTCCTCTTTCATCCTGTCCTTTACTACATACCAGTGGCAGCTATTTAAAAATATTTTGGTGCACAGCTTTTGAGGGGATAAACTGAACCAGAACTTATATATAGGGTGGTCCAGATTTAATTATGCAATTTTCATTATGCTATAACTTACTAAGTTTATTACATAGAAAATCACCCAAAAAATCCCAGACCATCGAGAAGTGTGCAAACTGACGACATGAACAATCGTCTTCGTGCCGAACTGGAATCATCCCCGCATAAATCAAAGTCATCCAGACAATCTGGGTCTGCATAATTAGATCTGGACCTCTATATTATATATTGTGTCTTTCACATCTGTCTATCTATCTGGTCATTCCAAATGCTCTATTGGTCCTCATCAGAGTGTCAATACACATCTTGGCCACTCTAGTACCAGACCCATAGAGCAAATCCAGGCTAAAATGTATTGTACCCTTTCCATCATGCTGCCCAATCTGATGCCAGCTTTCCCATTTCTACTGTGCTCATAAACTTAAGTCCATGACATCCACACTCCCCTCATTTTTTCCATAACTTGCCCTATAGATGTGGAAAGGAACAGGTGCACTTGCCACCCAAATTTTATACTACACTTGTCTCTAAATTGCCAAATTGCCCAGTTCCCCATTCTACCAAAACCCACGCCATAATGTTCATACCACCCCCAACTCTGTAATCTTCCAATAACGTGGACTTCTGTCTGTCCTATAACACATCCATAGCATAAATCCTATCCAAATCATATTCTGCCTCTTCTCCGGCAGATCCTAGGGATCCAATATTTCACCACACCACCAATGAAAAGGTGCTTCGAAAGAGGGCTCATACAAACTCCATAACATTGTCGCACGCCGAAGACTCAGACTGGTTGACAACATCCTTTGCATGGAGGACAATCAGATCCCTAGGGTGGCAATGAGATGGACACCTTCTGGTGCCAAACGACCATGAGGATATCCATCCATTACATGAAGAAGAACTTTTGAGCAAGACCTGAAGGCACTGAACACCACATGGGATGATGCCGAAGCACTCGCCCAAGATTGAAACCGCTGGAAAACACTTTCTGCCCAACATGCCACATAGCATGCGAGAATCTTAAGTCTAATTCTAAGTCTATTGTCTAGATTACTGCTGCTACTTTCATGCCACCTGCATTTTTCAGAAAGATGTTTTAGATCTCATACATCCATCATTGTCTACAACACTTTAGTACCAACACTTTGAAACAGTAGACGGGGGAAACAAAAAACGCATTACTTATACCACACTCAGTTAGCCAATTCCATTTGTCGAAAAGCTGGAAAAAGTCAGTGTAAAGCTCATTCTTGAATTCTGAAGTCCTTTATCTTCTCTTTTTCTTCAAGTGAACAATTTATGAAGTGGTGTTTTGTTAAAGAAATAACTGAATTTTCTTTAATTTCTGAAGTTCCACTTGAAGATGCCATCAAAGTTACACTCGCTCATCTGTAATTAACACAACGTTAAAGGCGGGCCTGTATTTCCCACAATGCTTGAATTCTTATTTTTGCTCTTGCATCATCTATACAAATAGGTATGGTATGAGCACTGACACCTGATTTAAACCTACATATATTTTGTTTATTACATTTTATTTTATTTGTGTTTGGTCTCACATACATTTTTGGACTATTCTAATAATCTTTCTGGCATTTTCCTTTTCTTCAGACACATTAAGACCACCTCCCTGGGCACTGTTTCATGCACTATTTCCTACTCTGTGAAAGTACAGTATGTCTTCCAGTTCCCTTCAGTTATTTTCTCTGACATTTGGCAGGTAGTGTTGTGTAGTTTGTACGGCTTTGAACCTCAAACATTGATGTTGTGGGTTCACATTCCATGTTGACACTGTGACTGTCCTGGCTCAGCAGGAAACAGAAATAACTTTTTGAGACAAACTGGGAGAATCATGCAAAAGGCAAAACAAGTAAAATATAAACAAAAGAGACCAAAACCAGATGAGAACCAACAATCAAAGTCAAAAATTAGGCAAGCAATCAAAACCAGGACAGACATGAAGATTAATTGGAAAGTTTCTTTTTTGTGTTCAAAGAATTTATGCACAGATCGGGTAAAGCTTGGTGCAAATACTGACCTTTCATCCCATTTTGCCAGTGAACTTGAGGTCACAACTCCAGAGGCCACAGCCACAGATACACGAAGAGCCATCCTAACAGTGGTTACTCAAAATGGTGTCTTAATACAGAAAAAGCACTAGGACACTAAGTTTCAGCCCTGATCATGACAGTGACTGTGAGACAAGTCACTCTGCCTTTCTGTGCTCTAGTGAAAAAAAACAAAATAAATATCAATTTTGTATCTCAAATGTTGTAAGTCACCTTGGACAAAGTTGTCAGCCAAATAGTAAGTAATAATAAAAATATCTGTCTCAAGATGTAAATTACACCTGTAGTCAGGCAATGATAAATTGTTCTTTCTAATATCTGAACTGGATAAGCAAAATATGAAAGGGAATTTCTGAACTTCATAACTTCATAAGCAAATTACAAACAGATCTTGTAAGCTTTCATGTGCATCTTGACTGTGAGGACACAAACTTCAAACTGCCTACAGGACCATCTTGTGGTCTGTAGTGATAAAATTAAGGCTTTCCTGGATCTATAAAGAGATGTGTACAACTGTAGAGCACAGGCTGCTAAAATTATTTAGTTCTTCCATTCCAATTTCCTACAAGTTGTCATACCGTAAATAATAAATTATTATAATCTATATATATAATTCACTAAGGGCGCGCAAGACAGTGAGCGCAAGCAAGACAGAGAACCATGCCCGCCAACTCTAAGACCATGGGATACACTCGACAGAGCCCCGCCCACCAACTCTAACCCTCCTACCGCGTTTAGCGTTGCTCTCGAGGCATGTGCACTGCCTACTCATGTGCCCATATGCAACAACTCACCAAACACAGCCTCAGTCGCTTTCGTCTGTGCAAAAGTTCACATGCATCTCTGAGCCACGTTGACTTTTCACCGCACGCAAGACAGAGAGCCACGACCGCCAACTCACAGAACCCCGAGCACCAACTGTAACAGAGCCCCATCCATGGGTTACGCACGAAAGAGCCACGAACGCCCACTCTAACCCTACTCCCACGTCATGGGGAACACACGACAAGGCCCCGCCCGACAACTCTCACCCTTCGGAGGCTTCCAAGATCGCTCTCGAGGCAATTATATGGTGACATCGACTTCTCAACTGTCACTCTGGAACAACTCAGTACGCGAGCTATATTAATCGTCACCAACGAAGACTCACTACACCTTAATGAACAGGTGCTGAAACTTATCCCTAATGACGAAGTAACTTTCACCAGCATTGACTCCATTGTCACAGACGATCCTGCAGATCAACTTGCATTCCCCGAAGAATTTCTTAATAGACTTACTCCCACTGGCATGCCTTGGCATAAACTCAGAATTAAAATTGGTTAAGTCATCATGCTTCTCAGGAACCTCATGCCAGCAAAAGGTCTCTGTAATGGCAAGTGTTCACTTATCAATAAATAATTATATGCGACGTATGCTACACCGCGGGTTGGCTAGTAATAAATATTTATTTATCAATTGTTTAGTTAGTTTTCCTGTTGCTTTATTTAAATCAAACAGAAATAATACTCTATATAGTAATCCCTCCTCGATCTCGGGGGTTGCGTTCCAGATCTCCCCACGATAGATGAAAATCCGCGAAGTAGAAACCATATGTTTGTATGGTTATTTTTATATATTTTAAGCCCTTATAAACTCTCCCACACTGTTAACATTATTAGAGTCCTCTAGACATGAAATAACACCATTTAGTCAAAAGTTTAAACTGTGCTCCATGATAAGACAGAGATGACAGTTCTTTCTCACAATTAAAAGAATGCACACATATCTTCTCTTCAAAGAAGCGCCGTCAGGAGCAGAGAATGTCAGTGAGAGAGAGAGCGTGACAGAAAAGCAAACAATCAAAAAATCAATATGTGCTGTTGGGCTTTTAAGTATGCAGAAGCACCGCAATAAAGCGGCATTTTTTATATCTTCTAAGCAAACACCCTCTGTGCAAACAGCCCCTCTGGTCACACCCCCTCCGTCAGGTGCAGAGAACGTCAGAGAGGGTGAGAGAGAGAGAAAAGCAAACACTCAAGCACCGCTCAGGAAGCACATCGTATATCATTGAGGAGTTTTATTTAATATGTAATACATGCTCTGATTCGGTAGCTTCTAAGCCATCCACCCATAGCGTCCCTTGTATGAAATCAACTGGGCAAACAAACTGAGGAAGCATGTACCATAAATTAAAAGACCCATTGTCTGCAGAAATCCACGAACCAGCGAAAAATCTGTGATATATATTTAGATATGCTTACATTTAAAATCCGCGATGGAGTGATGCCGCGAAAGTCGAAGCGCGATATAGCGAGGGATTACTGTATTGTGATTTTTTTCTTTTGTAAATTTTTCTTGCTAAATATACATAAAAATGTACAGTCAAAGTTAGTTTTAGCAATTTGTTGTTCTCTGACATACTATAAAGTTGAAGCCAAATGTTAAGAAGTAAACAAATGAATTTAGTGGTCAATCAACAGTATTTGTTTTTTATTTTGAGTTGACATACTTTTTTAATCCTCAAGGGGAAATTTTCTTTTCGCATGACTTTTGAAGGTCAGAGGTGAGGGACAGCCATTGTATAGCGCCACGCTAGCAATTTTCCGGTTAAGGGCTCAAATGTCCAATGGAGTAGGATCCTTTCTGGCAGTGACAGGATTTGAACTGGCAACCTTTCAGATACCAGCTCAGATCCATAGCCTCAGAGGCACACCAATCTGTGTATTTGTGTTTTGGTTGTGATGCATGAATATTTTTTTCCAGTTTTTCTTTTTTTGTCTGAAAGAAACCTTACACTAATTACCAATATTAGAATTGGACCAAATAGCTGGAGTGTCAGTTTGTTAACATATGCATTATATTTCACATTCTAAATATTCCAGCAAAGAAAAGTAAAAAATATTTAAATATAGAGCTGCAATTTTCTTCTTGAAAGAGGAAATTTTAAGAGCATATTTTATTCTTAACAATTAAATTAAGTGATGATACATAAAATAGAAACTACAAGGTAACAATAGATTTCGGCCTCATCCCTATAAATCCCTATAAAGTGTACTGTTGAAATTTATTTTCTTAAATGAACTCAAAAAGTTACATTATGTGAAATATAAAACAATACTGTTTTTGGAAGAAGCAAATCAGTGTGCAGAGTGCATTGTGTCCTTGTCATGTTCTTGTTCTGCCATAAAGCCTGTAGTAATGGTGTATTTTTACAAAGATTGGGAAAGACAGAGATTTGCAGATTTTACCTGGACAGATTAATCATTAAAAGTATATAAGTCATGTATAGTTTACAACAACAACAACAACAACAACATTTATTTATATAGCACATTTTCATACAAAATAATGTAGCTCAAAGTGCTTTACATAATGAAGAATAGAAAAATAAGAGACACAACACAGTAAGAAAATAAAACAAGTTAACATTAATTAACATAGAATAAGAGTAAGGTCCAATGGCCAGGGGGGACAGAAAAACAAAAAAAACTCCAGACGGCTGGAGAAAAAAATAAAATCTGCAGGGATTCCAGGCCATGAGACTGCCCAGTCCCCTCTGGCCAATCTACCTAACATAAATGAAATGTATTTGTACATTTGTATTTATGGTTTTCACGGAAGGACTTGATGATGATGATGATGATCACGTGGACTTCTGGCTTTTAGTCCATCAATGCTGGGGCATCATGGTGCTTTGAGTAGGTTGGTGGTGGCGCAGGCCGCCACCACAGAGAAACCGGAAAAAGAAACAAGAGAGAGTAGGGGTCAGTACGGATTTTAGAGCCACCATGAATAGTTATTATGATGAATTGAACATACAGAGTATCAGGATTAAGATAAAGTGAAGTTATGAGAAGGCCATATTAAAGTAATGTGTTTTCAGCAGTGTTTTAAAGTGCTCCACTGTATTAGCCTGGCGAATTCATATCGGCAGGCTATTCCAGAATTTAGGTGCATAACAGCAGAAGGCCGCCTCACCACTTCTTTTAAGTTTAGCTTTTGGAATTGTAAGGAGACACTCATTTGATGATCTAAGATTACGATTTGGAATATAGGGTGTCAGACATTCCGATATATAAGATGGAGCGAGATTATTTAAGGCTTTGTAAACTATAAGCAGAATTTTAAAGTCAATTCTGAAAGACACAGGTAACCAGTGTAGCGACATCAAAACAGGAGAAATGTGTTTGGATTTTCTTTTCCTAGTTAGGATTTTAGCAGCTGCATTCTGCACGCGTTGCAAATGTTATAAAGTTTAAGTTTAGATATAAACCTGATTATTTTTTCAGCAAACAAGTTTTTTTTTTTTGCAGAATGGTATTCAGGGTACGCTACATGATGTGCTGTGAACTACCTAAATTGTCTAAGTATATGAGATCCCACAGACTGCTGAGAGTGCTGATTACTTTATTATTGACAGTAGTATAACTCTGAGTGAATTACAAAAAGCTTTGCATTGTTTTCCTCGCCATCAGAAAGGTGAAAGCAATTTAGTAAACACTATTTGAAGCAGCAACACTCAAATGAAGCATGTCATTGAAGGCTTGAAGATACTGGAATCACAGGTGATCCTCTGCTCTGCTCAGGAGGCAGTCTCTGTTATGTCTGTACTGTATTTTTTCCCATATGAAAAAAAACCTCTCCTGAAATCTGCTTAACAGCAGCTGAATGCTTTCCCTGTGCCGACGATCTCAATTTTACAACACACATTTTCCAACTCTGAATGAGTCCAGTCCAGGTTTATGTTCATAGGGACAAAAAACCATCACAGTCTCTTTGAGGGCAACACCAAAAGCAGCCCTGAGCAGTGCATGGCAGTGGATATGTTGCTTGTGGTCATTGTGCCTGTTGCCGGTCACATGACTGGGGATGTCATTTGACATAGTGAGTCATCTTTCCCCACCTATATAAGATGGCGGCACACATGCACAGGTACCCCAGCTTCTGTATAAATCAAAAACTTTTAGTGTATGTGTCTCGTACTTATCTTTTGATAATGGACTTTTGGCTGACAGCTTTGGCTTCTCAGACTATTGCTTTGAATTTTTTAAAAAACATTTTGGCCTTATGTATTTGTTTGTTTATTTATTTATTGCCCCTTTTTGGTATTTTATCTCAGATTGTCTTTGGCAACAGTTTTTATCTATTCCCTAAATCTCATTGCCAGGTCCTTACTAAAATTAAAAAGAAAAACAAAACACAAAAAAAACCTATGTGAGCACACTATCTTTCAGTATGTTCTTTACACATGTGCTATTCAACCTAATCAACCTAATTAGTTGTTTTGTCCATCTGTTGCTGTTTTTCTTATTTTTTTTATTCCATTTAACATGGTTGAGCCATCACAAGCAATTTTGTTTTTATTTTTTTTTATTCAAGCTGTGTCCCATTCCACTCTCTCTTTGATCCTGTCACTTTGTGCATGCAGAGAATTGCTGTGAATTGATGTGTTGTTTAGTGTTATATATACTTGACGCCTGCAGTTTTCGTGTCCTTTTTAAGGAAACTGTACACAAGTTAGACATACCATAAGCAAAAAGATAAGCATATTAATAGGAAATGAGAGGAGCACATACACCAATCAGCCACATCATTAAAACCACTGAGAAGTGAAGTGAATAACATTGATTATCTTGTTACAATGGACCTTGTCAAGGGCTGGGATACATTAGGCAGCAAATGAACAGTCAGTTCTTATAGGTAATGTGTTGGAAGCAGGAAAAATGGGCAAGCATAAATATCTGAGCAACTATGGCAAGGGTCAAATTGTGAAGGCTAAACAACTGGGTCAGATCATCTTCAAAACAACAGGTTTTGTAGGATGTTTAGTGGTTAGTACCTACCAAAAAGTGGTCCAAGTAAGGACAAGTGGTGAAATGATGATAGGGTTTTGGGTACCCCAAGGCTCACAGATACATGTGGGAAGTGAAAGCTTGCCTGTCTGGTCTGATCCCAGAGCAAAAAGCTACTGTAGCACAAATTGCTATAAAATGTAATTCTGGCCATGAGAGAAAGTTGTCAGAACACAGAGAGCATTGCAGCTTGCTGCATTCCCACAGACCGGTCATAGACCGGTCATAGTGCTCATGCTGACCTCTCTTTATGCTAGCAAACATGCCTACAATGGGCCCATACGTTTCATGTACTATGGCACAATGAAAGAAAGTTACCTGATCATGTTTGCTTTTAGATCATATGGATAGCTGGGTGCATGTGTGTTGTTTACCTGGTGAAGAGATGGCAGTAGAATGCACTATGGGAAAAAAGCAGTGTGATGCCCTGGGCAATGTTCTTTTGGGAAACCTTGTGTCATGGCATTCATGCAGATGTTACTCTGACATGTGCCACCTACCTAAAGATTGTTGCAGTCCATGTACACCCCTTCATGACAATGGTATTCCCTGATGGCAGTGGCCACTTTCAGCAGGATAATGGGCCCTGCAACACTACAAATATTCTTTGGGAATGGTTAGTGAAACATGACAACGAGTTTAACGCGTTTACTTAGCCTCCAAATTCCCCAGATCTCCAACAGATCACGCATATGTGGGATATAATAGAAAAACAAGTGAGATTCATGGCGACCCCCATCTCGCAGTTTACAGGACTTAAAGGATCTGCTCCTAATGTCTTAGTGCCAGATATCATAGGACACATGGGAGAGAGTCCATGACTAGTTTGGTTAAAGCTGTTTTGGCAGTACGAGTGAGACCTACAAAATATTAAGCAAGAAGTTTTAATGTTTTGGTTGATCAATGTATAATATATGTGCAGCAGCCAGATTATTTACACTTATATTTAATATGAATATTTGAATTACTAATATTTGGAAAATTTGACAGCCTTATTGCAGATTTGTTTGTTTTACATAGAAAGTGATTTTGAAATTGAAATTTTCAAACAAATAAAAGCATCACCTCTGCAACACCCCACAAGGAGTGTTGTTAAAGCCAGTTGTTCTGGCAAGTGATAAAATAAATGGCAGGTCACAAGGGCAATAAATATAAGAGTCAGGACGTAAACGTTAGTCAAAAACCTGGAGATCAAATGTAAGCAAAATGTTAACCAGATCTTAAGATATAATAACCAGAAACTATAAACCATAAGCAAAGATCAAACCATACCATACTTGATAATTTTTTTTTGAGAATCCACAAGCTATAACCAAGAGCCTAGACATGCTGCTGGCTTAAATAACACTGTGCTAATGACATGTGACACAACTTTCAGGAGGCATGTCAAAGAAACCAAAACTCATGTCTTAGCAATTGTTACCTAGAGAGAAAAATCTAAATGGTGTCACAAGAATTGTTTTGTCAAAAGAAAAATAGTTTTAACAGAAATAAAAATAAAGAGTGAAATTAAATATACATGATAAAAAGGCCCTAATGGGAAGAACAACATCAAAAAGAACAAAGAAAAACGCAAGACAAATATTTAAACCAAGTCATAACACCAGTTTAGTGTATCTGAGCTGTTTGGATCACTGTTCAATGCCTGCTTATAGGTGAATGAAAATGTTCATCAGAATAAGCAAGAGTTCAACTTGTGGTTACAGCTTAGCATAAATGTCATTTAGGATGTCTCTTCTGTTTGCAGACATGTCAGCTGAACTTTAATTAACACCTCTGGCGATCAGATGCAATTCAGAATGCAAACTGGCCAGATGCTGATAGACCTGCAGAATAGTTCAGTCATTTTAGAATACAGGGTGGGAGGAACAACTGCCGTTCTGAATCTCTGTCAAGTCTGTTCTTTTGGCAGGGAAAGCATTCTGGGCACTGAAACTGTGGTGAAATGGGACAATGCTGTCACTTTGTCCTGTACCCTGCAGCAATGAACACAAATCATGAAGGAACCCTGAATGGGACACTAGTCAATTGCATGGTATAAACTGCATTCCTTTTTTCATTAATTAAAAAAGAGAAGACCCTTTTAAGACTTTATGGTTTAAGATATTTAGACATATATTTTAAGTATGCCTGTCCTCATTAAGTCCCAATAGTAGAACAATCTACATTATTCTTATTCATTTTACAGAAAGACAGCAAACCTTCACCAATAATTAGAAAAGTTATTATACCTATTCCAAAAATGATTTCTTCACTGACTTTTGTTCCAAAATAATGTAATTTTTATCGTTACACCCTTTTATCAATATCAATTATTAATCACCACAGAAGATGTGGTCCAACCCATTACATTTAATTTCAGCTGTTCATACTCGCATCATTTAAAGTGAAAAGTTGCAGGCAATTTAGATCCATATTTCAAACACCTGATAATTACTCTGTTATAAGAGGACATTTTTGTTTACCTATTATTTTGCAATTTAACAAAAGATTAATAGAAAGAAATTCCAGTCAATTCAAAGGAAATAAAAATAATTCAGTGTAAATTTCAGTGTATGATTCTTGGAGTTTTCAGTGAATGTTTTGCAATTTTGTTTGCTTATTTTTGGCATTAATTTAGTCCATTATCTCTTTTGCTTTCATTTTGGTACTTGGAATTGTGTACTGATAATGTCAGTGGGCTCCTGGGAAGTTAGCACTGTAAGTTTCATAGCTACAAGCAGGAAGGTTTCTAGTGCTGTCACATTTGTTATAATGTACTTGGTGAGCGGTGCTCACTCATCAGAACCATGCTTATTGGCATAAAGGGAATACTTTACTACGTCTCTGTTGGTTGTGCAATTTATAGTTAAATGAGAAATGTTTCTTGGTTTGGAGAAAATGATAGAGGACCTTGAATAATCTGAAGGCTGCAAAGGGAAAACATTAAGAATCTAGAATATCTTTATTGTCATTGTAACAAATACGAAATTAGGTGCAGTCCCTGAGGTGTCAAAATATAAATAAATATAATTAAAAAAGGATAAGAAAGGATAAGAAGAAATAAGGTAGAACAGAAACATTCAACATAAGATCTTAATTGCACATGAACACTATTGCACAAGATGTCATCTATTGCACTGCTTGGAGGTGATTAGGTGGCAATTCAGTGCCCTAATAGCAACAGGGTAGAAACTGTTATTCAGTCTATTAGTCTTTGTTTTGATGCTCCTATATCTTTTGCCTGATGGCAACAGTTGTAACATTTCATGAGCAGGGTGTGAGGAGTCTTTTAAGATATTTTCTGCTTTCCTGAGGCAGTGAGAGCTGTGCAGTTCATCCAGAGATCTGCTGGGCAGTTTTTATGATCTGCTGAAGTGTTTTCCTCTGCGCTGTTGTGCAGCTGGAAAACCACACGCAGAGGCAGTAGCACAGGATACTCTTGATAGAGCAGGGATTAAAGGACATCAGCAATTTTTGGGGGTTGTTATTTTTCCTGAGGACTCTCAGGAAATAAAGTCTCTGCTGAGCCTTCTTCACCAGCTCAGCTGTATTCACAACCCAGGACAGGTCTTCCATGATGTAGACTCCCAGGAAGCGGAAGTCTGACACCCTCTCCACACAGTCCCCTCCGATGTAGAGTGGTTTGATGTCCGTTTTCTTTTTCCTGAAGTCCACAACAAGCTCCTTGGTCTTACTTGTGTTCAGGAGCAGGTTGTTGTCAGTGCACCACATTGTCAGCCACTCCACTTCGTCCCTGTAGGTGGATTCATCCTCCCCAGAGATGTGCCCCACCACAGTGGTGTCATCTGCAAATTTGCCGATAGTGTTGCTGTGGTGGGTGGGGGTGCAGTCATATGTGTACAGCGTGAAGAGCAAGCAGCTCATCACACAGCCCTGAGGAGAGCTGGTGCTGATGCTAATAGCCGAGGAGATGTGAGGGCCCACCTTAACCCTATCAGGAAGTCTTTAAGCCATATACAGGTGGAATACGGGATTCCCAGGGCTAGCAGCTTGCACACCAATCTGTGAGGGAGGATGGTGTTCAAGGCAGAGCTAAAATCCATAAAGAGGAAACGTGCATAGCTTCCCTGGTGCTCCAGATGGGACAGGGTAGCATGGAGAGCAGCAGCAACAGCGTCCTCAGTAGATCTGTTAGCCCTGTGAGCAAATTGGTGTGCATCAAAGGTGGGAGGGATGAAGGACATGATATGACTCCAGACCAGTTTCTCAAAACACTTCATCATCACCGGGGCAAGCGCTACTGGCCAAAAGTCATTCAGGCAGGTTATGAGTGATTTTTTCGTACAGGGAGTAAGATGGAGGATTTCAGACAGGGAGGAACTGAGGCCTGGGACAGTGGCAGGTTAAAGATCTTTGTAAAGACCCCAGCCGGCTGCTCTGCACAACTCCTCAACACACGTCCAGGGACACTGTTGGGACCTGCTGTCTTCCTAGGATTGACAGCCTGAAACAAGTGTCTCACCTTGTGTTCCTCCACCCTAAGGGAGTGGGTGAAGTGTGTAGTGAGTTGCTGCTGTGTGTGTACCAACTTCTGGTAGTTCCATCTCAAAGCGAGCAAAGAAGTGGTTCAGCTCCTCTGCCATTGAGACATCACCTTCAGCCGCTCCATGGCTGGTCCTGTAGTTGGTGAAGTGCTGGACTCCCTGCCAAACCTGCCTGCTGTTATTACTGTCCATGTGCTCCTTAATCCTTCTCCTGTAGTTCCTCTTACCCTTTCTGATGCCTCTCTTCAGGTTGGACCATGTCTTGCTGTAGAGAGCCTTGTCACCACATCTAAAGGCAGTGTTCCTTTCCTTTAGCAGCCACTGAACCTCTCTTGTCATCAAGGGCTTCTGGTTTGGATAGACACGGATATGTTTCTCCACTGTGACAGTGTCAATGCAGGTTTTGATGTAGCACAATACACTGTCGGTGTAGAGTTCCAGGTCTGGACTTTCAAACATGTCCCAGTTAGTCCTGTCGAAGCAGTCCTGCAGCTGCAGAGAGGCGTCATCAGGCCAGGTTGTGATGGATTTGTGATGGTAAGAGCAGATTTGTGCAGAGGGGTGTGAGCAGGAATCATTAGCAGTGACATGTGGTCTGACTGGGCCAGGTGTGGAAACTGTTTAGCTCTGTAGCGCAGCTTGATGTTTGAGTAGACCTTGTCTAGTGTGTTTGCTCCTCTAGTAGCACACCTTACGTGCTGGTGGAGTTTGGGGAGCACTGCTTTCAAATCCACATGATTAAAGTCCCCTGCGATAATGAACACTGCATCAGGGTATCGGCTCTGTTGGCTGTTAATGCTGCTGTATAAATGTCTCAGAGCCAAGTTAGCATTAGCAGCTGATGGTATGTAAACAGCGGTGATCATTACCACCAAAAAAAGCTTTACATCAGTGAGGCTTGCACTGGAAGAAAACCTAATATTTTTGTAAAAGAAAACTTTACAATTCAAGAAAAGAATAGAGTGGGAATTTTAGTACTAAGATCACTAAGAAAAAAACACATATTTGGAAAAGAAAAGAACAAAAGAAGAGTTCAGTGTAGTAGATAAGGTATTTTTTTTTCAAAGAAGAAAAGAAACATCTCGTGCTGAGAAAAAGACACTTCTAATGGTTATACGAATTGAAGAAAATAATCTCTAGTGAACGAAAAATAAGGAATGACTTGATGTGTGGAAAAGCTTTAAAGAGGAAAAGTATAAAGCATGTCAACTGGCTTAGCTCACTTTTATGTTGTACTGTATATTATTATATTTTTTTCTTTTCCATTTTTCCGTTGCTTCAGTAGTAATATTATAGTTTTCCAGGCATCCAAAAAAGCTAATACAACATAATGTGGTGGGAGGCATGGTCACAGGGACATGGTGATTATATTCCCCTACAATAAAATCAAGTCTGAGCTACTGTAAAATTATTAGCTCTTCTGGTCAACTTCTGCGAACCACACTTTGTCATTTTAACTTTCTTTATCTACTATGTGTGTTTTAATCACTTTTGTTTGATTATCTTCTTTTTTATGTCTGTTTTGTCATTCTGTATTTTGTTTCCCGGACTGTTTAGGGCTCAGTAAAAATTGGCAGATTCCCACTAGATACACAATACAGTAGGGCAACTGGATAACCTCCTTCTCAGGCTAGAGTTAGGGCTCCTGGGCCTATTAATTTTTCTAGCTCCACAAGCTCTTTCCTTTGTTTTGGTTTCCCAGTCACCTCATAAATTCAGGTGACTCCACACCAAGTTTTTATATCTCTAGAAAATGTATTTTTGTTATGTTCCTGCTAGTCTTGACAAACAGGAAAGCTTTGCATTTAGCATTATTATCTGGATTTGTGCCTGGCCTCTACTCATTCCAGATTTTGGATATTCCTTTCCACATACAGGGGAAATTTATTAGCCTCAGTCCTTACTGTTTATGCACTTTTCCTTGGAATTTTATTTTGGATTTGCATGTGACTGACTTTTAATCAAAGCTTAATAAAATTAATTGTAACAAAATAATATGACGTGCATATAGTATTTAAGTTAAAACCGTTGTGGAGATGTCAGATATCTACATATAACATATACACTGTATATCATTTCTGTTAAAAAAAATCTGAACATTTTCAGCAAATCAGTTTATATAAGATTTTAAAAGGTAACATAAAATGTTATCAACTAATGTTCTTATCAAATTGATAAAATTCTGTCAACTGCAGTATAACTAGAAGTCACAGGTTATAAGATTAGTGAACCAAACTTGAAATTAAGAAAAAAAAGGAAATAAAGAGTGATTTAATTCAGACTAAATTCAGTACCTGTGAAAAAGACCAATTAAATTCAGTTTTATTGTCTTAAGAGGGAAATTTGGTTTGTCAGCAGGTTTAACAGATAGAGAACATGACATAACATTAAAAACACATCACAAAGAACACAGCCATTAAATATAAACCTAGTAAAAATAAATAAGATATAGCAATGAACATAATACTTAAGGTGAAACATTAGATTGAACATATTATACATAAAAATTAAACAAACACTTACACTTGACTGATAATTGATGCAAATAGTAAATGTTCATCTTATGATTGAAGATGTTTATTAAAATTGACCTTATATACTGTAGAAAATTAAAAGCAGTTGGAGTGAGTGTATTTGAACTGGTTGTTTTTTATCCTCGGATCTTTGAACCTGTGACCTGATTGGAAACAACTGAAATTGAGATTGTTGCGAACGAGTCCAGTCTGACAAAATAAGCTCTGCTTTCCATAACACTTGCTCCTTAAACAGGTCTGTGAAATGGATTATTGTTATTTTCTGATCCCTTTTACAATTTACTTTACTCTGTTTTTTGTTGTTGATATTAATATTTCAAAACCAGGCCAGCAGAATATAAGTAAAGACAACACAAGATTTATAAAAGAATGACATAATGGTTGGACTCACTTTAAAAACACTCCAGCTTCCTTAGACAGTAGAGGTGCTGTTGTCCCTTTTTGCAGCTGGCTTCTGTATTTTCCTTAAAAATTACATGTGATTTTATGATTGTCCCTAGATATTTATAAGTGTCAAAAGTCTCCACTGCCTTGTCTTTGATAATTCTTTCTTGTGGGTGAGTGTTTCTTCTGAAATCATTTACAGTATAAGTTCCTTAGTTTTTGTAACGTTTAGCTGTAGAAAAGTCTCATCTCATCGGTTCAAAATTCATCTCCCACTGGACTATGACTTGGTTTTATTTTAATTTGGTAGGCTAACGATCACTGAGTCACCAGCATGTCAGACAAACAGCCATTGACAGGATAACAAGCATTGCTCTAGTCCATTTTAGAACTAACTGAAACACATTGATGTTTACCTAAATTAAATGGCTCTATTTCTTTGTACATTAAAGTTTTTTGCATCTGTAACTGTTAGATTATCATCATCATTTGGTAATATTAATGGTATGTATATACAATGCTAAGCCCTTTTTTCTGAAAGATAATAGTTAATGTGAAATTCTCATTTTCAACTTCACTGAGAAGTAGGAATAAAATTTATGTTTGAAAATCAATGTTATGCTATATGAATACTGTGCTATGAACTAAGCTGATTAAGAAAATTCTAAACCTAAAGTAAAGACCTGAGGAAATTTATGTCAAAACAAAATCCAGACTACAGTAATTGTCATCTTTTATTTATGTCAAAAATAAATCCAGACCACAATAAATTATCATCTTGTATTTGTAAGTAGTGTTCCTTTAGGCTTTCTTATAAGAATAACTGGTAAATGTAAAACTCCAAAAAATATTTTGGGTTGAAACTAATCAAACATTCATTTCTGCTCACCTGTTGATTTTCATCAATAACAGTGTAGTCATAAATATACTTAAATGCCTTATCATGTCCTTCATTGACATATGCACATTTTATCTTGTAGCAAAGTAAAGATGAATATATTTCTCCATTGGGACAAATAAAGTACTATCTATCTATCTATCTATCTATCTATCTATCTATCTATCTATCTATCTATCTATCTATCTATCTATCTATCTATCTATCTATCTATCTATCTATCTATCAACCTTGATTTGTTCACATTTGCCTAGAAATGCTATCATTGCTGGCCTACCCATCAGTTGCACCAAAAAGCAGCCTAACTCTACTAGAAGCACCCAAAATATGGTCTTAGTGGACAGAAATATAATAATGAAATAAAAAATCAGAATTAACAACTGCACATTTATCTGTGCATTTTTTCATTCAAAAGCTGGTGGGGATCTTTATACTGGCTGCCACTGATGCGTATACAGGATTCATGTCTTTGAAGCTGATTTACACACTGTTGTATGTATAGCTTATGCAAAGCTCTAAACCTTTGATCTTATGGTACAAAACACATCACAAACAAAACTTAGAGAAACAGAATTACAGAGTACTATTTAGTTTTTTTATCACTTAATATAAAAACAACAAGCTAAAGTGTTTGTGTGCTGTCTTAAATGTTGAACACAGCAATATGTTTTATAATATGTCATGTTAAATGACTATGCTAATTGTCTGAAAATGTGTTTATAAATTTTGCATTAATATAATTTCTATTATTTTTGTTTTTCAGTAAATTTATAATTTTATGTTTGAAAATGTTTTGTCAAAGGCCAACGAATTCAGATATATTTTGTGGTGTGTGGTATTTGTAGCTGATTTAAAGTGGATCAGATATCTGTAAATCATTAAAATCACAGCTTTATTTTCCTGGATGCAGGAATGAAGACAAATAGTCCTTATGTGGAACTCTGTGTTGTAAGCTGCCATTAACATTCCAAAATGCAAAATAACATTCTATTGTAAGTTATAGCCTATATTTGTTACAAATTGGGGAAAGTTAACTCCACTCAGGAAAAATCTGAAGAAATTTAAAAACACAACATTTTGATTTTTATGCCACAGTGAAAGCTTAAAAATAATAACCTTGTGATTCAAATTTGTTTTAATTATAGCTTTCAGCTGTTCTTTGAAAATTGTATTTACTCTTCTTATTTGTTAGACAATGTAATTAATAACAAATAGAAAGAGCTAGAATATTATTTTTTCCAGTAACATTTAATCGGCCTGTTCTTAACAAACTGACGAAGTATGTTTTATTCAGTCCATCCAACTGGCCTCAAAACCGGCCATGAAGGAGAGTGATGTGCAGTGGGTTAAATGACAAACAGCACAGCCACTTCTCAGCATACCTAAATGGGCACTGCTGTGCTACAGTGTAGCCAGCAATAAAAAAAATAAATAAAAGTAAAATTTATTTGGTTGTTATATCATTTTTTTCTGAGTGGCAGACGTTTAAGTAGGAAAGCTCATTAAAATTATTGTGCATGTAAATACAAGCACTGGATTTTTTGTCTTCTTTCTGTTAGCTTTTTGTTGATCCAACAAAACCTTTTTTTTCAGCCTGCTCAGTCCAAATTGGTGTCATGGGGGACTGACGGATATGCTGGAGCAATGGGAACCGGGCAGCAAACAACCTTGGACAGTGTGCCAAACTAACACAGGGCATGCTGTTAACTAGTTTTATTTTATCTCCTTTTTTAGCTTTATTGTTTTTTCTTCATTTCATTTTCCTTTTCAAACCTTATTTGCCTGAGAAATGTTCTAGCAAGGAAGTTGTGCTTGCCACATGCTTTACAAAATTTACAATATGACGTCTATGCCACCTTATTTATTGCTCATGTGGTGCAGTAATGGTGCACTGTGAGTAAACTGTAAGTACCAACAAGAAAACAAATTAACATTTAAACAGAAAGCAATTTACACATTCAGAACACTCCTGCTAAATCATTTAAGAAATCATTCACACCAAAATACAAAATTACAGTGTTGTTTCCTTGCCTTGGGAAATGTCTCTAAGTGTGAGGAATCAGCACGTTTAGTATGAATGTTCAGCTTTTCGTAATTTTGTTCATTAGGCTGAAAACCTTGGGAATAAAATTCCGTTGTCACTAGATAAAAGCAGCGACTAGAATTGTAAAATCAAAATACATGTACAAAGTAACAGTGTATATAATATTACTTTACTCACTTTTCCATTATTAGTTTTGATTTTTTACATTTTTTTAATTATTCACTTTTTATGCTATTTCCATCATATGACTATTTGAAAATATGTTTACCTTGATTTACATTCCCGAAAGACTTGGCTTTGAATGTGATAGTATTACTATTTCATTACGAAGACCTCAGGGTTTATATTCAGAATTAAATGAGTGTTATAAGTGGGATATGACCAGTTGATGACAGAGGACAGCAAACAAGCACCCCACTACTTTTTGATTCCATTCAGTGTTGAGTGATCATGGGAAAATGAAAATAGCATTATAAGCTTGCTCTGACTTTTACCTCAGTTTTGTGAGTAACATTCCCACCTTGTTTTTTTTTTTAGTTTTCGTTTTCCATCTTCTAATTTCCATTAGACTGATGATCAAAATATAATTCATCACATTACTACATGTTATTGAAGATGCTATATAAAACAAAAATTGGTTAATTGCTCGACTTTACTGTTGTGTTCCTTATTTTACTTGTTGCTTGTGCGATGGCAAGTTGTAGCCACACAAGCTGTCTTTTATAAGGTGTTTAGTTGGGACTTCTATAAGGTGTATGAAAAATAAATGGAAACAGCAGCAGAAGTTGCCAAAATTCTAATTTATTATAGCTGACAACAACAGACAGTTCTAAATTAATATAGAAATTCTACTTATTTTATTTTTAGAAGATTACTTTAAATGTCAAGAATTAACTAATAAAGATGAGGTAACCTAAAGAGTCATTGAACTAGTGAAAGAAAGCAATAATTCTGTCACCCCAGTGATCATTAATAAAGCTCTTATTTTTATAATAGGCACACATTTACTCACTGGCTGCAACCCTCACAGCAGCCATTAACTATGTGATTGAGCCTGAACTGGAACCACAATTAAGTGAAGAACTGAAGATGGTTTTAGAAAAAATGCAGCAAGATAATCCAGAAGACAGACCAAATATAGAGGTACTGCATTTGGATAAAGTGGATGGGTGAACAAAATATACAGTAGTCTGCTACAAATGATGTATTTCATTTTCTTTTTTAAGTTTCAGATTTTTTGATGTTTTAATACCCTAACATTAATATCATGACTGGTATGCACATTAATGCCTAACATTTCTAATCACTTTTTGGAATTCTTTTCTCTTTTTTTTTTTTTGAAAAACTTGGTAACACCTTAAAAAGGTGCTTTGAATAAAATTTCATCTTGGACCTAAAATAATATGTATAAGAGAAACAGTGAAATAAAGTATGTTTCTGATTGCTGAATTGTTTTTCTCTACCACAGAGTGTTATTAGCATCAGTAAAGAACAGTTGAAGTGTGTACCATCTGCTGTTGTTTGTCGCAAACTTTCTTCTATTGGAAGGAAAGTATTATCAATAGAATCAGTTTGTGCATTTCAAGGTAAACTGAGTCTTTATTGTAACATATAAAAAATCATTAATATTCTTTTAAAGAAAAACATATTGGCTAAGTCTTTGTCATTCATTTTGATGACACTATTAGAAACTGAGAGTTATTTATGCATTTGCTAATTAAATCTAACCATGCTTTTTATAACACTAAATATTCTGCTCTTTTTTGACAGAGTGTAATGAAATCTTATGGATGAGAAAAGATTACCAATTAGGTGCTGGGCATGCGCTACATGATTATGTTCGAAATCCAGCAGATGGATCTTCCAGCACTGAAGATTTGGCCTCAGATTCTAGTTTATTCAAGAACCAAACTGCAGATGTGACTCACTCTGATGAAAAGCAAATGCAGACTTCAGACAATTCTACAGGAGTTTCCATTTTTATTGAAACTATCAACTTAACCCCTCAAGAAATGTGCAATGACAGAGTCAGGAATGATGCAAATAAAGTATATTTTAAACCAAAATGGAGTGATACAGTTTTGGTTCAGCAAAACATTAGGAAAAACTCTCCAGTCGAGGAAGTCCAAATAAAAGCCACTTCAGATATAAGTTTACACTGTGCTCAGAACCAGTCTTTAGCCACTGTAGAGAACATACCTTGCATTTCATCATTGTCAGAAAATAAAAAGTCACCTTTGTTGTGGAAAGACACCAGCAATGTGTTAAATTTAATTGGCCTTTCCAAATTTCAGTCAATTAGTAACCTGAACGAGTCGGATACTGATTGTGAGCAAAACAGTCCTCCTTCCCATCCAATCTCTGAAAAATCTGCATGCATTTCAGATGTAGAAGAATGGCAGCATCCCCTCCCAGAGACTTTAGTGGATAAGGACAGCATGAACATGTCACATTCAACAAATCAAGAGTCTTTGATTTCCTATAATAACACAGTTTTTGAAAGCATGGACACTTCAGGAAGCATATTGGCAAGAAGTCATACTCATTCAGTTTCTACACAGTTAATAAATCATACAGAGGCTTCAGAGTGTGACCAGAACATGATAAACCCATTTAGCCATGGATTAACATTGGGTAAACCTAATAACACTAGAAAAAACAATCAATCGCCAGTTTTTAAATCTCCAGCTGCAAATGACTGCTGGGTAAATGATGATGTTCAGAATGCTCAAGAAAATTACATGACAACAACCGTGCAGACAGAAGTGAGTTTTCTTCATTTTTAATTCTGTTTTTATGCAGTTTGCATATTCTCATTACCTTCCTTCAGTTTAACACTCCCAGTTCATAGACCTGAAGTCAAAGTTATTTGGTGTTCTAAAGTCTTTTCCGGTGCGAATGTCTGAAAAATTCCTGTTTTTCTATATACCCAGCATGAACTAGGAATAGTGCTGACTTATACTCAGTGCTGCTACTGCAGGTTTGAGACACAGAATTTGTGAAATGTTTTATAAAATGGATTTATGGCTAGAGCATTAATATTTTTTTCAGATTTATGTAATGTTAATAAAACCACACATTGCAAGAATACGTCATTTAATGTTAGTAAAATCTGAGGTAATGGTGCACATTTTTAATTGTTGCATTTCATTTGTTTATATAAAATAAGTACATTGTGGCTTTTTATAGTGATCTGGTAAACATCCTGTTTTGTCCTGATATTATGGTTAAGAAAAATGAACTTAATCTTGCATTTACTTTTTAGTGGACAAGCCTGAAAGACTTTCTCTCACAGTGTGGCAGACCTTTATCTGTAAATGAATTATGGGCTCTTTGCTACATATGCCTTTACTCTCTTCAGCCTCAAATTCATTTTCCAGGTACTGTTTTATCTTCATCCATTATTAGAAACTGCCTTATCTTAGATGGCATTGCAGCTGCACTGTGTTATTAGAATGCTTATTTCTCAGAATGAGCAGCATGATGGTGTAGTGATCAGTGCTGATAACTTACAAGTCACGGATCTGATCCTGAAATCATTAGCACTTCTCTGAAGACTTAGTAGCTTTTCCTTTTTCTGCATGGTTTTTCATTAGATGCAATTGATTCCTTTCTGAAAAATATTGAGGCTTTTTCAAATGGCCATTTTAAATTACCCCATAATGTTTTAGCCGCTCTGCACATGACCGATTTCCTATGTGAGATACATTTTCAAGTTGTGCTGTGTGCCTTTGGTGTTCAGATAAGATTCTCCTTAATCCTTAAGTAGACAAATTGCTTCAAACAAATAATAAACTGGGTCAGCCCAGAGGTTAGTGCTGTAACCTCACTGCTTTGGAGTCCAGAATTCAGATCCAGACACTGTCCATGTGGAGTGTGCAAATGTCCCCCCGTTTGTTTTTTTCTGGGTCTTCAATTTTCCACCCACACCCCAAAGACATGCTTATTACTGTAGGTAGCTCAGTCCAATATGAATGACTCTGGGGTCGTGTGAGTAAGTGTGTCCTGCAGTTGGCTGACACCCTGATCAATGTTTATTCTGGCCCTGTACCTGGTTGTACTGGGATAGATTGTGTCTCCTCCTAATCTTTTGATGGATAAATGGAAAAATGATTATATGAGTTTTTCAACAATCAGTACAAAATAAAGTCAAAGCTCGAAAACTAGAAATTTGGATTAATTATGGAATCATAATGTTAAAAATTAACTGAAAGACTCTCCCACATACATACATTCTTTCAAATATTCAACACCAGACTGAATATTTTTGCTTTGTTATGGTTTATTCGAATAAAATTCTTAATGCCTGAACATTTATGTCCTCGGTATATTGTAAAAAAAACAAGGCAGAAGTTCGTTGTTGCAGCAAATGGTAATAAGTACCTTTCTTCTTGTTTATTTGATATTTTTATTTTTAACTCTTTTATTTTTAATGCTTGTACCTCCTTGCTCCCAACAAGCCTCACTTTTTTTCTAGGACTATTCTCATTCTCACTTCCTTCCAATCCCCATATACACTTTTTCTAATTTAGCTATACATTTAATAACAAATAATTTTTAAATGCACTTATCCTATTTATTAATTTTGCTTGTTCAATACAGCCAAAGAAAAAAATTAGGAAATGCCTTACTTTAGACAATACAGTTTTTTTCTCATTAATATATACTCAATAACCCCTAATGGCAAAGTGAAAGCATTCTTTCGGAAATGTTTGCAAATTTATTAAAAATCAAAAAGTGAAATTTCTCTTGTAAAACATTCAGGTCTTTTGCTATGGTACACCAAATTGTGCTCAGGTTCACCCTGTTTGTTTTAATTATCATTGAGCTGTTCCTTAAAGTCCAACTGTAACAAATCAGATTGATTGGACATCGTTTAGAAGCTTGGGTATATAAGGTCCTACAATCACTCTGCATTTCAGATAAAAAACCAAGCCTTAAAGTCCCCGGAGCTGTCAGTAGACCTCTGTGATCAAATTGTAGTGAGGCACAGATCAGGGCAAGGGTATAAAACCATTTCTAAAGCTTGGAGTGTTGCCAGCATCACACTTTCCTCAATAAATCTGAAATGGAGGAAGGTTTGAACTGCCAGGGTCTACCCAAAGCACTGAGTAATAGAGGCAAGAAGGGATTTAGTCAGGGAGGTGACCATTGTTACTCTATTAGAGCTTAACAAGTCTTCTGCAAAAATCGTGTACCTCCACCAATCAGGCATTTATGGTACAGTAGCTAGATGGAATCTGCTCTTGAGTAAAAGGCATATGACAGTATTTTAAAAACCATGAGAGCATGAGAAAAAACATCTGGTCTGAGACGACAACAAGTAAATACTTTGGATAGGACTTTAAGCACTAAGTCAGACAGAGACCAGGCACTGCTCATCACTTGCCTAATAACATTTGTACAGTGAAGAATTGTAGTCACAATGTCATGGTTCGGGGATGCTTGTTAGCAGCAAGGAAAGGGAGACTGGTCAGTGCTGAGGGAAGAGTGACTGCAACCAAATACAGGGAAGTCCTTGAAGATAACCTGCTCCAGAGTGCATGTGACCTCTGAGTGGGGCGACAATTCATTTTTCAGCATGACAATGACCCAAAGTATACAGCCAAGACAAACATGGTGTGGCTGCGAGTGGCACAGCTAAAGTACAGACTTAAGCCCCATAGAATATCTATGGTAGAGACCTGAAGATGGCAGTTTACAGTCGCTTCTGACCCGATCTAACAGAACCTGTTAGGATCCACCAGGAAAAATGGGATAAACTGCCAAAATACAGGTGTGCAAAGCTTGTAGAGACTCACCCAAGAAGACCTGAAGCTATTATTGTTGCTAAAAGTGTCTTCTACATTGTACAGAATTAAGGATGTCAATACTTACATGTATGAGAGATTTCAATATTTGATTTGTCATTATGGGTCATTGAGTGTAGTATAATGCACAGAAAAGGAAGAATTATCCATTTAGAAATGCATTTATGACACAATACAATGTGCAGAAAGTGAAGGGGTCTAATACTTTCTGAATCCATTGTATGTCTATTATCTACATGTACATAAGAAAAGTAAATATATTTGCATATACCCTGGACATTAAAATAAAAAAAGAGCACTATAGACAACTATAAATGTCTGTAAGTTAGCCTTGTGTCTTAATGCAGAATGTAGGGACCTATGAAACTTTGAAAACTGTGACAAGCTGACCATTTTCAAACTAATTCTCCACAGTTAAATAAATTGTTCAATATTATACTTCAAAAGAGAATTAATTAGAAATGCATATATCACAAACAATAAATATAGATAAGTAGAGAGCAATAAGACAAAAACTCGATTAGCATAATGTTTTCCAAGCCTGTATACTGCAGCACATCACATAATTGATTTATATACTGGTGTAATGTTAAGTTGTTTTTATGTTTTGCTCATAGTTCAACTTATTGCTTGGGAAATGTTACTGCATGTGAATAGTGTCACCTCCAACGCAAATCCATATACACTCCTATTCAAAGGAAGTGCTGATGTGTGTGTGCATGTGTTTCAACTGCATATCACATTACAGCAGGGATTTTGGAGGACAAATATATAAGCATTGTGAATCCATACAAAACATTGTGGTAATCAAATGCCAAAGACATGTATATTAGGAATTGTCTGAATCAATTTACTTTTTTATATTTTAACTTTAATTATTCTATTTTTGTGTTTTTATTTATTGTAAAGAGAAAAGCTCCTTTAATTGCCATCACTTTTAAATATCAAATACTTGAAGACATATTTTAATAAATGTTATCTTTATATTGATAGTGTCATTGGTCTAAGACCTTCCATAAGCTACAATGGTTGCTTTGTCCATTATGATTTTTTGCATGCTTCAGTATTTGATATCTGCATTTTACAAGAATGAGTCTTCCAAAGCAAAACTTTTCAAAACATATGTCAATTTCAGAATGATATGACTTTTTAGTTTGCTTTTAGATTCATTAATTTACTTCAACAGATAATGCTGACCAAAATGACTGACCATGGTGCAAGTAAATGAAAGGATGCTTAACTTTTTTTCCCTCTGATACCTAAGCAGATAAGTCATTTCATAAAATATAGCTAAACAGCACTAAGTTATATGCTGAGCTGCCTTTTCATTTGAAAGATATTTTCTAAAATTATTATTATATATTTTATTTTGTAATCATAAAACTGTGTCATTTTTCCAATAACCCTTTTTATCCTGTTTGAAAAAAGCATTCTTATCCTTGGACACAGTGTATATTGGTCGAAATGGAGAAGTCATGTTTTTGAACGTGAAGAGCACAGGTAGAAATATTGTTTTTTAACTATTATATGCACTGTAAGAAAAAATTATATTTTTTTCATTATAATCATATTTTTAATTATTATGATTCTTTGAGTGTTGTCACAGTTGTGCTATTTTGTTTTTCTTATATTAATGTAAGAGTTTGCTGAAATGAAAATGCATTTTTAAATGTAGAATTCATTTTATATTTTATTCATTATGGTAAATTATCATATTTAGAAGTGTCTATTAATAAAAAAAAAGTTCTTTGTGCAGTTTTTGCATAAATAAATCATACAGTCATCGCTATGAGTATTTTTTCCATTCACTCATTTGAGCTTGATCACATTGTACATTTATATAAAATGTCAAAAGCAGAACTGGTGAACAGACTGAAATTAAAGGAATGCGTCATGCCTACCATGATACCCTGAAGAAATTTAAGTTCAGGTTTAGTTGGTAGAATGAGCTGCATGAAAGCTCAAGTTCACAAAGTTGCACAGTGCCCGAAATAAAAAAGAAGTTGTCAGATATGAAAGTCAGCGTGAAAGGCAAGTCGCAGCCCACCGTCTGAGTGTCGTATAAAAGCTTAATAGGGTAAAAAAAATAGGCACACGGTAGGAAAAAGCACGGGAAAATGTCAACTTTAATTTCTAAATTTCCACTTTAATCACGTAGTTTATTTTGTCATTAAAGCAGAACATCATAAACTTCATCTTTAAATCTTTTAATTTACTAGTTTCTCAAATCCCATCGTAACTAAACTAGCACGTCAAATACTTTGTTTTGTATTTGATCTTCTATGTGTTCTATGCGTGTGAATCACTACATGCTTCTTAAACAGGCTTTCTCTTCCTCCGACAGGACACAAAATCCATTACATTCGTGATATTACAGCCCTCTGAATAATTTAAATATTGAGATGTATACTTCATATCATTTTCATGATGATAGGAGTTAAAGCATGTTATTAAACATGGGAACACGGTGGCGCAGTGATTGTTCATGCCTCATGAAAGATGCTTCCTGTAGTGTGCGTGACTTTCGATGAAATAATTTATTGCAGCAGTACTGTCTCTTTCAAATGTACTAACCCCCAGTTCCTGTCCTTACTTTTCTTTCTATAAATACCCAATCACCACACATTCAGGTCTATAATAGACAGTAAGCCATCTGTAAATTTCGAACTCTGATTTTTCAAATACTTTTAAGGAACATTGAAATTTCTTCGTAGTACATGTTTAATTATTCTATCTATCTATCCTTCCAGTGTCATGCCAGCCCCAGCAAGAATACAGCGCGAGGCAGGAACAATCCATGAATGGAGCACCAGCTCCTCACTAGCGCTGTGGCACCATGCCCTCACATGTTTAATTATTAACAAGATTATTTAAATGAAGTTAAAAGTTTTATTTGTATAATAAACATATTTGCTGCATTTTTTCAGAAAAATTATATTGTCATCATATGTAAATATGTGCTTTATAAAGTGGCTCAGGTTGTGCAATATTAGTATATAGTTTGACCATTCTGTGGACCATTATATTGTTACAGGTTAATTACAATCACATACATTAAACTAACAAACAATATGCGTTTAATTTCAGTGTACAGTGATCGCTTCGACTTTCGCGGCTTCACTCCATCGCAGATTTTAAATGTATCTAAATATATATCGCGGATTTCTGCGGACAATGGGTCTTTTAAATTAAGGTACATGCTTCCTCAGTTTGTTTGCCCAGTTGATTTCATACAAGGGACGCTATTGGCGGATGGCTTAGAAGCTACCCAATCAGAGCATATATTACGTATTAAATAAAATTCCTCAATGATATATGATATGCTTCCCACTCGTTGCTTGATTGTTTGCTTGTCTCTGTCTCTCTCACTCTCTCTGACATTCTCTGCGCCTGACGGAGGGGGTGTGAGCAGAGGGGCTGTTTGCACAGAGGCTGTTTGCTTAGAAGATACGGACGCTCCTGTAAAAAATGCTGAAATACTACCTTCACATTGCTCCCTTCTTTGTGCCGCTTTATCGCGATGCGCATACTTAAAAGCCCAACCGCACGTATTGATTTTTTGATTGTTTACTTTTCTCTCGCGCTTTGTCTCTCTCTCTCTCTGACATTCTCTGTTCCTGACACGCATTCCTTTGAAGAGGAAGATATGTTTGCATTCTTTTAATTGTGAGAAAGAACTGTCATTTCTGTCTTGTCATGGAACACAGTTTAAACTTTTGACTAAAGGGTGTTATTTCATGTCTAGAGGGCTCTAATAATGTTAACAGTGCTGGAGAGTTTATAAGGGCTTAAAATATATAAAAATACCCATACAAACATATGGTTTCTACTTCTCGGATTTTCACCTATCGTGGGGGGTTCTGGAACGCAACCCCCGCGATCGAGGAGGGATTACTGTATTTATAAAGCCGTGTCAGGGATGTGGATCTAAAAAAGAAAGGGAAACCACACACTAACAGTAGCACTGCTTTGATGCTGGGTGCCGCCAGTCTGCAGAACCAAGTGGAGAACTTGTGGCAGCCAGGGTTGGAGCTATTGTGAAAATGTGCGTGGCTTTATGCCAAGTT
The DNA here is from genome assembly GCF_016835505.1 of Polypterus senegalus. NCBI lineage: Eukaryota > Metazoa > Chordata > Cladistia > Polypteriformes > Polypteridae > Polypterus > Polypterus senegalus. Next base: position 241,453,102 of record NC_053154.1, read on the forward strand.
TAGGTTTTATACATTGTGATTTGAGCGTGGAAACGTTTCTACGTAACATTTTTGTGCATACGCACCATTTATACATGAGGTCCCTGGTGATTGCCCCAAATTCCCCAAAATTAGGCCTTGTAACAACATCAAAATACATTCATAATGCACAGGAAAGATAAATTAAATATGTAAATACACAGATATCAGTACTTTCCTGTAGCTGTCAGTACAACTGCCTTAAAACGTCAGAGGTATAGCATGGGATTTAGCATTTCTGAGCTAGCAGGTTTCCATTGGCATCTTAGAGTCTTGCATTTTATGCTACATGGCTAACCTTAAGTTAGCCTGGTAATTGTAAAAGTAAATGTGTCATTGCATTTGTTCTGTAGTAAAGTGATTCTGTGTTCAAAACCAATTTCTGCCTTGCGTACAGCATAATGTGACTAGAGTAGACTTCAGCTCTCTGTGGCTCTGTAATAAAATGGATTGATAAATAATTTTTACATTTAAGAGTCATATAAGCATGGGAATTTGGTGTGTTAAATATAGGAACAGTAATTGTAAGTCACACACTTCTTCATATAGCCTTTCATAATAAAAAGATAAAAGTAAGCAATACATACAAATAAAAACTGAAATTCCATCATTTTCTGAACATGCATCTCCCAGATCAATACTCTGGCATCTTCTGTATATAACAGCCATTAATCACTGTCATCTCTGTTTACTTTATAGATTGTGATTATACAGTATTAACTCATTATTTCCTGGCAAAAAAAAAAAATTCTGTATTGGTAAATTTTGCTGAGGAATGCTAACTGACAAAATTTTTGAGATCTTGACACATGACTCTGTCTAGGCCTCTGAAGCCTTCAGTTTTCTCTGTTGTATGCCAATGTGCTTTGTGCTTTGAATCAATGTCCTATTGGAAAACAAACTTCTACCAAGACAGTTTTGATCTTCTACCAGAAAGGGCATGCATTTTTGTCTAACTTTTTTCTGTGATGTGCCGATTCATCTTTGCATTAGTCCTCAAATGACTGCCAGTCCCTGTTGCTGAAGTCATATATATACTATGACTAGCCATCCCCTGCAACAGTGAGGAGGGCCCGGCCCAGCTCTCTACTCCTGACATCACTCTTCCCTCTCCCCTTGGCCTGCAGTCTTGGATTAGCGTGAATATATCGCTCCTGTGAGTGAACTGTGATTTTAGCACAATGAGAGAAGTCGCAAAATCAACCAGAATGTTCACGCAAATTATAGAAAAAAAAAGATCTAAATCCGTTCAGCAGTTCTCTTGTTCGCTAACTAAGCAGAGTTAAGGTTACGCCCAGAGGCAGACGTGTGAGTGAGGAGGGTCCCGCAGCCCGATGCGTCTCTCTCGAATTTGCGCTAATAAATTCATACCGCAACCGAAGCATGATACTTAGCGCGATGAGAAAATCACAAAATCAACGGAATGTTCAAGCAGATTATAGAAAAAAAGAACAATGTAAATCTGTTAAGTAGCTCTTTCATGAAAAGTGGACAGACATACAAATGGCTCTAAAAAAACTATAAGAAATTTTGCGCTTGGACCATGAAATTTTTAAAACCGTTTCTTAGCGAGCACCTATGGGCCAAGGGTAACATTCATTCCAAATTTCAAGTACCAAGTCCTCATGGTTCAGGAGATTTTGTGATGAGTAAGTCAGTGGTATTTGGCTTTTGTATAGATAAATTGGTATGGCTACCAATTTTAAAATAAGAATGATATGTTTAGACTGGTGTGTGGTGTTTGATTTTTGCCATGTAGTATTGCGGCAAGAAAGTTCCCCTTTAGTTTTAACAGACCTTTCTAAGAATGTTCTTTTATCTGTATTCTAATTTAAATTTGACTAGGTTATACAAATTCTGAAGTTTTCATTTTGAAAGCTCTATTGTACTTACTGACTTAGTCTTTCAAATTCCTTTAAAGCAGTTGATCCAATAATTTCCCTATATAGATGCTGTCAGATAGCAATTTATATAAATTTCAATAAGTTTAAAGCTATCCTACAGATGTTTTAAAGTAGATTGGGTTAGTTCAAGTACAACAGTACCTGACTCAAACATCATTATTGAGGAAATGTAGATAATAATGCTCTTATGGAGTTGTATCGCTTTTTTACAGTGTTAATTTGACACTTAACTGATAAATTTCATTTTTAAATTTTCATTTACACTTCATTAACACTTTTGAATATCTTGACATTTTAAGCACGCAGTCTGAAAACATGCTCTTGCCTATGTATGCTATACTCATAATTAAGTTTAAATCCATGTTAATTTGCAAAGTAAGGGGTTTAAATACAATTTCTTGGGAAAATAATATTCTTTAATAATTTGATTTAAGTTTTTCCTACATAATGTTCAATGTATTATAAAAATCGAAAAATGTATTTAAAACATTATGTTAAAAAATCATACACTTTTTTATTATTATTATTTACTTTGGTAGTGTAGTGGCTAATAGTAATTAACAATTTCTTTTAGGTCAAAGTGATGCGTTTTTTTTGGCTCCAGAATTCCAGGAACACGGAATTGCAACTGAAAAGGTTTTTTTGTTTTTGTTTTGTTTTTTTTTTTTTTACCTTTTTTGGTACCCATCGATTATATGTGAACAAAAAGTCTTCATCACAAATGATAAAATACCTTTTTTTTGTAGGTGTGTGTATATGGGGTTGCAGCTGTTCTCTGGGCTGCAGCTAAGTTTAACTGCTCACCTAATCAAAAGTTAGTATTGCCAAGGAAATTAAAAAGGCTTTTGCTTGAGATGGCAAAGGGGACACCCGATGAACGGCCATCTATTGCTGTAGCATTACAGGTAAATAAAGTAGGTTTAATAGTCTAATCATGCCTTTTTTTAAATGGTCAATCCTAGGAGATATTTACACATTGCAAAAGTGGTTATTGAGTCCAGTCTGTCAGCTCTTATATTTGTATCTGCATGAAAACTATTTGACTTTCTTCTCATAAAAGTTATTATTTATAAATAAAGTAAGTTAAAATTATATTTGTAGGGAATATTTATTGTGGCTGTTTTAAGTGAAATTTGCACACTTAGCAATTTTTGTTTTCCATGGTCCTGCATTATTAAGGAAGTTTAAGGAACTATAGAATATATATATATATATATTTCTTTTCATAACTTTCAAACAGTAATCAAAGAAAAAGTAGAGGTAAGGTTATGGGAAGTAAGGCAGGTTAATTTAGTAAATACTTCAACAGTTCTTTATTTAGCATTTAATATAATAAAATGTCTTTTTCCTTTCATAATTATTTTTTAATTGTAAATTAAGCATGGACAGATATAACTGTGCATAGGCTACTATGGAAATGAAGATATTAGTAGTTAAAAAATATTTGTTTATATTGCAATATAAGAATATTTTTACAGTATAGAGTAGATGTTCACAATAACTGTAAAAATATGTGTGTATTATTATTTTTTGTATAGGCTTGCAGTGACCACCTCTTTCAGCAAGGAATTGACCCCCATGACATCTGGGCAAAACTCATCAGCTGCATTCAGCAGGTTTTCTATTTTAATATTTAAAAATAACAATGAAATGTTACAAACCACTATATAACTGTTCTGATATTTCTAAAATTATTATTCATTTGATTTACACATTAAATTATACTTGAAGAGTTTATAATTAATTTTGTTGTATGTAATAAGTTACCTTTTGTTTGTTCATATATTGTACACTATAGAATAACCCACAATAGTTGGGTTGTAGCCATCTGAATAACCGCAGATTTCACAATTTATTTTTTGGTGACATTTGGTCTGGAGTGTCACAGTGGTCAGCATTGCTGCCTCACAACTCCAGAAGAACACATCTAAATCAAAATCAGGTTGGATTTCCTTTGGCAGTTACAACAGTCTTCCTGCATGGTGAACACAACTCCTCTGACTTTACTTTTCCAGCTTCTTCCCCAACTAAGTCTTATTCTTCTCCTTCGCTTATTTTCATTGAAAGATTATTCAGCCTCTCCTCAGCAGACGTTAATTCTACACAGGGTTTAGGTAACTCTGGCTGTGTTCGTTTTTCACATTCTTGCCATGTCAATGTATGCTTTTATCAAAGATTTGTTGCTAGATTAACTGGAAACTGTAAGCTGGCCCAGTGCAACTGGGCATTTAAAGAACCTCTCCTTTCAACAAGAGGATAAGGTTAATAAGGATAGAGATGATTGAAACACAGGGATCTACTAACCAAACAATAGTGTTCTAGCAGACTATATATTTCAAAAGATAGAACTGTTAATTTTGACTTTAATAGGACAGTTTTAAGTAGAAGCAGCAATGTCTGAAAAATGTAAACCGGGACAAACTTTTAAACATGTAGTAGCCTAAGAGCAGTGTAGCAGATTTAAAAGCATTTTACAGACAACGCGAGACAAGTTAATTCTGAAATTTAGAAGAAGTAAATTCTACAGTGGATTAAAGAGCTTAAAGAGCTTAAAAAGGAAATTACAAAGAAAAAACTCTTGTATAAGTAATAGAAGACAAACTAACTCCAGCACAAATCAAATGGCTGAACAGAGTGTGAAAGAAACAGTTAAACAGTTAGACAATCAGAAAGAAATATTGCAAGAAAGGTAGAGGATAACCTAAAGAAATTCTTTCATTATTTTAGTCATAGAAGAATGGCTAAGGAGAACAGTAAAGAAAGGGTAAGTGTGAACTAAAATAGGCTGATAGCAAAATAGTGAATGTTCTGTTTGAATTTTTGTGATTTTTCACATGTGAAGAATTTGGTTACCTCCCAGCAGTCATAGGGACTATCAAAGATATAATTGTGATATGGAAATTATAGATTGAAAATAACTACTTAGATTAACAAAAAATAAAGTTATGCATTTTTCAAAAGTCACTGCACACTAGGGAAATTCCTACAGATTAGAAATGAACAAATGGCATCCTATTATAAATAGAAAAGGTGATCGGGCTGATCCAAGTAGGTATAGATTAACATGCATCGTGGGTAAATAAATAGAAGCTTTTAAGAAAAAGTTTGAGCATCACGTGGCAAGAATAGATGTACTAGTGAGCAGTCAGCATGAATTTATATGCGAGAAACCATGATTCACTAATGTACCAGAATTCTATGAGGAAGAAACATAAGTACATGATCACAGAGGTGCACTTTATATTAAAAGGGACATTCAAAAGGTTTCTGTAATTTTTTTTTAACTCTATTTATTAAGAATTACAAAAACAAATTATATCACTTTTCTACATACCCACTTTTGTTTGCGATGCAGTTTTCCCAGCGTTGTACCACTTTTTAATGTCCAATTACTACTCCTCCTGCCTTCACTGATTCCAACGAAACTATAAAAGTGTGGAAACTTTTTGAACGTTCCTCATATTTTATCTTGATTTTCTAAAAGCTATTGATGAAAGGTTAGGGATGAGGCAATGGGTGTTTGATTCCTAGCCCTTGAGAGGTTAGGGATCAAGCAAAAAGAATTTAGATTCAAGGTGCAGTGGACAAATGGGTTCAAAATTGGCTTAAAAATAGTGCACAGTTCATTATGATGCAAGGAAGTTTTTCTGAATAAGGTGATGTTAAAAGTGGTGTCCCTCAGAGAACAGTGCTAAGGTTGCTGCTCTTTTAATTATACATAAATAAAATGATCTTGATAGCAATATAAATAACAAGCTGGTTAAGACTGCAAATGGTACTAAACTGTGTGGAATGGTAGATGGTGTGGAATCAGATCAATTGTTTTGGTATATACAGACAATTAACAGAACCAATTAAGAAGGCTAATAGAATGTTAGGTTATACAGCCCAATGTGGTTGAGGGATTTGATGTACTTGTGAGGTCTTATGTAGAGGACTGTGTCATTTTAGTCTCCATATTACAAAAAAGACAGATAAGCACTAAAGATGAAGAAGAACAACTAGACTGATTCCAGAACTGCAAGGCCAAGGTATAAGCTATAAGGAAACACTGAATGAGCTGAATCCTTTTTGTTTAAGCAAACAGATTAAGAGGTGATATGACTGAAGGGTTCAATATTATGAAGGGAGTTAGAACAGTGCAACCCAGTTTAGAATCATTCTTCGACAAGCACACGAGGACACAGATAGAAATTTAAGGGTAGATTTCACACAAACATTACGATGTTTTTGTTAACACAGAGAACTTTACATACACTGAAAGTGGTAGATGATAGTACTTTTGTGATCTTCAAACCTCAGCTTGATGTTATTTTGGAGAAATTTGTTGAACAAGATTGAGAAGCTTCTTGGCTTAAGGCCTGCTTTTATCAAAATTCTTCAAATGTTCTAAAGCTGTAATAAAGTGATAGTGTTCAGCTGCATGTGGCTCCATACTTATATCAAGTGCATTTAGAAAATGTGTTTGAAGGAAGGATGAATGACTATCATTTGGAAAGTTGATTTCTGTAATCGCTCATGCCAGTTCCTGTCAAGTCATTTGTAGTTGTTGGGATGATCCAGCAGTTATATCATAACACTGCACAGAGTCTGCTTTTTCATTGCCTTAGTCTATGTCTACTTCTGTATCCGTTAGGGGTCACGACAGCTTTGATGCATATGAAACACACCTCCTCTGGCCTTCCATCATTAGCATGTCTCAGCCCACAAGGTTTAATATGAGCTGTATCCTGCTTAATTTGGAAAGGACATGCACTTTCCCTTGAGCAAACTGTAATTGTGCTGAGACTGCTCAATAACTTATTTATGCTTAACCAATCAGAATGCCAAATCAAAATCTTAAATATATTTTTTTTTTACATAACCAAAGCTTTGTATTGCATTTTTGTGTATGTCAGTGTAATGCATTTGAAATGTGAGGATTTTAAAGTCAAGCTTGCTGCTGGCCCATATAGAATTTACATATTCTGTATTGAATTTGCTCTGTGCCATCACTTTCCTAGCTTGAATTTGTTATCATAGACTAACAGTAACTTACCAAATTTTTAAACCTTCAATAAATTGGCAGTTTGCTTAATTTGGAATCTAAACTGCTCAAATTTCCCATACAGTAGGTTATATACTGTGTGTGTACATATAAATATATGGATATTTGTACTATGTGTATATGTACCTTATTATTTTACATTTAACACATTTGCTCATAGTAAATGAAAGTAACATTGAAGAGCATAGCCTCTTTAGTTGTAGAATTCATTTGCTTGTGTACTCTGCCATCTGTAGGGTAAAGAGTGTAAGTACAGGAGGCTTTTTTCCACCTAAGATAAATATTCAAGATCAAGTTACTAGTAAACTTTACAAAATACTTTGAAACTGTAATATGCATGTTTGATCAAAATTTTAAATTAAGTTGAAGCTCTGGTCTTGTTTGTTGTTCACATTTTTTTTTCTTATAACAGCATATGTAATTCCTATTTTCATTATAATTTGTCTATTATTAAATAGTGAAGCCTGAGATGGGCTGGCACCCTGCCCGGGGTTTGTTTCCTGCCTTGCGCCCTGTGTTAGCTGTGATTGGCTCCAGCAGAACCCCATGACCCTGTGGTTGGGATGTAGCGGGTTGGATAATGGATGGATGGATGGATAAATAGTGAAGCATATTCTTGATTATTGCAAACATTGGCAGTATTAAAATGATTTAATTTTGACTTTATATGCAGTTTACATAGTTATATCATTTCAGATGATGTATTGAACATTTATCTACTTTATGACCAATTTCACTTCTAATCGTTATTCATGCATCTTTATCCATCCATCCATTTTTTAACCCACTTAAACCAGTTCAGGGTAGCTGTGGCTGGAGACCATCCTAGCATTAGATGGAGGATAGAAACTGACCCCAGATAATTCTCTATCCTCTAATCCATTGTCATCCCTTTTAATGCAGTTCTGAGTCATTGGACATAAGCATTTGTCACAGAGGATTACTTCTCCCACAGCATAGATAGACATAGGATCAGCACTTGGTATAGAAATTACATATTTTCTTAAGAAGGATGCAAATCCCAGCCAACACAGGGCGCAAGGCAGGAAACAAACCCTGGGCCAGCCCACTGCAAGGCACACACACACACACTATGCACACACTAGGGACAATTTAGAATCACCAATGCACCTAACCTGCATGTCTTTGAACTGTGGGAGGAAATCGGAGTACCCGGAGGAAACCCACGCAGACACGGGGAGAACATGCAAACTCCACGCCTAGATTTTTATATAATGATAATATCAAAACTGAAACATTTCTGAGTAGTTCTCTTATGAACTGTCTCCTTCTTCTCCAAAGAGGCCCCTTTTAGACCATAAATTAAATATTTAAGTTCTTATGTGTGGATGTTGACATTCTACTTTGGTTCTGTAATCCTTTATATCCAGTAGATCTATACTCTCATTTGCCCTCTCTCAGCCACTTCCATCTTTCTAAACTCTCTTTCTTTTAATGACACTTCTTTTTACCAGCCATTGGTTGTTAACAGATGGTGTATCTACTTGGGTTGAGCATTATATTATTATTAGGGAATCCAATAAACGGTAAACGGGAGCCCGGGATTCCCGGATATTTTTCATTCCCGGGAATGAAACTGCTGTAATTCCTGGGAAACCGGGAACGGCCAAGTTCGCATATATAGCGTGTAAAAGTGTAAAATTCGATCAAGAAATAACAGAGTTATAGTTGAAAACTGAAAACTTCATTGACGTCTGTCAGACAACAGCTTTGAGCAGCAACTTGAAATTGCAATGCGTCAGTCTGTTGCATCCGCATTATCTGTGCCAAGAAACTTGCCGTCACAGAATGATGACAAGAAATTGGACTTATTCACAGCAACGGCAAGCGCGGGTGTTGTTTAGAACAAGTGTATCTGTATCTGATGACTGTGCTGCCTACTTCAGTGGAGGCAAAGCGTGCTTTCTCAGCAGCTGGCGTACTTTGCACAAAGTACGCTCTCGCCTGGACGACCGCACGCTGGACAAGTTATGCTTTCTATGCTCTTATTACCGCAACTAACTAGATCGGGGTGCCCACAGTTTTTCAGCTTGCGAACTACTTTTAAAATAACCAGGTCGAAATGATCTACCTACATTAAAAAGTATATATATTCGCCTATAGCGCTGACGTCCGAGGTTCGATTCCTGAGTGGGGGTGCAGTGAGTGTGTACGCCTGATGAGCCCAGAATTAAGGCGAAACATGTGTTGCGTACTCTTTGCATTATTTGACAGGAAAACTATTTCAACCATACTGTATATATATATATATATATATATATATATATATATATATATACACACACACACAGAGTAATCCCTCCTCGATCGTGGGGGTTGCGTTCCAGAACCCCCCACAATAGGTGAAAATTCGCAAAGTAGAGACCATATGTTTGCATGGTTATTTTTATATATTTTAAGCCCTTATAAACTCTCCCACACTGTTTATAAATATTCTCCGCACAGTTATACAGTAAACCCTCGTTTATCGCTGTTAATCTATTCCAGACTCAACCGCGATAAATGAATTTCCATGAAGTAGGATTCTTTATTTATAAATCTAATATTTTTGCAGTTAGAGTATAGAAAACCTGTTTACGACCTTCTAAATACATTTTCTAACATTATTAGAGCCCTCTAGACATGAAATAACACCCTTTAGTCAAAAGTTTAAACTGTGCTCCATGACAAGACAGAGATGACAATTCTTTCTCACAATTAAAAGAATGCAAACATATCTTCCTCTTCAAAGAAGTGTGCATCAGGAGCAGAGAATGTCAGAGAGAGAGAGAGAGACAGTGAGAGGGAAAAGCAAACAATCAAAAATCAACAGAGCTGTTGGACTTTAAGTATGCGAAGCACAGCGATAAAGCGACCGCAAGGAAGGGCTCAATGTGAAGGTAGTCTTTCAGCATTTTTTAGAGGAGCGTCTATATCCTCTAGGCAAACAGCCTCTGTGCAAACAGCCCCTCTGCTCACACCCCTTCCGTCAGGAGCAGAGAATGTCAGAGAGAGTGAGAGAGAGACAGAGAAAAGCAAACAATCAAAAATCAATACGTGCTGTTAGAGCTTTTGAGTGTGCGGAGCACCGCGTAGGAAGCATATCATATATCTTTGAGGAATTTTATTTATTACGTAATACATGCTCTGATTGGGTAGCTCCTCAGCCATCTGCCAATAGTGTCCCTTGTATGAAATCAACTGGGCAAACAAACTGAGGAAGCATGTACCATAAATTAAAAGACCCATTGTCCGCAGAAATCCGCGAACCAGCGAAAAATCCGTGATATATATTTAGATATGCTTACATTTAAAATCCGCGATGAAGTGAAACCGTGAGGATTACTGTATACACACTGAGTATACTTTATACATAAAATATATGTTGTCGTACCTTGCATAACTGAATAACCTTTATGGCACAATAATAATTCAATACATTTATGGTCACTACAGTATTTGGATTTAATAATCTTAATGTGGGAAAAGGCTGACTCGCATAAATGAGAAGAGCCGAATAATGCAGTCACGGAGCTTTTGAATTCAGCTGAGTGAAAAATGACGGCTGTCCATTCTCTTTCTCAGGTCGCTTTTCAGAAGGAAGTCAGTTTCGTAGTTTTTATGAACAGTTCAAAAGTGCCTTTCCACATTTTCCTTCTTTGGAATAGCAATGATAGATTGACAGATCAGACAAACACACTTCGATTGTGACATTGTGAGAGAAAATAATCCTTTTCTAATTACACATAAAGCCCATACCCTCCCCTAACAATTTTTTTTAAATCCCTTCTTTAGTCAATTTAAATTGGAAGTCTAACTAGATCACAGCCAGAGTTTTGCAGTAGCTTGTGCGTTTGATCGTGCGTGCGGGATGACCATTGTCTTAGAAGAAAGGAGATCTCAGACTGGCCTGTATGTCAATCAAGTGGCAAATGCCATAGGGAGGATATATGATAGACTAACGTTTAAAAAAAAATTTTTTTGAATGCAACGCAATCTACCTGCACTACCTTTGCGATCTACCGGTTGATCGCAATCGACGCATTGGGCACCCCTGAACTAGATACATGTACTTATATGACAGCATGAACTGCTTGTAGATAAGGTTAGTCTTTTATTGGTGTCAACATACTGCAGTAGTTTTATTAAAAATAAGTTCTAAAACTGTTCACATGTGAGATGCCTGTGCACTGTGTCATGCCGGGAAGCCCAGGATACCCAGGAATGACATGCGGGATTCCTGAATTCCCAGGAATGGATAAACCCATCCGGGAATGGATTCCCTAATTATTATGGTAGTAAAAAAAGCTCAAGTCATTTTTATATACTATTACAGCCTACCCTACATGTAAACAAACTCCTGTTAACATTTCAATTGCATCTGAATGTAATCTGAGTGTAATAATTTTAAGGTTTTTTTTTTAAACCATTGTTATGGATTAATGGCCATAGATGCTATTTGTTGTACCTATAGCCATATGATGACGATGATGTTGATGAATCAGATGATACGGTCGAAGATGAACATTCTCCAAGTGCAAATGAGCCATCTGACTGCAGAAAGGGTAAAACACTAATATACTCTTAGAAATTGTAATGTGATAATTATGCATTTAGCATGTGATTTACACTGTTTGGAAATAATTAATGTATATGGTTTCAATGATGCTAGTAATTTATTGCTTAACTATGGGACTAAATTTAAATGATATTATATAGAACAAAGATAGTTTGAAAATATATACTTACACTTACTTAAATTTATATTATTAAACGTTGAAACAAAGAGAAACAGAAAGTCTTATTTTGTAATTTCAACAGTTTAAATATTTGTTTTAACATTTAAAAGTGCAAATCTTTTTTTAGTCTTTAGTATACATAACATTTATTTGATTTATTGAAACAACAGTAATGCAGAGGAAAGTAAAGAAAATCCTCATGATAATTTTATAGTAATTAAATACATTAACTTTATTTTATATATAATGTTGCATTAACAGTAATATTGTTTTTTGCATTTACTGTATAAAACATATATTTGGTTACAGTTTTTTGGCTGGCTTCTTCTTAATTGTTTTTCACCCATTTCCCAAATTCAGTTTTATGTGACATTTTTTTATTTTATAGGATTTATGCCTGTTGCTGGTGAAAACAAGCTCAATGCTATTAAAGGTCCACTTCCATGTAAATATCCTGTAAACAGCTCTTGCGGTCTCCCCGATGCTTTTATGTCTCCAGCAACTCATTTTAAGCCTATCATCCTTAAACAGAATGCAGAACTACAAAGGTAACTTCATGTGTAAATCTGTTTGCATTCAGCCATCTTTCCTTTCACTTTTCCAAATTTCTTCATAGTTTCAGTCCTTAGTATTTAGAATTTGCCCAGTGTTCCCTTTTTATTATAAAGTCCAGAGTCCAAAATATAGCGTACCCAACAAAAACCTATTTTTGAAGAGATAGTACTGATAAGTACTTCTTCATTATTAAAAGTGAAATATGAGAATTCAAAATAAAATAGTGCCTATAAAATTGCTTAAACTTTAAGTAAGAGTGGATGTAATTCAAATGCAAAATATGAAATTCAAGTAAGACTAACAACATAGTTTAAATAGTATAAATATTTTAGTTCCCCTCAGACTGCATCAGTTTTCCTCCAGGTACTCATTTTTGTCCCACATCCCTATACATGTGCATTAGTGGTTAATTGGTGACTCTGAAACTGTCCAAAGTGTGGGCCTGAGTGTGCGTGTGCACAGTATGTGAACGGAACACACAGTGGAAGGGTTTTCTGTCCAGGACTGGGTCCTGTCTGTCACAACCCTGATCTGGATTAAGCAGGTTTGAGAATGCTATTTTGTTATTGTACATAATAACAATAATAATAATACATTTTCATATAGATTCAGTGTTATTCTTCATAACAAAATAAATATAGCCAAGAAGGGTGAAATTCTAGCCATTGTCCATATACTGGCTGTCTTGTCATCTTTGTTAATTCATCTTTTTCTGTGTTGGTAAAGTAATCAATTATGAACCAAAATACTACAGAAATGAGAAACGGTCCTCCAGAAATTACGCATTTGAGCTAAGCCTTAAAATCAGTGAAAGCCTTGAAATAAAGACCGCTTCAGTATGACACTGAGTGCTAACTCATTGGTGAATGGAATAATATGAGTCTCTTTCTATTTTCAGATGTAATATATAAAGAACTACACTTCTTGCTATCATTTGCCATATCTATAAAGTTTCTATCTCTAAAGTATATTCAGTAATTAATTGTTTGGCCTCTATGCATATTGGGAGTTCATTTAGTTTAGAAATGTACGGCTTTCCATTCTCTCTTCACTAGCATCCAAAATCCATATGCCTGTGTTTGGGTCTTTTCCCTGTGACATTCATTCATTTTTCTGCATGTTCAAAGTCATTTGTTTAGCATCAAGAAACACAGAAAAGTAGACAGAAAGAAAATGAAAGAGGAAGGAATGATACATCACAGATATTTAACAACTGTTGTCCTTATTTCTCCCACTGATTAGAGACATTAATTGATGGCTTTGATGGTACAGTTCAGACACTATCTCTTGCTATTGAATGATTTGTTCTGATTAAGGTATAGGAAGATATAAAGCAATGCAGGATTCAGACTCCCTCATTAATAACACTTTAATGTTTCACATGGTTTTCTTTCAAATTTTTAAAGTACAGGCAGTCCCCAGGTTATGTACGAGATAGGGAATGTAGGTTTGTACTTAAGTTGAATTTGTATGTAAGTAAGAACAGGTTCATAAATGTAATAAATGCTATTGTTGACCAACTGTAACCAAGTGCTCTGCAAATGTATAATGGAGTTTCGCCTCTCTCTGACCTTTTTATTATTTCTATTTTATTTTCAATGGTGATGGTTTTTCTCTTATTTACTGTATCACTAGCACTTGCATCAGATTTGTGTTTCAGAGACATTGTTGAAGGGTAAAGACAAAAGGTTAAGATGAGCTCTTCTACACAGCACTGTCTACGCTATCACAGCAGGAAGACATCTGTCGTCAACACGTCTGGTGTACTGAACGAGAGTCAACTTCCTGCTATGTGCGTAACAGTACAAACAGGCTTGTTATTGAGAATAATTGGGGGCATCGATGCCCACTTCACAGTCACCTCCATTACAGTATGCTGCCTGCAGCGTCACCCCACCGAGAATGAACACGGTGCAGCCAAAGGCGGGTAGTAAATCGCCCCCATTCAATAGGTAGCCATCTGATGCACACTACAGTGCTACCCCCACGCTGCCCTGTTCACCCTCAATGGCCTCCGTTCAGCCACAACCGGGTCACCGCTTGCAGCATTACCAGCCGCCCACCAAGAATGAATGGGGCAGCCATGTGTGGTGAGCGGGCAGTGAAACCGCTCGCCACTGGGAGCCACCCGAGGGACACTACACTGTGCGAGCAGCGAAATCGCCCCCCTCCAGCCTCCATCCAGCCACCACTTGCAGCGTCCCCAGGCCAAAGATGACAGAGCGGCAGTTACTAAGGTGCATGCATTGCAGCTGCGACCCCGTTTGTATGTTGTAGGTCGGATGTCCGTAACCTGGGGACTACCTGTATTGTACTTTTCTTAGGACTTGTTGTTTGATGCTGAGGCAGCAATGTTTGAATATGTTAGCTTTTTCAATACCTGTTAAATGCCATGCTTAAAGAAAATTGATGCATCATTTTTAGTATTGTTTTAACTGAAACATTGAGGATAAATTTATCATGGAAAATGACAATGCTTAGCTCTTCACCATCAATATTCATGAATTCCCTGTACCTGTGAAGATTTCACGTGTCCATATCTGTGTATGTTTTCTCAGGATATTCTAGTTTCATTCCCACTGTTGCCTGTAAATTAAGTCCAACTGGGTCAATGCCCCCTGCTGCCATCCTCCAGTGGGTGGTGTTGTGCAAAAATTAAATGCCTAGTTATACGCTCCTCAGTAATTTAATATATTGTTAAATCCATCCATCCATCTATTTTCCAAACCCGCTTATCCTGAGGATGTCAATGAGGAAGCTAGAGTGTATCCCTTGTGGAAGATCAGCCCTGGCACAGACAGGCAGACACCGATGGTTCAAACATCACACACGTTTTATTTAGCATACTATTTACAGTGAATATAGTCCTGCACACAACCCAGTATCTCTTCACTACACACCCCCAAGTCCGGGCCTTCCACTAGTCCGTCCTTCCTTCACCACCTCCACTCCTCTCCTCTGAGCTTCGTCGACATCCACCCGACTCCGGCTGATGACTGGAGGGAGGAGGCACCTTTCATTCCCACCTGGATGTGCTCCAGGTGCATCCTGATGAGCTTCCTGCAGCACTTCCTGGTGTGGCAGAAGTGCCACATGAGCACCCGAAAGCACTCCGGGTGTCCCTGGTAATACTTCCGCCAGTACTTCCGGGTGTGGCGGAAGTGCTGACATCCAGGGCTCCTCAGTCGTCTTGGCACTCCCTGGTGGTGGCCAAGGCCCCTATAGGGTTGAGCTTCCATGCTCCATTCCTATGGCCCCATACCAACCAGGGCAGCTGCCCTCTCCTGATCCTTCTAGGCGTTCTGGCTGGGCACAGCCCTCAGCCACCCGCCACACCCTGCAAGCATCAGATTCAATGTAGGAAAAAATCCTGAATGTGGGAACAGTCCTTGACAGGAGGAAACACACAAATGAACAAAGAAAATAATAATAATATATTTTATTTAATAGTGCCTTTCAAGGTACCAAAGGACACTGTACATCAATATACATAACATCAAAAAGCCCAATATGCAAACTGATTTAACAAAATCAATAAAAAGCAATATTAAAGTTTTAAGTTTAGTTCTAAAAATAGAAAGTGAGGTACATGTACAGAGTTCCAAAGGCAGGGCATTCCATAACTGTGGCCCTGATATGCTAAAGCCCTGCCACCCATAGTACACGATCTGCACAGTTGAATGTTTAACAGCAAGGATTCAAAAGAATGAAGTGAGCATGATGGAGCATATAGGCATAATAAAGGCTGGACCATGAAGTGCCTTAAAAACTAAAAGGAGAAATTTTAACTTATTTGTGGAAAGGGACAGGTAGCCAATGCAATTTTAGAAGTGTAGGAGTAATATGCTCCCAAGGGTTTAAATGTGTTAACACCCTTGCCACTGATTTTTGTACATATTGTAGCTTGTTTAGGCTCCAGGCAGGAATAGCAAACAACACCATGCTGCAATGGTCAAGTCATGAAGTGACAAAAGCATGAATAAGCGTCTCAGTTGCAGCATCAGAGAACAATGGATGCAGCCCTGAAATTTGTTTTAAGAGGAAAAAGGCAACCTTGGTTATATTATTAATACAGTATGTGGATTAAAGGAGAGTGTAGGACCAAGAATAACACCAGAATTTTTATCCTATGCAGTCAAACACTTAATAAAGCCTGGAATGTTTACTGAGACATTATCTGTTTTCCTTCAACTGCATGGAGATGCAATAATTAAAGCCACTATTCAGTCAGAGAAATTTTTCAAACAACCAGTGTTTTATGTCAGCAAAACAGGTAACCAATGTAGGAGGAAGTCATGTTTACATAAGCCCTGTGTGTAAATAAACCTGTGCATAATCAGCTTAACAATGAAATGGTAGACTGTGCAGTCTAATAATGGTACTACGATGAAGGATATAAATGATAAAGAGCAGAAAACCAAGAACTAATCCCTGAAGAATGCCAAAGGGAGCCAAGAGTCAGACCTAAACTTACAGATGGCAATAAATTGCTGTTGTTCCTTAAGGTATGATTTAAACACAACTGCATTTTCAACAATTTTTAACTCAATCTCAAGTCTAAACAGAAGAATTTCATGATGTACCGTATCAAAAGCAGCAGTATTCTAAAAAGGTCATTAGCATTAAAAAACCACGAGTGCTGTCACCGTACTGGGATTGGCCCTAAAACCAGACTGAAATTCGTCAAGCAGGTCATTGCAGCCAAGATTGTCTTTCAAAACACCCGCAACAGCATGTTCTAAGATTTTACTAGGAAAGGGAAGATTTGAAATAGGCTGATAGCTTTTAAAATCCCCAGGGTCAAATTTGTGTTTTTGAGGACAGGTGTAGTAATAGCAGCTGTCTTTAGGGTGAAAGGGACCAAACTAGTTCAAAGAGATGGTGATAATACTGATGATAAAAGTAAGACGAAAAGGCAAAGCAGCCTTAACAGTCATGACAAGCTTATGGACTGCAGGATCATTCAACAATAGGAAACTAGATAAATGGCTTCCATTTAAGATAAGAGGTAGAAACTGTTTTGACTGAACAAATGGACCTTTTTAATTTTCAGAATGAATCAGATCAATCTGATTAAGAAAAAACAGAAATTTTTCAGAGTTCAGAGGAGACAATCAAAAGAAGGTTATTTTCATGTTTAAGTAGCTCATTAACAGTAGAACAAAGTATTATGCTGACCACATAGAATGTTATTAGTATAAAAATTAATCTTATCTCTGTGTAGTGCCTGCTTTTAGAGGTCAACATGTTCCTTATAGCCAGTTGCATGGGCAACCAAGTTTGTTTTTCTAATATACGTTCAAGCCTTCGCCCACAAGCTTTCATGTGACATAGTCCCAGAGAAAAACAAGGAGCACACACCCAGTAGGATCAATGTAGTAATGCCAGTTCATCTAATCTGCATGTCTTTGGACTGTAGGAAGAAAGTAGAGCAACTGGAGGAAATCCAGGAATACACAGGGAGAACATGCAGACTCCATGCAGAGAGGACCGAGGATGTCAACTCCACTCTCCTTGTTTTGAGGCAACAGTGTTACCAATTTCCCTCCATGCCAGCCCATATTGTTAAAATGTAGCTGATTTAACTGATGCATCATAATCCATTTTTTTTCAATGTTCCATGATATGTTCTGTGCAAATTCTTACCTAGAGAAATATTTTTCTTTTTTTGTGTGTGTGAAATTTGTTTTGCGCCTGGCACTGCCAACCTGTTTTTGGGATGCTTGGGTAGCCCCTTCTGTCCTGCTGTGTTCAAGGCATACCTTTGCTTCTTTATGCACATATGTAGCCTGAACTTTTAAGTTCCACCTTGGGGATTGAAGGCTAAATCTCTTTTAAACAACCCATTTCCATGAATCACATTGATTTCTTATGTATAATTCCATTTTATGTTTACCCATTGAACAATTAAGTTTTGGTGTTGCGTTCGTGATGTTGAGATACTCTTTAATACTGTCCATTGATGCTTGAACTGTATGACAAAATATTAGCTCCATTTTGTGTCATTATTCAGCTGGTAGCCTAGTATACTTGTCTTTCCTTTGCTCCCTCACATGAAGTTTTACTGGAGGCCATCTCCTTCCCTTTG
This sequence comes from Polypterus senegalus, assembly GCF_016835505.1. NCBI lineage: Eukaryota > Metazoa > Chordata > Cladistia > Polypteriformes > Polypteridae > Polypterus > Polypterus senegalus. The sequence goes on from NC_053154.1 coordinate 241,471,453, forward strand.
CACCCTAAAACACTACTGCTACCTATCTGATCTTCTATGGCTCTTGCCATGCAATTCTAAAGATCTATTCCCAGCCACTGAATCCACCTCATACTGCTTACTTGGTAAACAACAAATGGACTCAATTTCTCCACTTTAGTGAGATGATCCAAACCAAGATTCTTCCTGAGAATCACTGGAGGCCACATGCCCTGGCTGCTCTTTAAGTGTGTGTTCATCATTCTCTTATGCAGTTTTCTGATAGTCTGTGGGCACCTTTGCTCTGTCTCTCTGTCTCTCAGCCATCCACTTATACACACACAGACGATGGTAGCCAAAAAAATGTTCTGACTGCCTCCCCCAAACTTTGCAGAATCCCTCTGGTTGGTGCCCCACCAGAATTCTCACGCCAGCATCACCACATCATCATCCCACCTCCTAAATGTATATATTGCATTGATTGCTGATTTGAAATTAGCCTTAATTGAGTTATGAGTGTGAACTGATGTCCCCTCTTCAGTTGATTCCTCTGTTTAGTTTGATACTTGGAGGATAAGAGGCAAATGAAGTTAGAAAATGAGCAAATGAATGCAAATTACACACAAGCACAACAGACAGTTAATTTTGACATTGTTATACAAAATGGAAAGAATGCACCGATTTTTAATAATATGTAAAATTTTTCTTTTCAGTCCCAACAATGAATATAAGAATACTAGCACCAAACAATATGTGAAAGCTGTGAAAAAGGAAATTCAGCAAAAGAAGGGCCAAGTTCCTGTGAATGACATTGAAAATGATGTCACTGGCAAAGGTTCTGGTGAAGACCAAGAAAAATTTCAGAATGTTACTTCCAAAGAAAGAAATTCTTCTCCTGCATCATCCAAAGAAGGTCCCCAAATTTCTCCACTTTCAGCATTTTCAGATACTCAAAGAAAAAGCAATTTCAGCTCCACTTTTCCCTCTAGTTCTTCACAGTCTTTATCTATGTCAGATAACTCTTCCATTAATAATTTTTTACTTAGACAGGACCCAAAAACTGGAAATCTAACTTTATTACCTGTTCAAGTGGCAATTTCAAAAGATATGGTGGGCTTAGATTTTAATGTTGGCCATATTTCAAGTTCCTTACATAAGCTTCCATTAAATGTTGAAGAAACGGATTCCGTGGATCATTCAGTTATGTCTCCCCAACCAAAGAATAATATGAGAGAAACAGATGAAAACATACTTTATTTAAACTTTGGGGCAAAAGAGGATATAAACAAGGAAAATGCAAACGAGTTGGCTCTCACTACTGCACACTCTGAACCAAGATTACAAATTCAGACAATTAACTGTGCATCCACATCAGCAATAATGAAGGATCCACGTACATTGTACCACTCTGAAGAAAGCATGAAATGGCCTACAAGTTTACATTCAAACCAAAGAAACCCTTCTTTAGAAGAGGCTGTACATCTTATAAAAGAAGAATTTGCTTTTGATGGCTATCTGGAGAATGGAGTTGAAGATGTTGCGATGGGTAATGTTATCTTGTTACATAAATGTAAAGAAGTTATCCACCTTTACAAATTCATAAACACTGAACCTATGAGATCATTGCAGATTCTTTTTGTACTTGCATTGCTGGTGGATTTTCACTGTTTCAGTGAATCCAGCATTTATGGATGTGTTATCTAAAGTTATCTTTGCCTACAGAGTAAAATCTTTCTCCCAAATATAATTCAGTATTACATTAGACATTGGTGTGAGTACCAACAGTTAATGGCAAGCCTATTTGGCACATATTGCATTATACAGAAAAAAACCTGTTTGGCATGACCAAGCTTCACAACTTGATGATCATTTTATTAAATACTTGATATCATGTCATAACACAAATATGCCAAACTGTGTTGTCTTGTTGTGTTTCTATAATCAAGGATGGACTTAGAGCAGAAAACTTGGCAAGCTATAAAAAGTACCTGGATGACATACAGTAGCTATTAGCCACCAGACAAGCTTGATGGAGTGAATAGTCTCCTCTTGATGGTCAAACATCTGATGTTCTTATGTTTTGTGACATGTTGTGATGACCATTTTGATGTTGCTTTAGTTCTTAAATTAAGCATGCAAGACATAGTTCATACAATACACTAGTGTTTAGTTTTAGAGGAGATTTAACATGTTTAGTTATTTTCACAAGTGTCTTAGAACAGTGAGTGACTAGTCAAACTTTTTAATTTGTTGGCTGACATCTTGACAGTTAAAAAAAATATTGAAAAAAGGTTAAAATGCTTATATTTAAAAACATTTGATAATTTGCTACAGAATGATGGGTGGCACTGTGTGCGCTAGTTAGCTCTCCAGTCTTAGTTCTACTAGAGTGGGTTTAAATCCAAAATGGTCATTATCTGTGTACGTACATATGCACAGTCTTCCCATGTCTGTGTGGATTTTCCCTGCATACTACCATATCCAAAGGTTTGCTTCGTAGATTAATTGTTTGTTCTAATTAATGATAATAACAACAGTGTGTTTCTTTAACAGTGTTTTAATGTTTTTCTTAAAATTGTTTTTATGTGTACTTTTAATTTCAGGGCAGTATATTCTGTCGTTGAAAAACCTACAGTTTCAGACTTTCAGCAGTGCAATTTCAGAAAAATTCTGTGACCTTTACTGGGATGAGAAATTACTTGAAAAACTATATGCAGTAGTCAATGGGAAGTTTCCTGAAACTGACAAGTAAGTAATACTTGATACATAATACTCTATTTACTGTACATAATGGGAAAAAAAATAAATTTAAAATCTTCTGAATAAACAGCTCCAGTCACCTCTTTTACCAATAGCATATTTCAGAGACTTCATAAAGAAATTCTGAAAATGTTAGGACAATGTAAGTTTGTAGTGGAACTAAATGTGGCTCTAAAATATTGAAGAGTGGAAACAGGTTATTTAATAGAAGCTAATATATGGGCAAAGTATTCATGTTTGTTGTAACACAACTCTACAGCAGTGACTGCAATATGTACTGTATTATTTCTTTAATGAATATTTGAATGCCTTATAATATAAAAAATACCTGATTATATTTTAAGTGGCAGAATACATTTTGTTTAGTCACAAGCCCTACGTTATTTGCAAACAGTATTAAATGCTTTACGCAAGCATATTTCTGAGGAGAAGACTTAAGTGACTTTAACATTTTCCAAAAAAATGGTGGCAATATCAAATGAACTATGAAGTTCTGCTTGTTATGAAAAATGTTAGAATATGAACATTCCATTGTAAGAGTGTCTTTGCATTTAACTTTTCAATGTTAAATTATACAATGGATACTTTTATTCTTATTCACAAAGTAAATTTTGTTTGTTATGTGTGTGTTTTTTTTACTTAGGTCTGATTTAAAATGTTTCACAGACATTAACAATTCTGGATCTCTGCCAGTAAACATAGAGGAAATTACAGAACCAGCGGTGCAAAAAAATCAAATGAAGATTAAACATCCTTCTGAAAGTAATTCCCTTGATTGGAACAGAGAAAAAGTACCCACTCAAAAGCAGCTGACAACAGAGTTTCAGTCTTTGCAAGAAACAGAACACTTAAATTTATCAGCGAAAACGTCTCTTGAGAATGGAAATGAAATCGAGAATATTAGTCTAGGTAGCTGCAAAATATTTAAATTACCAATAGCTAGTACTTTTTTGCTTAATTTATTACTTTGAAACATTCTGCTACTCAGTATGAGATCTTGTTGGATTAAACGTTTTTGTCTTTGCGTTTCCTTTTTTTTATTAGCGGATCTAAATGATAACATGGTGAACTGCTTAAGTGGATCTGAACTGAATAGTGAAACAGGTAAAAGGAAACCAAATATTCTATTTTCATGAGTTATTCTATTTGAGACAAATAATACTAATAATTACTGATGAGCATTCACTGCAGAGTTCACCTCATTGTGAGTTTGATGAAGTCACGTAAATGTTCAGGAACTTTGCTGAACTCTACAAAATGCACTGAAAGTCAATGGGGGTTGACTGAATAAGTTTTGAGTGGATTGTAATGGTGCAGCGATCTTTTAATTGTTCTTGAGGTCTAGAGAAGCATCTGCCATCTATGTTGGACTGATTATTGTGGCCAGAAATGTTAACTGAGCTGTGAGGCACCAGTGCTAACCACTGCACCACCATGCCTCAAACAACACAAGGCACATGCAGATGTACTGTTATTTTTGTTTCCAATCTATCTGTGCAGATACTTTGCACTTTTTTCTTCCATCAAGGACTTAGAAATGCCTTGAAAATAGTAATAAATCTTTTCTTTTTATTCTCCTTTCACAATTTCTCGTTTCTGACTCAAGGAGGAGGTGTGGAAGGGCATCTTTAAGTCTTGTTTTGACATGTAACATCAACACATGACTGAACATACATGCAAAGAATCCATGCAGTGCTGTACTGTGCCTGACTGCTACAGTTCTATGTTGTCACACTGACCTTGCAAAGCATCCGGTAGTGCTTGGAAAAAAAATGTATATCTTAGCCAGTGAATTTCTGGAAACTTTTTTGGTGAAGAAGGTAGAGGTGAGGGAGGGCTTCTCTAAGGCTTTTTTTGACTTGTAACAGTGGAACATGGCTAATTATACATTCAAATTAATCTGTGCAGTGCTACTTGAATACTATAGTTCTCTGATGTTACAGTGACTTCGCAATGCATCCTAGGGTGCTTGAAAAAAAATGTCTATCTAAGCTGGTGAATTTCCAGGTAATTATTTGGCGAAGAAAGTCACAGGTGAATACAGCATATTCACTGCAAAAAGCACTTTGAATTTTGACAGTCAACACTAATAACAGTATCCTACATCTAAAAAATAACCTATCTTCAATTTGTGTAAATACGTTTCTTGTGCTGAGTCATTATTCAATATAACATTAAATTAAATCTATCTATCTATTAAAAATGTATTATGTCATTAGTAATGTGTTCCACAGATAACTTGCACAGAATCACATAATAGTCCATGGGATAGCATTGGTGGTGGAGTCATCAGCATTGATGTGTCACATCTCCAGAATTCCAATTTTGAATCTCAGCCGAAGTAATGTCTTTGTGGGGTAATCTATTCCACGTGTCTATGGTTTCTTGCGTGAAGAACAACTTTCTAAAATCCATCCATCCATTGTCCAACCTGCTATATCCTAACTACAGGGTCACGGGGGTCTGCTGGAGCCAATCCCAGCCAACACAGGGCATAAGGCAGGAAACAAACCCCGAGCAGGGTGCCAGTCCACTGCAAATTTCTAAAATCCACTGTACTAATTCCTTTCATAATTTTAAATACTTTAGCTATGTCCCCTCTTAGTTGCTTAAACTAAAAAAGTTAAACTCCTTCAATCTCTTTTTAAATCTCATACCTCTTAGTCCTGGAGTGAGCCCAGTTACTCTTTTCTGGACTTTTTCTTGTGCTTCTATGCCTTTTTTGTAATATGAAGACCACAACTGAGCACAGTAAACTAGGTGAGTCCTCACTAGTTCATTATATAACTTGAGAATAACATCCATTGACTTGTATTCCACCCATTGTGATAAATAACCTAGTATCCTATTCGCTTTCTGGATCACTTCTGTACACTGTCTGGATGTAGTTAGTGATGCTTCAACTATGACTCCTAGGTACCTTTTCATAAGGTGTACGTTCATATTTCAGACCTCCCATTGTGTATTCAGAACTAACATTTTTACTTATACTTTACATTTACTTACATTAAATTTCATCTGCCACAAATCTCCCCAAGCCTGTATGCTATCCAAGTCCACTGTAACAATATAGCTCATTCTTTATTATCTGCACTTTCACCTAGTTTGGTATTGTCTGCAAATTTAAGCAGCTTACTGATTAGATTCTGGTGTAGATTGTTAATGTTTATTAAAAAGGACAGCAGCCTCAGCATTGATCCCTGAAGGCCATTACTTTTAACATCACCGAATTCTGAAAAAGTTGCCCTTGCCATATTGTACCCACCTACAGTGGGTGCTCTGAATTCCTATTTCTAATTTAATCACTAACCTTTCATGTGGTACCTTTTTAAAAAGCCTTCTGAAAATCAAGATAAATTCCATTATATATACCTCTCTTGTATTATTTTGTTGCTTCCTCATAGAATTCCAGCCTATTAGTGAAACACGACCTTTCTTGTCTGAACATTGAATATTTGATAATATTCCTGTTGTGGGAACATGTGCTGCTTCATCTTTTCCCTAATAATTGCTTCCATTATTTTCCTGTGATACACATTAACCTAACTAGCCTATACTTACTTGGCTCACTCTGATCATAAGGGATAATATTTGCTAACCTCCAGTCTTTAGGGATTTACTCAGTGTCCAGAGATTTTTGAAAAATATGTGCCAAGGGTTTATATATGTACTCACTAGCTTCCTTAAGCACTTGAGGATAAATGTTATCTGGTCCTGTTGATTTGTTAGATTTTTCCCTATTTAATCCAAGCAACATTTCTCCCTGTACAATTTGCAAGTCAGTTAGCATATCTCAGTAGCCCCTGTTACTTTTGGGAGATTATTGACTTTTTCACACATATAAACTTAGTAAAGTGCAAATTCACAGTCTGTATATACTGTATTTTCTAGCTCACTTTTATTGTTCCTAATACTCTTCTCTTCTTCCTTGAACATTCTTTTACTACTAAAATATTGAAAGAACCACTTTGGGTTATTTTTGGTCTTTGGTGCAATATTTCTCTCCAACTGTCTTTTAGCCTTTCTAATATAGTTTTTATCGTTTGCTTAGCTGCATCTGGTCAAAGTTTGCCCTGCTACAAAATAAATTTATTTTTTGTTTTAGAATATGTACTCTTTCAAAACACTGTGAAATTTATTATATTATAGTCATTATATTCTAACAGTGAACTACGGACTGTCAGCTTTATAATATGTGCATTTTTTAAATTTTGTGTTTTGAAAGATATGACTTACATTTTATCTGAATTCTAGGAAACAGCAAGGAAGAGTGTAATGACATTGACCTTGTATTATTATCAGCAAATATACATGATATGCTTCTGAATGATATTTCTAATCATGACGCAAATGAAAATTCTGAAAAAACAATACTAGTTGAAAAACAACAGGAATTTGACTTCAACTCTCAGTGTTACACTAAGGAAACATGCCAGCTCAGTCTAGATTATGCAGAAGACTCAGGAGATGGAGACTCCTTACCTTCTGAAAGGACACCTGATAACATCTATTCTTCCTCATCATGCCGAATGAATACTCAGAAATGCAGTCCTGGCTGGCAAGGTGCATTTTATGGTGTGAATCGTTTTGGGGTGGATGTATTGAATTACGTCAAAACACTTGGTCAGCAATGTAAAGAATGCCATGTCCAGACTAAAATGATAGTAAGTACATTTTAGAATTTAGTGATCTTCTTCTTATTATTATTATTATTATGTTTTATTTATTTATTTTTTTTAAATTGGTAATTTTTTTTGTTTTAAGTATGAATATAAAAATAGCTTATCTTCCAAGTACATGTGTATGCACTGCTTCCATATTTATTGCTTTTTAAAATATTCATATATAATTTTCCCTTAATGTAGGAGATCAAAGAATGAAATTTCTAATATAATTTAACACCAGGCTGAAGTTAAACTTAATGTGAAAAAACTCATAGTTAGAAATTCATCAGTTTCACAACACTGGACGTACAGTATATAAAACACTCTTTGCTTAGAATTTTGCCAGTATTTTAAATATTTATACTTAAATTATTTTCCATTTTTAATACATTCAGAGTGATTCATCTTTTAATTTTATAAGGACACATAAACCAAGTAAGTGTATTCACAATTTATGGAGAAATCCAGGTTTTTGAATGCAGTACATTGAGCAAAAGCATCCTCAGCTTTAGAGTGAAGAAAATACTTCAAATCGTTGTACTCTATATTTATTGCATACCTGCTTCAAATTGATAAAATAAACAAATAACAATACTAAAGTGTGAATTTTACTAAAAAAATTGTTGCGTTGATTTCTTGTGTCATACAAATAACCTTTCATGTTCTGTCCTTTATGATCCTACACTGATTGTAACCCTTCACCTCTAATGTTTACACTAATGAGTTTAATTGTTCAATTGCCATTTTGAATAATATATACCAAATCAGCAATGTTTCTTAATTATGCTGCTATTCATTAATTATCAGAAAACACCTACAAGAGATATGACTCATTTATACAGCTTATTAATGTCACATAAATAATAAATGTATCCATTCATTAATTTTCTGCACTAGTTTCTTTTTTATCACAAATTTAATTGATTTAGTAGCATTTGTTGCATTACACTCTCACAAAAATCCTTACTCTCTGACGTTCACAAGGTAACATAACATGCATGCCTTTGAATTATTCAGATATGTCAGAATGCAAGGAGAATATGTAAGCTTAACCAATAATCTAATCTAATATGCAGTGGTTTCAGCTTCTGCCTCGGTGTCGCACTAGGTCTATTCTGCTTTTTGATGTATGGAAACGTGAAGGGAATCATGGTGTGGATCTCCTTATGTCTGAAAAGTATGGAACATTTCTTCCTGTTCACTACATTTTTTCCCCAAACTCATATCTCTGACCTGGAGGTGATTTACGTTCATCAAACCTGAATCTGCTTAAGCAGCTGCTTGACATGTGGAGATCAGATATTTTGCAAATACTGTATACTTTTAAGTATGTTTACACATGCCTAGATTCCATTTTATGTGCAAATCAGAAATAACAAAACCTAAAAAGACAACAAACTGACAACCAGTTTTGTTTCATTATGGTTGTAAAATGCCTAAAAATGGTCAGCATAATATTTTCAGTAACAGTATAGGAAGTAAACTATCAGGTAACTCTTTTCCAATTTTGTTGGTATACAGATGTCAACCTACAAAAGATACAGATAGATGTTGGTATACAGACTGGTTTACACAACAGCATGAACTAATCAATATGGCAGCTGAGCTGATTGACATGTAGGAAATAAATTAATCTTCATTTTCATCCCATTAAAATAAAAGATTAGTAATTTTTACTGGGTAGCTTGTGTTCGTGAGTAATGCAGTGGACTGGCGTCTTTGCCAAAGCTAATTCCTGTTTTACACAAAATACTGGTGGAATGCCCTCTGGTTCCTAATGGCACTAGAATGGGCAACAAATGTGTTCAGAAACTGCATGGATTTTTTTACAGTGTTTTCAATATCAACAGACTCCTCAAAAACTGTTGTAGCATTAATGCCAAGGTTTTTTTTAAGATACTATGAATTTGTTTCATTCCAGGTCATAATATCATATAGTCAATATAATTTCCTTTCACAATCTGTATGTTTAATATCATCTACAGGAGCTTCAGCAACAACTAATGATTGAGACAAAAAATTACAAAAAAACAAGAACATTCTACCAAAAATTGTTACATCAACATAAAAAACATAAAGGTAAGTTCAATTGAAAGCATAAGTTAGTGAGTGTGTGTATAAATGTAGTCGGGCTGACATGTTGACATGTGGAAAGTGCATTTTTGCTACACCTTAACTGCCAATTCCCCAATACACATTCCTTTACTTGGTATGAGACGATGCTCTTTAATTCACATATACTATATAGGTGTTGCTATATAGGCTTCCCAATACAGTACATTTACTGAACAACAGACAAAAAAATATTTTACATTGAAAAAAATATAAAACAATAAAAGACAATTAGTTTTAAGACAATAAAACGCAAAATAGGCATTAAAAACAATTCTAATGTTTAATGTGAAACTTAATGCAAAACATATTTTGTCTGTTCTGCTTGTACCACACGCTTGTCTAAACACCTTTCTTTATTTCAAGCTAAGAGAAGGCAAAATGGTGCTTTCACTAGCGTTTCAGTGGTGCCACATGGCAGGACACTGGCAGTCTGGCTGAATGTTGTTGCGGAGGCATACGTGGCTTCACTCACAGCCCCATTCCTTACCAGCGGCTAGTCACCGCCCACCGCTCAAGCAAAAGAAAAGAGTTTCTAAGAGTTTAGTTTACCACGGAAAGTAATAGGAATCCCAGAGGTTAATTCTAATCATAGCATTAGAAGGAGAGGTACTGAGAGGTATTTTCTTATCTTAGATACAGAATTGAAAGCACTCAAGCTTCATTCCCGTGTGTGTGTGCTGTCTGCATTTTAATAGAGGCCTTGCAGAGGTGAATGATTTGTGATGTAGGAACGTGCCCACATCACCTATGATTGGTTAGAAGGTGGAACAGTGCTCTATGATTAGTCAGTAAATTTTGCTAAGTATCAAAGGCACTTTTTGCCTGTAGGTGTCGTCTATTATGACAGAGTCATGAAAGGTGAGTGTTTAGTACAGCACGCTTCTTAAATGTACATCAAGCATAGTGGCTTCTGCTTTATTTTTTGTTTTACTGTTTTTTCTTTTTGTACGTATAGATAGAAATATCTCCTAGTAATAGTATGACTTGGTATTTTTATGAATTGGTTTGTGGTGCCAATTTTGTGTTTTTGTATATACACTGATTGTGACAGACGGGTATCAGCAAGAGTGAAAGGGAAGGTCTACAGGATGGTAGTGAGACTAGCTATATTATTTGGGTTGGAGATGGTGGCACTGACTAGAAAGCAGGAGACAGAGTTAAAGATGCTAAGATTTGCATTGGGTGTGACGAGGATGAACAGGATTAGAAATGAGTACATTAGAGGGTCAGCTCAAGTTGGACGGTTGGGAGACAAAGTCAGAGAGGCGAGATTGTGTTGGTTTAGACATGTGCAGAGGAGAGATGCTGGGTATATTGGGAGAAGGATGCTAAGGATAGAGCTGCCAGGTAAGAGGAAAAGTGGAAGGCCTAAGCGAAGGTTTATGGATGTGGTGAGAGAGGACATGCAGGTGATGGGTGTAACAGAACAAGATGCAGAGGACAGAAAGATATGGAAGAAGATGATCCACTGTTGTGACCCCTAACGGGAGCAAATAAAAGAAGAAGAAGAAGTAAATATTAATCACAGACCAGGAAACTATAAAGCACAATGCAGACTTATGAAACTTTTAGCAGATATCAATTGTGACTGACACCTTAAACAGAATCGAGAAATTAACATTTTATAAAACGGCATGGTCAGAATATATATGTGTACCAACTGTCAAAAACATTGGAGGAGTAGAGAAAAAATATAGGCTACAACATAAATAATAATTCAACAGTAATAATAATCTTTAAACTGACATAGAATAGGACATTAAGACATTGCAAAGTAAATTTTACTGCAACTGTAGACTTCAAATGCACTGCTGAGGACAGATTTCAAGGTATAAGCATCACTCGAATGGGCTAACATTAAAACCCTTGGTTAAAACTCTACAACTCCCATCCTCTGTTGTTCAGCACGATCAATGACTTGTGGAACATATTCGTCACATTCACTCCTACCCCTGCTATGCCAAATAAGTTCTTCATAGCTAGAAAAACTGATTCTGTGCATTCATTATATAATAATATTGTGTTGTTTGCATATATTAGCAATGACAGGGTAAATAGGAGTCAGGGGTTAATGTTAGAGGTAATTATTATACTTCGATGTCATTGAATTTAAGATCATATTAGGCTAGTCACCTTAGTTCAAGTGCCTAAATATAAGTTACACAATTACAGTTTATGAAGCTGCAAGATACAATTATATACTGTATATATATAATAAAATAAAATATTTCTCACTATTTTAAAAGGTAGTATATAAACAAGGCACTGGAAGTGTGTAGTTCTTAATGATTATACCTAACTTTTTTATTGTTATTTCGTAATGTTAGAAAAAGGTAAAATTGGAAATGACACCCTGACTAAAGTGCTACCTGAGGCGATTGTCTTGTCGCCTCACGCTAGGTATCAATCTGTGTTGCAATGGTAATTATGCATTCAATAATCTGCAATTACATTCATTATGGAAGAATATTAAAGCAGTTCAGTGCTCCTTGACAGTATATCTTTGTGCAGTGTGGAGAATCAGCCTCGACATAGACAGACACTGAGACACGCAACATCTAAAAGTACACACAATTTATTTTTCTTTTGCCTTTTACACAGTGGACAACCCACCAACACTACTGTTCACAGTCCTTTTCTTTCTTTCCTACCTTTCCTTCTCTTTTCCTCTATTCTTTCACCGCCTCCACTCCTCTCCCCCAAGCTCTGTCTTCTACATCCCGACTGCGGCTTCCTTTTTATAGTTCACCCGGATGTGCTCCAGGTGTCCCCTGATGATCTTCCTGCCACACTTCCTGCATGGATACCCGGATTCTCTTCCGGCAGAACTTCTGTGTGTGGCAGAAGGGCTAGAGTCCAGGGCTCTGAAATTGTCTAGGTGCCCCTTGGCACTGATACAATCCAGGGGGGCTGCCCTCTTGCGTCCTGTGGGAGCTATTGCCTCTCTCCCGGTCCTTCCCTTCAAGCGTCCCAGTGGGGCAAGGTCCCTAGTCGTCTGCCACAACAGTGTTTAATAAATTGGGTAAATCTAAGTAAAATCAAACATGAAGGAAAAACAGAAGGCACCATTGTCAGAATGCAGCACTGAATAATGAATACCTCATCATTCATTTTCATTAGAAGTATTTAATAAGTATGCATTTTGAAAAATTTTATGAATGCTAACCTTGCTTATGTATTGTTGGTTCTGATCTACAGAGCAAGTAATAATATTGCTGTAACAATCTAACTAAAATTGCATTTGTTAAAGGTTCTGATTCCAAGCTGATACTACCAAAACTAAAAATGGAGTTAGAAGAAATGAGGTCTAAGGTTGAATTTTTGAATTTATCGAAAAATTATCTTGATGTAAGTACCCCATAAAACAGATAATACTTATATTTAGTGTTGTTTATCAGCTTTGCATACAGTGATTCTTGTTAGCTCTAAATTTGTAATATTTTGTTTAAATAATTTTTATACCATTATTCTTTCAATGATTGTAGAAGGCCAGTGTGTACTGGCCAGTACTCATTTTACTAGACTGCTCATTCAGGAAGAATGTGTGACTCCAGAGAAATTGCAAAGTCAGTATCCCATGATCAGCAAATCATAGCCACATTACTGGTAAGAAGGCAGACCCCATTAATCCTCACCATTTACGAGGTGCCTTTGAACAAAAGGAATTGCCCCATGTTTTCTCTGCCTTTCGGTCCTGTACAGCATATCATTTATTTAGCTCGGTATGAAGAGAGTAAATTGGTAAGTGGGGCATTTGTCAGACAGACAGAAAGTGCAAAATAAATGTCTAAATGTTAGAGTAAAGGCAGAAAAAGAATTGGGGACTTTTAAAAGTAGACTTGATGTTTTTTTAGAAGATATTAAATGGATAGGACTAACAAGTTTTGTTGGGCTGCCTGGCCTGTCTTGTCTAGACTGTTATAATTTTCTAGAGGAACTAAAAGATTAAAGAAACCATAAAAGATTAATTACATTTACACTTACATTTGTACATTTATTTGCTTAGCAGACACTTTTATCCGAAGCGACTTACAGATGAGGTAAACAATCAAGTAATATTAGACCATGGCCTGTTTGTTCAGCAAGTGTAATAGGACAGGTAACAAAAGTTGATTGCCACAAGTGAAAAGATATAGTAACTCATACATTTACAATCAATAAAGCAATTACACTTAAATTGGCAAGAACATAAAGTGTCGCAGTGCAAAGTTGTTTTTTTTTTCCTTTTCAATTAGAGAAGACAAGATGGATCCTCAATTGCTTCTTGAATACTTTGAGACAGGTGGGAGGTGGGCAGCCTGTTCCACCAACTCGTAACCACACACAAAAAGAGCCTGGTTTGAGACTTGATGCCACATAGAGGTGGCATCACCAGACACTGTTCCTTGGCAGACCAGAGTGGGCAAGAAGGAGCATAGCACTTCCCCAGTAATTAATCTACAAACCAATTTCACCTTTCCTTACACCTCCTTTCAGTAATCACCAATGAAACTTCATCATTTAAAAAAGTTATAAAGGTGTAATTTTGGTATCCTTTTGAGTGTACTTTGGGGCATTTTGGCAGTAATTGTAATATCTTCTTTATTTGCTGCAACATAATGGTTACACTATAAATGTACTATACTTCCTCTCTCTCTATAGATACATATATTATATATATATATATATATATATATATAGTAATATTACTTTGGACATTTTAAATACTATTATATACTATATAACTAGTCACATTATATTTGCATTTCTTATGGGAAGTGCTGTAAACTCTTATTACTAAGCAGCTATGCTAAGAATATTGTATGAAACTGTCAATCCATTTTTTGAATCAGGCTGTTCTAGTACTGGTTTCATTGAAGCTGAGCCTTCCCTGGCAGCATTGAATATAAACTCAAGAATAAAACTTGGAAGTGACATCAGATAATCGCCGAGTTATTCACACATGTACCGACTCTCACTTTTGATTTGTACTCACTGTCTTTGATTTGTGGGAACAAAGAGGAAAACCCACATTAGCATGGGGAGGATGAGCAGATTCCATTTGGACAAACACCCAAAGGGGAATTCAGCACAGCTCCTTGCACCATTGTGGCAACAGTGTTGTCCATTGCACTACTATCCAACTGAAATAATAAAATATTTTATTTTTTTTTGCATTTTTAAATTTTGGAGTCTTTTTAGTATTTTATACATCTTTTTGGCATCATACAAAAAGCAATCTTAAAGATTTTCTCTCTGGATTAAATGTTTTAAAAACTACCTATGCTTACAGAAATATGTATGTGGCCTTAATTAACATTTTAATGTTTTAACATTGTTTTGCTATGAAATATTATTTGCTTTAATAGGTTTATATATTTTGATTATTAACAAATAACTGTAGTTTTCTTATGGTAAGGCATTTCTATAATTAAATTATTGTCTTCTTTGTAGATGTTGTTTTTGGAGCAGTGGGGCATTGAGCCCTCACTTCTTACAACATTAGCTGTTCATGGAACTGGAGATGAAGCTGCTCTGCTCAATCATTTTAAGGATACTTCATTCCTAACTTTCCACACAGTTAAAATGAGAGGAAAAGGCCATTTGAACAGCACAAAAATTCTACAAGCAGGAACACCTCTTGGTCTAATGTGCCACCTATTTGCTAGGTAAATGTCAGAAAACTTTCAAACTTTTTTTGTCGTTATGTAATGTTTCAGCTATGTTCTGTATGGTGTATTATTTTCTGATGATAAATACTAAATGTATTTATTTTTTATCAAAAATGTCATTGTTTTTTGTGCAGTGAATCATAGTGTATGTTAACTTTATACATGTCCAAAAGATAAAATCTCTGCATTGTAATATAGATTTTGTATATTTACTCATACTAAAGATTATGTGTGACTGTACTGTATATACAGTTGATAATTCATTGACTGTAAATTTGTACTTAATTTAAAATAATGATATAAAATTGTCATAAACAACATATTTAAAGGAGTGCAGCAAAAGATGATCTGCCATTGTATTAAGATGGAAATTAAAAGAGGCTTACCAAGTTCAATAAATCTTGTACTTATTAAGTTCACTGGAGAGTTGGCTACTGCTGCTGCATTAGAGAGGAGAAAGAGGAAAGCAACATTTTGCAGAAAACAACAATATATTGTAACTTTGTTATTATATCGGTTGTTCAGACCTGATCCTCATTTTTGGACAACACCTGAACCCACAAAAAAAAATCCTAAAATCTCCTACTGCCTGCAGATATCAATGGGTACACAACCAGATGTAGGATTTTAATATACAGTCCTTCATTATGGATCCATGTTTCCAAATTATGTTCAATACTGTCAATAAAAGCCTGCATTTTATGGTCAGACCAACACCTTCATAAAATGTCAGCATTCACAAATTAAAACAAATACAAATAAAGTGTATAAAAATGACACCCATAGCAATAAAGCTGAGTTCAGATTTCTCATGTGTATGATGAAATCTGTCAGCAAACAGTGTTTCTATGACCACACAATGATGTCCTCAGGTCTGCATGGATTTCGTATATCTTCAGAAAAACAAAGTAAAAACAAAACAAGAACTGAGAATACGTTGAAATTTCTTCTTTTGGACACCATGCATTTGCTGGGAAATTATTTTAAAAAATTCACTGCAAAATAAAAAAAGATTAGCCTTCCAGATCTGCACCATAGGTTTTTTAAAACCACTTTGGGACAGCTTAGTTATTACCTAAACAAACAGACTGAATGGACTGAATGGTTTTCTCTCGTCTGTCAAATTTCTTAGGTTCTTATGTTTTTCTTTAGGAATCTGATATGGCCACATAACTTCCAGCCTCAACTTGCAGTCCAAGTATTTAACTCTTCCATCTGGTGAATTGTTGAAATATATTTTAGTATGTCAGAAAGCTGTGTGGAGCTTTTGGTTCTATATTGACTGATCATTTGAAAAGGCATTTGTTTATGCAGTTTCTTTGAGTGAGCAGACCAAGATGGGTCTGGGAGCAACAAAAGCCCATTGTGATAATTCAGGAGATCTAAACCTCCCTCTTATGTATTGTCTTTGCTGCCCACATACTCCTAATGTGAAATAGCAGTTTGTGACAGTTTATTAGGATTGATAACCAGCACTATTATAAATTGATAAATAGAAGCTGATATGGAAAAAGGGCTGAATGAGGACAAGTGACCGTGGGCTTTCAAAAGTTCTGAGATAATTTGCAGTTTAATAGATCTGTAATTTACAAAGGGGAACTAACAGGGTATACAGCATATACATTTTGTAATGAACATATTGTACATACAACAGGAGTTACTGTATGCTGGTTCTATTTTAAGCCTACTAGAACTATTACCATTTAAGTCACTTTATCTAGAAGGGGTTCATCCTGTGTCTGGGCTCAAAACACTTTGCATCTCTTAGAAATGACAATTGCCGGAGAGAAAGTTTTTCAGTAGGTGGGAGTGGAAAACAGTCCTTGTTTCATTAATAAAGTATAAAGTAAAAATGTACTTTTCTTATGTGTGCTTAGCTTTTCAGATTTTCTACTTTAATGTTTCCATCGACTCAGACTTTTTTAAGATTACTTTGCTTGAGTATATGATTAATAGAGTACATGGCAATTCTAATTAACCTAGTGCTGGAACTGGGCTTGTAATTAAATGTGGCAATGAAGTTCTTAAATGCAACCTTCTATATCAACACTTCATTCATATATAGTATTCTTTTGAGAAGGGGTTCACAACATTATGGGCCAAATTCAACTTGTCAGTAATTTTATCAGGTCCTCAGACAGAACAGAATATTTGAGTGAAATCAGTCACAAAACAAGTGCTGTCTAATCAAAGCGACATTTAGCTTTGTAATGTTAGGTCCAGCATGGGAATGGGAAAAGCATTCTTGCAAAATATGACTTGAACAATACTGCCTGTGCATATTAAAAATGAAAGGGTTGAGGCTTTATATTGCTGTTCATCCTGAACTTGTATATATTTAAGAAGTAGGCCCTAACAAAAAAATACAGCTATTATTTCCAGCAGCAATACTACCTGCATTTTAGATTCATTCAGTACTTAGATGGGAAACCAACCAGGAAAGCTTGGTTTGCTGCTGGAAGAGGTGTTGGTGAGGCCAGCAGTGGGTGGGATTACCCTGTAGTCTGTATGTGGATCCCAATTCTTAAGTGCAGTGATGGTGCTGTCCTTTGGATGACACACAAAACCAAGGCCCTGACTCTCTGTGGTAATGAAATATCCCTGGGCATCTTTTGAAAGGAGTAGGGTGTTCCCTGGTGTCCTGGCTAAATTGCCCATCATAGCTTGTCCATTCTGGCCCACTAATCATCTCCCATCCGTATTGGCTAACTATCTTTCTCACCTCTTCATCACCTAATAGCTAAAGTGTGGTGAGTGTACTGGTGCAAAACAGATAATGTTGCATCATTCACGTGTATGTTACACATTGGTGGTAGATGAAGTTGCTCCCATCTCTTTATGGAAAGCACTTCATAAATGTATTATTTCATTAATTACTTTGTCTATAAAGAAGCCTGCAGGTTTTAAATGAACCACCTATTAAGATTCTTGTATGTTGCTAGAACATATTCATTAATTTAATAAACACACCAGAAAGTGGAAATAATTTTCCCAATACATGCCATTAGCTAAAAATATTAAAATAAAATTGTTCAAGACCCAATTTTAAAACTTGCTGCAGATCTGGCCAGTGGGAGTCTCTATTGTACTGCACTCATTTATTCCATCCATTATCCAATCTGCTATATTCTAACTACAGGGTCATGGGGGTCTGCAGGAGCCAATCCCAGCCAACACATGGCACAAGGCAGGAAACAAACTCTGGGCAGGGAACCAGCCCACCACAGGGCACACACACGGGACAATTTAGGATCACCAACTCACCTAACCCGCATGTCTTTGGACTGTGGGACGAAACCAGAGCACCCGGAGGAAATCCATGCAGACACAAGGAGAACACGCAAACTCCACACAGGGAGGAACCGGGAAGCAAACCCGGGTCTCCTAACTGTGAGACAGCAGCGCTACCCACTGCACCACTGTGCCGCCCAACTCATTTATTGAGTCGTTAATTTGTAAGAGGTCTGAAAAGGGAGAAGAGAGTGCTGCAGCCTGAGTATTTAAGGCTCAAGCCTGTTTGTTTTATTGCTCATTCTGCCATTAGTTTTTATCTTCTCTTTCCTTCTTTTATTTGAAAGGAGAATCATCTGTTTTGATTTTACCATGTTAAAAGGAAATTGATTTTCTTATTAAAATTATCCATAAAATCATGTTTATCTGTTACATTAACATAACATTCTTAACTCAAGTCAATTAATAAATTTAGAATTGTTGGACCTGGAACCCATCTTGGACAGAATTTCAGTGTCATACAAGGCCCTCTCACATTCACCGTCACAGTTTTTTTCCTTCTTTTTGTCTGTCACTGTATTTGGTATGGAAAAAAAAGTAAAATACTAATAAACTGTCTTAACAAACATTTCTGTACTAAAATAGTTTGTTTAAAACCCACAGGAAAGCGTTTCTAGAAGGATATGTTCAACAGTTTCTTTATACCTTCCGATATTTTTGTAGTCCCAAGGAATTTCTTCAGTTCCTTATCAATACTTTTAATAGCGCAATAAGGTAAGCAGGTTTATTAGAATGCATGTTTTTTTTATTTATTGTATGCATAATTTAGTTGAACTGATTATTTAAGTTTTTTTTTTATCTGATTATCTCTCAAGAAATGTTCTTCGTTTAGACAGTGACTGATATTTAAATAGAATCAACTTCTTTAAAAGTGTTCCTTTATTACAAAATTTTAGTATACATCTTAAATTTACTGAAGGTTTTCCTCAAAATGAGGTTAATTGCCCATCTACATAATACTTCTGACAACAAAATTTGTTCTTAAAGTCTAGATTCTTTTGTGATTCAATTGTTTACTTATTAAAAGTATACTTATTGATCATAATAAAATATACATGTTTTGTATATGTGCATTTATTGAAATTATGTTTTCACTAAAGCTACTGCTATACACGATTATTCTGTCTCATCTTTGTATTAGTAAATCCTTCTATTTTACATTGATTACGTTTTTAGATTTTTACATTTATGTGCATTATTATATATGAAATTTTTCAGTTTAAACTGCACAACTGATTTGGAAACGATACACAATCGAACATTAGATTTGCTGCAGGCTTGGATTGAGGACTGTCGTCAAGTGGATTTTACACCAAATACAACTCTCTTGAACACTCTTGAAGATTTTATTAGAAATAAGGTAATTGTTAAACTGTACATTTTATATTATAGATTTATTTATTTTTCAAGAAGTGGTACAGAAGTCCGCCCAAGTATTAAACAGAAGGTGGAGGCTATTAGTTGATAACAGACATTAATACAGTCACACGCCGACAAAGTTGAGGTGATTCGTAATTACTGCCGAGGTCCATAGGAAAACAATAAGCTAATAATGTTCTAGAAATTGTCAAAACCAGCCACAGTAATAAATGTTATTATTATTTCACAGGGTCTCATGGTTTCTGGCTCTTGTAGGGCCCTTTAAGGTTTGTTTTTGATTGACGCTACTCAGTGTGGTTAATTGTTATACATTCAGCTTGCGCCGCCTTCTTTAAACTAGTGTTTCTCAATCTTTATTGTCCTGCCAACCAGTTTTGCCTTTTTAAAAATCATGGATGACTCACTAGCAGAAATTGCAAACTGTCCCTTGGTGAAACAAACATGATTAGGGGTCACGTTTGATGCAGCAAGCTCACTTAGAAAAAGGGAAACATATAATGCAGCCCTTCCAATCACTTAGAGAGAGAATGGCACTTTGGAGAAAATAAAGGGATTCTTCAAGGTGGCTAGACAACTGGTGACCTTCTAGATGTTTTGGGATTCCTGGTGATCTGACAAGAATCAGAAAGAGAGGGAGTGATGGTAGGCTGGCAAGTATCAACAGAACCTTCCATCTGCTTGGTGACAGTGGTCTGTTCCTTCTATCAAAGAAAGGGATCAATTTGCCATCTTAGAGTAGAGACAAGAGTTGTGTTTGTCTGTCATGACCCAGGAGAACCACCAGGTTGCTATAGGGCATATGGTCCCAGGTGGGAACAGGTGAGACTATATTGCACCTTTAAGATACTTGGTAAGTGAGGAGCTGGTACCATTAAATGACTTCTCTGGGCTCAGTGGTGCTCCTGACTCTTGAAGTGATCTTGGTGGTGTTTAAAACTACGTTGTCAGGGGCTCATTTCAGACAATACACGAGAGGACCATGTAGGTGAAAGCTTAATGTTGGAAGAACGAGACAAGGATCATAAGGAATGGAAAAGGAAATGAGACAAAAGGTTAGAGAGCAGAATGCCTACATGGTGTGGCAGACGGCCGGGGCCCTTGCCCGGCCGGGATGCTCCTGTGATGAAAGGACCAGGGAGAAGACAGGATCTCGACAATACCTCCCCTGGAACATGAGAAGACAACCAACCTGGAATGCATCAGGGCCCCAGGCTTGGAACTGGGAAGCTCAAGCCTGCTGGGGCCCGTGGCCACCGACAGGGGGCGCCTGGACAGTCCTGGAGCCCTGGACTGCAGCACTTCCGCCACACCCGGAATTCCTACCAAAACAGGATCCCGGTGCTCCTGGAATACTTCCGGGTACCCATGCAGCACTTCTGCCACACCCAGGAGTGCTGCTGGAAGAGAATCAGAGTGCACCTGGAGCACTTCTGGGTGCACTATAAAGGTTGCCGCCTCATAGTGGTGCACTACTGCAGCATAACTTTTTAGTCAAATCCAGTAGTTCAACTTCTTCTGGCGCTTAGGCTCAGTGCCAGAAGCCTTAGAGGGTGCAGGGCGATTTGGCAACATCTTGTGCGCTTAAGAATAACAAAATGAATACAATAACAAAATGGAAAACACGAGGACACTCAGCTGGAGTCGCATCACAGGGCAGCAATCAATCAGCAGCAAGGAGAAATGAATAATGCTCTCGGATTGGCTACTTACACCATCCCAAACCGCGTTTCCCTCAGTGGTTGCTTCCTGTTCTCTCTACAGCACAGTATTGCCACTAAAAAGGGCATAAAAAATTGCGGAGGATATTTATGCTTTCCACTAACAATTAATAGTTAGGTTCTAAGGAAAAATCCACAAACAACTGAGTTCGTGAACCCTGAACCGAGACTTTGTGGGGGTCTACTGTATAGTGTTTGTTTGTTTTATACATATAAAAAAAGAATTTCAATATGTTTTATTTTTAGGTAATCCCAGTGGATAGTCGAGGTGAACAAATTCTGGCCTTTCTGCAAAGTAAACCAGAAAAAAAGAGGAATTCTATCATAAATGTCGGCTTCCATCCTTCCATAAGTATTGATGACAATGACTCAAAATCACTACATGCCCTTTCCAAAAAACTGTCCAGAGAAGATAGTTTAAGAAAGGTCTGTACTTAGCTACCTAACCTAATACAGAAATGTTAAATATTTCTTGCATGAAACTCAATTAGTAATACTGAAATGCTGTTGTATACAGTAAGTGTTTTGATATTACATTGTTTTTATTGCTATTTTCCTAACATGTTAATCTTTAATTCCCAATAACACAATGGCAATTTTCTTTATGAGTGTTGGACTTGGTCACTTAGATGAATATTTTGTTGCAAGTCCTCATTTTTGTAATAAAATTAACTTACATTTTAAGTTACAACAGTAAGCAAAGATTCTGCTTCTATTTCAGAGTTTTCACTGGAAGCCTTCAAGAAGTGGTGAAACACATAATTTATTACCAAACGAAAAGCAATATACTATTGCTGCCTTACCCAGACCTTTCTACGCCTCTGTGGTTGATGCTTTTTCAGGTTCTTCTTTGAAAAGTGAAGAGAAAAATCCATTGTTTCAAACAGAATATGGTACACTGCAGATTCACCAACAGCTGACATTACTACAACAGGTGCTCAAGCATATTCTTTCATGTCGAAAACAAAAGATCACCTACAAAACAGTAGTTTGTGTCATTTACTTCTGTAAATTATTTTGCCTAAAGTTGTGCAGATTGATATGGAGCCTTT
Source organism: Polypterus senegalus (assembly GCF_016835505.1). Taxonomy (NCBI): domain Eukaryota; kingdom Metazoa; phylum Chordata; class Cladistia; order Polypteriformes; family Polypteridae; genus Polypterus; species Polypterus senegalus. The sequence goes on from NC_053154.1 coordinate 241,494,042, forward strand.
GCTTTACTAACCTTGCAGAAATATCTGTTTCAAAAGTTGACTATCAAGTTCATATCAATTCTAATGGGAAGCTTTGAAAGAAAGGCAACACTAAAGGCGTAGTTTTGATTACAGTGCACATACTGATAGAAATATCCATATTGCATTTGTTTTGATATTCTTAGACTGCTAGCTGTGTTTTTAAACTATACTTCATCTGAATTTTGCATTATAATTTACTCATGTGAATAAGTTTAATCTCACACATGAGCGGCAAGGTGTTTCTTTGTGTTTGTGCATACTGTGAGGAAATCCTGACATTTATACTATTAACTGTATACCAAGGCATTTTTATAGAGTTGGCAGTACTTTTAGTAAAAACAGTGCATTTCAATGAAAAAGCACAAGAATGTTTCACAGAATTATGTTTTAATATTTAAATTAAATTATGGTAGAAATCTTAAATTAAAAACTTTAAGTTGTTTTCATTTCTGAAGTAATTCCTTTCTAATTCAGTTTACTACTTGATAATGATGTTTGTGTTAACTTACCTTTGACATATAAAGAGTTAATGGGGAGTGTAAACTTAATATGGTGTTTATATCTCTCTTACATTTAGGAAATGTTTCAGAAATGCCATCCAGTTCATTTTCTTAACTCAAGAGCACTTGGGGTTCAAGAAAAAACACAAAAGTATGCAGTCTTTTTCAATTATGCTTTGAAGTGTTCTGTTATTTTATTGTAGAAGGCCCAATGTTTGGTGAATTTTTATGATGGCAGATAGATATTTTTGATATGTTAAATAGAGTAGTGGCCTAGTCATTAGCACTGCTTCTTTACAGATCCAGTTTTCTGGCTTGAATTCCAAGTTGGGTTGTTTTGTTTGTTGAGTTTGCACATTATCTTTGTGTCTGTATAGCAATTCCTGCATATATTTTAGTTTTTTCTTCATACAGGCCCAAAAATATTTCTGTTAACTGAACTGGCAACTCTAAATTGGCCCTATAAGTTTGAGTGCAGGAGTAATCTTCAGTCCTAAGAGACCCAGAATTAGATTAAGTGAATTTGAAATTGTTATAATATGTAAATGTTTTCTAGCTTAGTGTGAAATTCAAATGTTTGGCCTAAGACTTTGATATTTTGTTTTTTTTTAATATACTTTATAAATAAAATATATTTGTACAGTTGTTTCCACACTACTTTGCTCTTGTTATTTTTTTACATTTTTTTTTCTCTTGTGCAGAACATCTGTTTACAACACTGTGCCAGTAGAGGGCAGTAATCTCTTTTCTTCTGAAATTTCACAAGACAAATATCTGTTGCAGCTGCTGCGATATGCAGATAACATCAGTAACTGGGTTGCAGCAGAAATTGTTATATGTGATACAACAAAGGTAAAATTAACTGCATTATAAGAATTATAAGGGTCAATGTCAAAGAGAAAACTGAACACCCATACATGCATACTTGAATAGATAAATGAAATATTTTGTACAAGTGTTGTTCACTTATATTTTATTTATTTACACAAATTATATATATATATGAACAATAAATATCTGTATAAATTATAATCCCCCACACTCCCTCTAAAAGTTGTATTTTGTTTCCAAATTAAAGCTCAAAGACTTGGTTAAACATAATAATAGACGCTTGAACAATATGATTGAAAATCACTACGATCTGCAAATACACTGCACTCAGTTTTTCCATATTTATTCAACATGCATATCTTTGGGATGTGGCAGTTAACTTGTACACAGACAAAGGTAGAATACACAGATAATGACTAGGTTGGGATATGGAGCCCAGTTACCTGGGCAATATACAGTATATTAGTGAAACAAGTGTATGTATTTTTATATTTTGAGAGAAAAAAACCCCATCTTAGTAATACTAATAAATCAAATTTAGGATTTAAAAGATTTTAATTGTAAGATTTTCTTTATGTATTTTATGTAGATGCAGACATCTTTGTTGTCAAAATTCCTTCTCATTGGCAAACTTTGCTATGAAACTCGGAACTTTGCTACTGCTATACAGATTCTTACAGGACTGGAAAATGTGATTGTAAGACAGCTACCTGTAAGTTATATAATTATGATTGTGTTTAACTGTTAATGAAATGCTTTATGTGTCACAGTTTCTGTCTTTAAATCCTGGGAAATAACACACTCTATTGTAAACACATTTGAGACATTTGTCTCATTTCTGAGGGACTGTTCTTAATCGAGTCCAGTCGTTTGTAGCATGTATATTCATATTTCATATTTTTTTATTTCATCCTTTCAGGACCTTCTTCCACTATAAAAGTAATCCCTGTGGCCAGTATTACAACAACAACAACATTTATTTATATAGCACATTTTCATACAAACAGTAGCTCAAAGTGCTTTACATAATAAAGAATAGAAAAATAAAAGACACAATAAGAAAACAAAATAAATCAACATTAATTAACATCGAATAAGAGTAAGGTTCAATGGCCAGGGGGGACAGAAAAAACAAAAAAACTTCAGACGGCTGGAAAAAATAAAATTATTTATTATATTGAAATAAAAATATTAGTGCTAAGCTATAATTCATATCCTAGTCACATAATAAAACAGGGATTCTGTAATGACTACCTATGACTGGTCTTAATGACCACTGTCCTATTAAAAATATATTACTAGCATCATAATAACTTTGGCTTAAAGGCATCATCTGTGAATGACACTGTCAAAACAAGGAATGAAAATAAATGGCACGTAATACATAGTAAAATGATGGAGGATTGGTCAGTCTATGCTTGTGTCAGTTCATTAGTTTTTCCTTACCGTAATCGCTTTAATCATTTTCAGTACTTTAATATAAATTAAACAGCTGTTTTCAAAGCTTTTAATTTTTTCTTAAATATGAAAATTGGAAAAGCTGGACATAAGAAATGAAACACAGACAGGAGTAGCTACCTAAAATTTCGTATGATATTGAAGTAAAAAACATCTGAATTTATTTCTGACTATGGAATAAAGGGGACACCATTCTGATGTCTCTTTTTGGAGTGTTTATTTAGCCATTCGGTTGAAGCAGGAAATTGTCTATGATTAAGGGGAAGATTGAGGCAAATATCCCAAGTATCCACAGAACTGAGTTTGGGAATTTCTAAAGGATATGTCACATTACAAGACTTTTCCAGGGATTTTCAAAAGTCAAAGGCAGTTGGAGGCATGTTCCTCTGAAGCTGGTCGTATAATGTGACATGCCTAGCTACTCAGCCCATCTAATTTCAAATTCACTTCAATAAATTCAAACAGGTCTGATTTTGTCTTTAGTCATAGTGGCTGGCACTGTGTGCATGAAAGCTGACAACCAATGTATGCTCATCCAGAAGTTCAATGCATATAATGCAGCAACAATGAATAAGAAATGTGAGTGTTTTGGACCTCACAAACAGAAAAGAATCACGTCTGTCTATGTCTCATGTGTTATATGCCATGATAAACCAGAAGAAAAAAGGGCAGAGACTGTGGCTGAGCCTGTTAGCCATTTATACTATATAGCACTGGTCCTGTCGAGCAGCATGTTATTAACTGTCACAAAAAGAGGTGAGTACGATGGCGCTGGAAGTTTGGCACTCAGTCAGTAAAGTGAGACATACCCATCAGTTTCCAGTCATTTAAACTAACATGGTCCAGGGACAAGATCAGCAACTGTAGCCAGTAAGACTAACATACCACATGACTAGGATTCCTGTACTATGTCTTGTTTAGAGCTATTTGCTTGTGATGATCAATTTTGTAAAAAGTGTTCTGTAACACTGGTCTGGAAACAGTTCACATACTGATGTTTACTCAGATATGTTGACCTTTTTTCTAAGTCGCTTTGGATAAAAGTGTCTGCTAAGTAAATAAATGTAAGCCATTTGCCAACTATCCTCTTACGGAGATTCATAGAGGATAGGCATTATTATGTGTTTTATTTGTGTTATTTCCCATTGTTAACCATGTTCTTGAATGTGAAAAAATAACACACAGCCCATGATCCATCTGAGAATGTAAATGTGGAAATTAGAACATCAGGATCCAGTTCAAGAAAGCATCAGTCCGCTATTAACTAGCCTCAAGTGTAAGAGTTTATCAACCCCAATATTACCTTTTATTGACGTCAACTTCCGGTACTTTATAATTCCACCAGAGGATCTCATGTGCTGACTCTTTAGAAGGTTCAGCTCATGCACTCATGTGTTTGGTATTCATCCCATCAGATTCCCCTGTGACTTGTGTAAAGTTCAGTTCACCAGTTCAGCTGTAGCATGCCAATCATTCGTTCTTTTTTTGTGTATTAAAGAACGTTTTGATCAATAAATAATGGATGCACTGTAACTTTTTTAAAGAAGAATATTTATTATTATAATGTATTGTACTGTATGAGACAGATTTTATTCGAAAATACTATGTGTATAAGTAGTTATGGGTTACATTCTGCTGTGGTGTATAGCTGTGTGTCTCTTAGCCATCTTGATAGTTCTGTTCTATGAATGATACAATAAATATGGAACTCCTTTTAATATATACATATGATGCATAGTTCTGCTTAATTATTTTTTTTTTTTTGTTATAATTATAGGCTTGGAAAAATCTTACCACTAAAGTATCTGAAATCATGGAGGAATTGAAAGCTGTCCAGGTAGTTATTAACATTCAAATATTTGACAGTTGTTCTGAAGTAATTCTTAGAAGAACATTTCATGTTACATTTTATGTATATGTGAATGTCTGTGTGAACCCTTAACAGATAGGTTTAACTAAAGAACCAATTTGAAGAATCTTCAGAAAGCAAAAAATATAAATGACTCTTTTCATCTGTTATTGTTATATGCCATTGGACAGGTGGTTGGGCTAGAACTGCAATTAACTGTATTATTTGTGTAATATATATATTTTTTTATTTTCCCAATTCAAGGTGTTCCTAAAAAGTGATAATTTGTGTTTAATGGAAGGAGACAGATTTAAAAAACTGCCAACTATCCCCTCAGCGCATGTTCTTGCTATGCATGTGCAACAACTTGAAATTGGTGCTTTAACCATGGCAAATGGTGCATATAAATGGCCTAAGCTAAGGTATTTTATAATTAGAGCTAGAAATAAAATATGTATTGGTATCTGAGTTTATGTTCTGATAACTTTTGTCTTTCTTAAAGGAACATCGCAAAAGTAGTGAGCCAGATCCATGCCTTTCAGGACCACTTGTACACTTTTGCCCCTGATCTGGAACTGCAGGCTTACCTCAGACATCGAGTTTCTCTTTTTGCTGAAGCTGATATTCCTCAACTAGCTGCAGACAACTCAACAAATTTTCACCAGCTGTCAACTCCTAAACATTCTCGTAAAATTCAAGACACAATAAGGAAAATGAAAGCCACATTTCAGTGATTTTCTTATCATTTCATCTTACTGAAGAAAACTGTTCTATAACTGTTTTGTTTTTATATTGTACAAGCTTTAAAAGAGTCATGAACATGTAGGGACAATGATATTTTCCAGAAATGCTTACACTGTCTTCAGTTTACCAAAGGCTTCAACCTTTGTTTCTAACATAAGCTGTACATTAAAACATGATTATGTACAAACCTTTGCTTATTTGGCTAACATTTCTTTAAAGTTTTAGTTGATGTAAAAAAAAAAACTTAAAGTATGCTTTGTAGTATATTTATTAGGTAATGCACATGCCACTTTTTTATTTCTTTCTCTTTACCTGCAATATAAACATTTAATAATCACATACTATATATTTATATTATTTAATAAAATATAACTCTTGTAAATAACCCAAAGATGTAAAATTGTGTCTCCCTGATATATCACCATTTCAATAAGTTGCTTAATGCTGGAAATGTGACAAAATTTTCTTGATCTAATAGATCTCTAACAACATATGTTGTGATTTTTCTTCTAATGGAATTTGATTATTTTTACCTTTCAGGTGAATAAAACATTTTAAAATGAGGAAAATAAAATGATATAGAACTTAAGAAGCATGTTTTATTTTTGACAAAGAATGACATAATACTTATATTGTGTTGACTCTTGCAATATTTACTAAATTGAAAATTATTCCAAGTATTTTTAGTATTAAGGAGAATTTTTGCATAATATCAAGTCAGATATTTAAAATATTGCTTATTAATCTGAATTATGTAAATATCTTGTTTTTTTATATTTATTTACAGAGATTTTGTGCAGTCTTAAAATATATTTATAGATAGATAGATCGATAGTGTTCAGGGACAACTAGGCAACAGATAACTTGGCGAAAAGACAACTTGGTGAAAAGACAACTCGGCAACATCTTTTATCAGAGCCCTGGAACAGTGCAGCAGCAGTGTTAATCACCAGATAGTTCTCGCTTGTAAGTTACATTTATCAGAGTAAAAGTGTATTGTCAGGGATGCCAGGAGCGACGACCCGGCCGGGACGCCTTGGAGGACCAGGGGCCTCATGTATAACACCGTGCGTAGAACTCGCACTATAACATGGCGTAAGCACAAAAGCCGAAATGTGCTTACGCACAGAAAAACCCAGATGCAGGAATCTGTGCGTACTCCAACTTCCACGTTCTTCCACTACATAAATCCCGATCAGCGTGAAAACTAACGCTCGTGCATGCGCTTTATGTAACGCCCCAAATCCTCCCAGAATTACGCCTATTTGAATATGTAAATCAATATAAATCGCCCTTAAGCACAGCCGTCTGTGAAAAGACAATGGGAAAAGCACGGGGAAAATATAAGAATTTCAGCGAATACCAAGTGGAGGCAAAGGAAAAACATACTATTTGTTCAATTAAACCGTGGTATAATCAACAAAATGAAGTTGATCGAGTGACATAGCGTGTTGGAGAAACTTGAAAGCTCACATTAACAAAATCTCACAGTGCCGGAAATAAAAAAGAAGTCACATATCAAAGTCGCCGTGAAAAGAAGAGTTGTAAGCCCACTGTCTGAGTGTCATATGAAAGCTTATTAGGGTACAGAGAAAAAGGCCACACGGTGGGGAAAAAGCACGAAATGTCAACTTCAATCTCGGCATTTCCACTTTAATCATGTAGTTTATTTTGTCATTAAAGTAGAACATCATAAACTTCATCTTAAAATCATTTAATTAACCAGTTTCTCAAATCACATCGTTATTAAAGTAGCACGTTAAATGCTTTGTTTTGTATTTGATCTTCTACTCGTATGTGCTCTATGTGTGTGAATCACTACTTGCTTCTTAAACCGGCTCTCTTCCTCCAACTAGACACAGAGTCCATTACATTCGTGATATTACAGCTCTCTGAATAACTAAAATACTGAGATGTATATGTGATATCATTTTCATGATGATAGGAGTTAAAACACGTTATTAAATATGTGTTTCACTTCGATAAAACAATTTATTGCAGGAGTACTCAGGGGCGGCTCTGGGCTTGTGGTGGCACTGGGCAGAGGAAGAATCGGTGGCTCCTTCGTCGGCCAATGTCAGTAAGGTAGCTTATGCATGGTGGATGGCCACGTCCGTTGCGGACACTGCATAGCAGCCTCGTGCTCATGACACAAGCATTTAACTTTTGCCGAAATTTGTCGCTGCGTTTTTAGCTGTGTTGTTATTTTCTCTTTCTGTTTTATATTCAATATATATTGGCGTAGCCGTCATTGCAGTCAGTGCTTTTCTTTCCCCAAGTAACCGATCGCCATACAATCAGCTCTGTAATAGACGTTAAGCCATCTGTAAGCTTAACGCCGATTCTTCAAAACGTTTAAAGAACATTGAAATATCTTCGTAGTACATGTTTAATTATTCTATCCTTCACGACACTCCCAGTGAAGAATATAGATTATTTAAATGAAGTTAAAGTTTTATCTGTATAATTTAACAAACATATTTTGCTGCATTTCACCTTAAAAATGATATCGTCATCATATGTAAATACGCGCTTTATAAAGTGGCTCAGGTTGTGTGATATTATAACTATAGTGCAAGTTTACAGTGGGGTGATTGTAGATTAAGTGCATTTAAAGTTCTTGGGATTAAACTGTTTCTGAACTGCGAGGTCCGTACAGGATATGCTTTAAAACGTTTTGCAGTGGCTGAGACAGCGTGTTCATGAAACTGTATTCCAATAATTCACTTTCCGATCAGCTGCTGCTGTGATTCACACTCAGATACAGTGATATAAATACTCTGAGTGCTGCAGTGAGAGTAATATGGAAAAAGATGATCCGCTGTGGCAACTCCTAACGGGAGGAGCTGAAAGAAGAAGAAGAAGAAGGAGAAGTGAGAGTAACAACGCTAAAGCAGTTATGGTATTTGGAATACTATGGCTGTTCCTGGACCATTATATTGTTACAAGTTAATTACAATCAGATGCATTACACTAATAAACAATATGCGGTTAGTTTCTGTGTATTTATAAAGCCGCGTCATGAAAATAAGGAGTAATCACACAGGAACAGTACCATTGCTTTTACACTGGGTGCCGCCAGTCTGCAAAACCGAGCGGAGAACTTGCGTACGACAAGGCATGAGGTACCGTGGAAAAGTGCGTGGCTTTACGCCAAGTGTAGGTTTTATACATCGCGATTTGAACGTGGAAAAGTTCTTACGCAACATTTCTGGTTGTACGCACCGTTTATACATGACGCCCCAGAAGAGGACATGCGCCCGCCTTGGACCACGTAGGGGCTGCCACCCTGGTTGCTTTGGGGGCCACAGGTAGAGGGCTTGGAAGCCCAACCCTGTAGGGGCCCGTGGTCACCGCCAGGGTGCACCCCAATGCCTTGGGAACCCTGGACCTCAGCACTTCCGCCACACCAGGAAGTGCTGGGGGGAAGAGGAGCAGGAACACCCAGAGTGCTTCCGGGGACACAGCCGGCACTTCCGGCAAAAGGGGGGCGTGTCGGTGGGAGATTGCCGGGAAGCACCTGGAGCACATCCAGGTGTGAATAAAAGGGGCCACCTCCCTTCATTCGATGGCTGGAGTCAGGTGGAAGTAGGACGAAGCAGGAGAAGCGAGAGTGGAAGCGGCCTGAACAAAGGCAGTGTCTGAGAGAGGCCTGGACTTTGTGGAACTTGTGGGGTTTGTGGTGCACTTTAATAACTGTAAATATTGTAAATAAACGTGTGGTGGTGGAATTACAACATGTCTGCCTGTCTGTGCCCGGGTTCCGTTCACAGTATCTATGATATGGCCAGAGACAGTATAACATTTTCACCTTAGTAAAATAAGGAAATAAAGAAAAGAAAAAAATAAAATTGTGAATGCTCTCCTTAATACAGTTCAAGCATTTGCATGAATACTATATCTTGTCAGAACTTTAAACTTTATATATAACACCAGCTCACAACAACCTCTAAACCCCTCATTTAATGGTAAAAAGAAAATGTTTTCAATTAGAAAATTATCTGATGTCATGTTTTGCATAGCTAGTCACATAGCATTTCGACCCAGCCCCAGGTTCAGGGAGATTACATATTCTGTCTGTTTCAGAGGGTTTTCCCTGGCATCTGTACTTTTCTCCTTCCGACCCATTTCCAGTTTGATTTTCAACACTACATTTTCCTGCATTTGACTCTGGATGTGTAAGCTGCTAAAGCCATCGATGGTTCTTGTCTTTCATTTGTTCAAAGACATGGAGTCCATCCTCCACAGCCCTGCTCTACAAAAAGTAAAACAGCAAAATGAATAGGTGTATAAACATATTATAAAAGGCTAAATAAATGATATCCCAAAAGCTGAAAAACATTTATTTAACATGTCAATTATTAATTTGTGTGAGTGTATAATTTAATAAACATTTGGACTGAAATGTTTCTTAGTGTTTTATACTACAATGAATTTATACAATTTTAGAAAAGAATGTTTTCTTCTATATAATATCCTGATGTTGAGTTCCTCAAAGTGTACTTTTTGTATTCCGATGCAGTTACCAGTTATTCTTACTGGATTACACCTGACATGAGTCAAAAAACAGCAAGTACTTACTATAAAACAGAAATATGTTCTTACAGCATTTTTATGTTTTAGCAGGTAATTTAAGTTCTTCTTTACGGAGACAGAATTAATGTTCCAGACTTGAAATTGACATTTTAACTTTCAATTTTATTACTGGGTGGCAAATATACAAGTTATAAATCCTGGAAATTGACTCAAATTGATGAATATTCACAAGCCTTGTCTGCATTAGAAATAAAATCTTGCTGTACTTCTTAATATGTATTGCTTTGTGACCCAGTAAATACAAATTAGTGTCAATATACTAATAATCCAATTGTCCGGCAATCACTCAAAATATGGCATCAATGCAGGAAGCACTTCAAGGCAGAGGTGCTTTTATCTGTTGCAAATCTACATGATAATCACCTTTTTCTACGCTTTCAAACCTAAAGAGTATTTAATCTTTGGAAAATGCCCAGGATTAAATCACTTAGAGAATTGTATATAGAATGTCTCTGCATCTTATGAACAATTACACTTCCAATTTAACTTCCTAGCAGCACAATTTGTCCACTACTTTGGAAATTTTGCAAAAAGCAACCTACCCAATTTTCCACACCTCTTAACCATTTCTGTTCTAGAAGAAATATTGATCAGTCTTGAAGACAACATCTCAATAGTATATAAAAACATATTACAGTCTCTCCCTTTCAAAGATCCTAGGGTATGGTGGAGAAAGGATCTTTCACTTAACATTTCAGAAAAGGAGTGGAAGGCAGCCATGCATATAGTACATTCTACCACCATATGTGCAAAGCATTCACTCATCCCACTTTAAATCTTTCATCAATCACATTTCCATCCATCCATCCATCCATTATCCAATCTGCTATATCCTAACTACAGGGTCACAGGGGTCTGCTGGAGCCAATCCCAGCCAACACAGGGCGCAAGGCAGGAAACAAACCCCAGGCGGGGTGCCAGCCCACCCCATCAATCACATTTATCTCAATTTAAATTGTCCAAAATGTATCCGGGGCAAGATCCAACTTGTGAATGTCAAGCACCAGACTCACTGGGCCACATGTTTTGGAAGTGTACCAAATTAGCCTTGGTGTCACAATCGCTCCTAACCCTCTAACAGCTGTGTTTGGTGTACTCCCAGATGGTCTTAAAGTGGAGAAGGACAAATCAGTTGTAATTGCCTTTACCACACTACTAGCACACAGACGTATCTTGCTGAATTGGAAGAACCCCAACCCACCTGTTATAAGTCAGTGGGTAACTGAGATTCTGTACTATTTCAAATTGGAGAAAAATCAAATTCTCGCTTAGATGAACTGTTCAAAACCTTTTTAAAATATTGCAAGATCTAATAAATACAATTTTTGAATAAGCATTTAGTTCAGGGAAAATGACATTCTCCCTTCTTTGTAGTTTTTAAAGTCTTGCCCTCGCTGTTGGCTCTCTTCTCTTTCTACATGGTTAGGGTTGAATTCTGTTTAGTTAAGTTCAACTTGACTGTATGCAATGCTATTTTCCTTGTTCTATAAGTGAGACTTGAAATTAAAACAATAAATAAAAAAACTGACATCATTTGAGGCAAATGAAGATTAATGATGTTTGCTAGAACTGTGAACTGCACATCAAAGTTATCTTTAGAACCAGGTAATAAAATAGGCACTAATTGGTATATTTCAACATTGTACTTTAATTTTGCTTATCTGCTAGAGTTTGTTGTTTCACATTTCTGAATGGAATAGTCTTTTTTTATTTTGCAGTGTGATTAAGCTTGTTTTCAGTAGGCAAATTTGTGTGGAAATGACAGGAATAAGTTGTTTTATCCTACCGTTTTACTTTCTGCCTGTCCTCACAGTGTAAACACAAATAAAATTTGCTTTCTCTTACTGCCCGTGTTAAATCCATCCAATGTGCAGTTTTTCCCCCCCGTCAGGCTAATAATGACAGCAATTTGGAGTCATGTCTTAACCACATATTGTGCCTTTGGGGCAAAGAGTTACTGAAGGGATAAAAACGTGTTTTTTTCCCATTTCCTACCATTATCTGTCATAAATAACTTAATCATTATGACAGAGCAATTGAGAGACATGTCTTGACCACATTTTATGACTTCAGGGCAAAATGTTATTGAGCGGATAACAACATAATCATATTAAAGCTAACAAGCTGCTCATCAGGATATCCTGACTCCAGTGAATAAACACCGGTTGACAAAAATCCTCTTCCCACTCCTAATTAGGTGTTGTCTTTTTTACTAGGCATGTGTGAATGTGTTAATACCGTTCAGCAGGCACTTCAGACCACACATGCTAGGGACTGACAGATAATTCACAGCATAACATAAATTCCCATCTTCAAAACAGCTTAACTTGCTGATTTCGTTTCATTCCAGACACTTGTGGAACACTTACCAAAAGAGTGCAAATCTATGTTGTGCATACAGTAAATATTACAGACTTTTGAAAACCTGGAAAAATGAAATAACCAAAATATAAAGGTAGATTTACCTTGGCTATGTACATTGCTCAAAGTATGTAAATTGAAACTACAGTCCACACTTACAAATTATTGGTTCTGTCATGGCACTTTACTGGGTGGTTTGATTTCTCGTAGAACCATTGCTTGACCAAGCACCATTTCATTCTAGGGTCTGTTTTTTGCATATGAAGTTGGTTCTTTGCACTTGGAAAAACTCCCTAATATGTAGAAGAAACCTGAAATCTTTAATGTATTATAGGCAGGACACTGACAGACTTAGTCTGTTACTGCACGTATGCAGCAAAAGTCATTTTAAAATCAGTAACTCATTGGTATTAGCTATTCATTGCTGTTGCTGATCTAAATACATAAAGGATGTTTTGGAAACCTTTATACTGATTGCTCTTTTAGGAACCAAAAATGGTTCCCGTATAACTTTGCTCCAAAGGACCACTCTGGTATATTTATCTTTAAGAATGTGGGAAAAAAAATTACACCCATTTTATAAACTCACTTAACCAGAGCAGTGGTGCAAGTAAGTTGCACCCAGTGATAGCTGGGATAGGGTTCAAGGCAGGAATGGGCAGCAAACATACACACATATCAAGGGCCAATATAGCATTGATAATCCACTTAAAGGCCCTGTCACATTACACAACACTTCTAGTGATTTTCAGTCATATATATAATGTTGGAGGAATTGAGATGTAAAATTGCCTTTACACAGTGGTGGTGGAAAAACTCTCAACTTGTCCTTGATGGTAATGATACATTTTTTTGCCTTGGCTGTACATCCTGCACATAATTGCAGAATTATGCAATCCAGTTAAACAAAAAAACAAAGAAAGTTAAATGCTAATTCCTAATCATTTCCTAATTAATTTGTACCCAGTATCATTCAGTTTTAGAAAAACTATCACTCCAATTCTGCCCATCTTTCCTTCACTTTGTGAAGACCTCTACAAGATTTCCCAGCGTTTCTCAGTTGAAGACTTCATTTACATAACCTTGGTGATTTAGAAGGAGTCACAGTGTGCTCCCATGACTCTTAGTCGCGTAGTCTGACACACCCAGTGATTCAACTCAACAAGTTTGCTACTTGTGCCGACAAAATCAGGTTTGAAAAAGTGAAAAGGACTAAAGAACTTGAAGGTTTTGAACCTCGCAACAAGAAGAGAGACTTGTCTTTGTGATGTTTTTTGCCTCACGATAGCATAGGAAAAAGGGTCCCAAGATTGCAGTTTAAGTCACTATACCTGTTAACCTTTCAAACAGCACCAGCTTCATTAGGTGGCACCTTATTGACTGTCAGAAAAAGTGGTGTTCTCGCAGTTCTTTGGAAGTGTGAAACTGTGCTTGAAAGTCATCACACAATTTGTGATTTGACTTTCCATCAATTTCAAGTCATATAAAATGACATCTTCAATTGATGAGATCGGCAACTGCTGTCATCAAGTTTGACATACATCCAACTACAAGTCATTTAATGTGATATTGCCTAAGACCTCTAGCTAATTAGGACTTCCAGTTTTGTACTCCTAAATTATAAGGTTAACTTTTTGTACCTCCAAGACAAATAGTTGTGACTGATATAAAAAATCACTACACTCTAATGCCTTACAATTTGATAAGTTGGTCTCCAGGGGGATGACAGGATATGTTTTCACCCATATGTCCTCTCTGTATTCTTTGTTTTCAGCTCATGACAATATTTAAACATTTTAAATGCAACAGCTGTATTGGATTACTGTGCCTTAAACTTTTACCTTGCAATTTACAGGGCTTAATCTTTCCATTTTAATAGATGGAAGCAGCTAGGTAGCTAATGTATGTGGAACAATGAGAAACAGAATAAGTAACTTGTGTAATTTCTTCAAGTAGTTTTGTTTCATGGAAGAAGACCTGTTTTTGTGTCTACTGCTTCCTCTGTGATGTTTTTTGCTAATCTAGTCAGTCTAGACAGCTTTTTTTACAACACAGTAGCTGCTGAGCCAATATATTTTCTCCTTGCTTGTTGTAGGAGGCCATTATTACCTTTCTTCAGCTGTTAGAACACAGCTTTGAAGGGGCAGTTGATGCCTGATGGAACCTCTTGCTCAAACATGAAAACTGCCTTCATCTCAATGGGTCAGCATAAGAAGTCTTTTTATCAATATTTTGTTAGATCTTCCTTTAAATCAGTTTGTCTTTTGATGATTGGCTTGCGTTGACGTTTGTACAATTCTCTAATGAATTTGGATGAGAAGATGGTGCTTTGATTTGCAGAGTTTCTCTTGGGTGTGTTCCCATACATGTAGAGATGTTTGTTGACACACAATGTTCCAAGATGGATATCATGGAGCACTGCTTATCATAACTAAAAAATACTTGTATCAGCTGGTTGATTTAGGAAGGACATGGATACAGTCCACATTTAACATAACATAACATTCTCAAACCCACTTAATTAAATTCAGAGACACATGGACTGGAGCCTACCCTCACCCCAGTAGACACAAGGCAGGGAATAGGCCTGGAGAAGGTGCCAGGTCATCCCAAGACTTGCTCACATGCAATTCCACAAACCTACCTATTTTTGGAGAAATGTAAGTAAAACCCACATAGATTTAAGGAGAGTCTGCAAGCTGCACACATGCAATGTCCAGGTGCTGGATTCAAGCCCAAAGTGCAGGATCCATGAACACTAACCTCTGCTTCAAAGTCCACACATATGCTTTCAAACTGTATGTCAAAGTGAAAATGCATAATTCCTCAGCAATGGTTGGCTACAGTATATATACTGATTGCCACCACATCCATATTGTAACCTTTACTGGTTGTTTCCACCACCAGGAGGTCTCCAAATAAAAGCCATGTGCATCTGGTACCTGATTCAGTAGTGCTGACTAGCTTCCAACTGCAGAAATGTTGCTCCTGAATGTGGTAAAAATCAACATAGTAATTAAAGAAAGAAACTTATCCTCTCCAACAACACAGAACAAATCAGTAATCAGACAGGAGAAAAGCTGTTCTTTGTATCTTTTAATTACTCCTTGGCAAAATGCCTTAGAGGGAGTATTCTTCAAAAGCAGTCTGTTATAGCATGGTCAGAACGATCAGAGAAACAAAGAACAGAGGTTAATTCTATAAACTATTAGATTTACATACAGTGTCAATCTATGCATACAGTTTACTCTGGTTGGTTTGTTGGTTTACACCCAAATAACTTATATAAAATAAAAGCCATTTATATTATATTCTGGTTCTTCTTATACCTTTGATTTCAGGCACCAACCTTGAAATTTCTGTGCATATAACAAATACCCATTCGGATTCTTTACAGGACATCTGTTGATTTCTTAATCATCTCTTAGTCATCTATCAGTACTTTTTGTTGTTCAATTGACCTTTATCTGGTTTCCTGATGTGCCAGAAAAGGTTTCTGACATTTATTAATTCTTTATGCTATTTGCTTAAAATGAATGCTATGTTACCCTAAAATTATTCTTCCACATGATTCAGCAGCATTACAATGTATTGAGAGAGAAGCTGATTCATTAATTTATTATAAACTATTTGTTGGCACCTAAAATATATTTATTTTTGCCAAGGAATAAAATGTTTATGATCAAATGTGATAAATTAGTATATATTCTAAATATATGTCTGTTGAGCTAATTAGCAACTCAGGATTTGTCTGGTATGAAGTAGTGTGGGTGTACCCAGTGATGGACTGGAATTCCCAAGGCTTGTTCATGCTTTGCACCTACTTCAAGTGACATTAAAAAAGATTTATCAATTTCAGTAAATGTAAGGATTAATACATAAAAATTATGCATATTTATAGAAGTGTCTAAGACATCTTAAAGTTGAAAAGTTTAAAATAATATTATTCTCTAAGAGCATAACTCTACATACTAGTTGTTATTGTCAAATCAGTAATACAACTGCAATAATACCAACAACAACAATAGTATAACAACAACAAAACAACAACTACAATAATAATAATAATAATAATAATAATAATAATAATAATAATAATAATAATAATAATGAACATAGCATCACAGACATCCTCATGAACTTGCCTTGTGTGGATAAGACTGTGTCAAATATCTGATTATATCTAATATGTTTGGCAAGATAGAAGGGTTTATGTTGCCCATACAAGATCAAATAATTAGCATGAGAAACTATGGAGAATATATTCTGGACATTAGCATTACGGATAGTACATACAGATACTGACACAGGGAACAAGAAACAAACCAACAAATCACATCAGCTTTTAAACTACTGACACAGCCAAACTACAGCCAAAGACACAATCACATTCCAACTTTATACTGTACATGAAGAACTGACACAACAACACTAACTAGTAGACACATACAAACCATTTTGTAAGTACACTTCCATCACAGTACTAGAAAATGCCACACATAAAATATACTGAGAAAGAATGAACCTGAAAAACAAAACTATCCACTGTAATAGACCAGCCATATCACTTGTAGACAAACAAAATAAAAGTAAATGAATTATTGACACTGCATACCAAACACACACAACTTACAAAACATACAAATAAAATGCAGAAGTACACAGAACTGACAGAAGAAGTGCATCTTCCATTGAAGAATATACAAAGAGTTCATTGTGCTCATTGTTGTATGGACCACTATAGTGGCATTCCACATACACTGCACAAAAGCTTACATACATTACATATAAACCAATACACAAACATAAAACTACAGAAAGCAGTCATTTTAATATAAATCACATAATGAGGATATTCCTCAAAACAAACACAATCCTCTAAAACATATACACGATAAACATCACATAAAACTGCCCTATGTCTTGGCCTTGTCCGGTTATAGGCGGTAGCAATGGGACTATCCCAGAAAATAATAATAATACCTGAGACACTGTCTGTGTTGGGTTTGCATTTTGGTCCCATGTACAGTATTTATGTTCAGTCACATCCTAAAGACATACAGAGTAAGTTAAGTGGTGACTGTAAAGTGGCTTGAACCTTTGATGAAACTTGTCCAGAGTTTTATTCTGGCTCACTGTCTAAAGTGAGTTTAATAATAATAATAATAATAATAATAATAATAATAATAATAATGTTATTATCATACCATTGTCATAATTGTTTGATATTTATGTAATATATTTTTATATAATTTACATATGAAGATGTGTTATGATTAAAACCTACTTGGGCATGACATAATTTGTAATGATCAAGCTCATTAAATAGCGATAAAGGTAGTAATTATTTACCAAACTCAATTTATGTTCTCTAGCCTTTGTTAGACTAAACAAATTTCAACAATTTAAATAAACGCAGTAAATAAATATAGAGTAAATACATGTGAGTTGTCTAGTAACTGTTAGGAATTGCCGCTTTACTTTAACTTGCTCGCTCAGAATAATTTTAAATACAAAATGTAACTGCTGCAGCTTCAATCATCATCGTCATAATAATACAAATGTTTGGTTGCATATTTAAGAACACCTAACTTTGAAGATATTTTATTTTAATCTTTAATACTTAATGTAATGTATTTGCTGAAATACACCTAACAATACATATTTGTTCCTCGAACACATTCGGTCGTATGGAAATGTATCCATTTATTATTTTATTTGAATAATTCGTAAGCTGTAGAATCATTAAATGTAGTGGAAGTGATCGTAATTCAGAAGGGACGGCGACAGAGTCACTTAATCCTGTAAGGGCTGAGAAAACTGTCACCCGCAGGTAAGGAAGTGCGCACCGTTGGAGACAACTAACTGCGACGTCTACGTCTTCCTTTTGTTTTACATTGGGATTATGCGACCGATCTTCAAAGACCTCCTGATAAAGAACTTAATTGGAAAGTAAAGATCACAGGGCTTGAATTAACAGCTCGTTGACGAAATGCGACATTAAACAAACCATTAGCTTCATTGTTTTTGCCTAAACGGCAGTTAACTCGATAAATCACCTGGGTTCCTCTGCAGCCCTAGGCAACTGTGAGGCAGTAGACCAGCTGCTTTTTTTTTGGAAGAAGCTGCCGTCATTTATGGTATTATATTTTGATTATATATATATATATATATATATATATATATATATATATATATATATATATATATATATATATATATATATATATATGCTCGATAAAATAGACTCTGCCAGGTTAGATGCAGCGCAAGATACCCAATGCCTAAATTATATACTTTAACGAAATGCTATAATGACAAAGGAACACTAAATCTTATTTTGTTTGTTCAAAGAAAATTAATGAAATTATTTACAAACTGACTTTTTTTACATTCTGTATACTGCAAATAATTTATTTTTGCATTCGTAAACAGATGAAACATTGTATGACTAACATTTTAATTATCTTTATTTTTACAGAAATGCCAAAGGACTGTATGAATATTCTATCACATTTCTCTTTAATCTCCACTCCTGCGTATCGTAGTTCTGTTTTATTTTTTATATTAAGTATTAACATGTCGAAACATTTGAATGTTAATATTTCAGGGTCTTGATGGCCGGACTGTGAGCTTCCTTTCTGAGGTGCACGTTGAATTTGCCGTAACTCCTGCTCACGTTTGGAAATGGGTGGGTGGAGAGGTGAGGGAGGGGGCTTCCATCTCAATACCTTTGATCTGCGCATCCCAGCAGATGTCTTTAAAAGCCCACATTAAACAACTTAATGCTGGCGCCAGTGCCCTGTGGGATATTTTCACTTGCTATCAAGGAGGGATGCGACAACTGTGTACCTGAATACACGTAATTGGGGACAAATTATCGGTCATGTGGTGCAGCCGAGTGGACCAAGCCCTGTTCTAATTTGTCTGTTTGCAGGTATTTGAGACGCTTAAGTTTGCCCCTGCTATGCTGTACAGATTTCATATTATCCATGGTGTAAGGGGCGTTTGGGGTGCAATGAGGTGAACAAAGATAGATGGTTTTGGAGTGCTGAGCAGCCCACGTTCATACAGAAACACGTTAACTACTGGGAATTACAACCCATTAAGCCTCCCATATTTGACGGATACGGGAATGATAACAAACAATTTTTAAAATCGTGCTCAGGTTCACTCAGTTTGCGCAATAAAGGCGTGTGTACGTATTCTAAACCCTTTACCTTTGCGTCATTAATACAATTTCGCATTCATAATTTCTTTCTTTCTAGACTATTCTCCTTCAGATTTCAACAGAGTTGTCTTGTTTTGGTCAAACAGATTTGAGTTCTCCTCCATCCGCAGCGCGAAACACCCTCCTCGCATTATCATCTCCAAAGGCACTCTGGGCGCAACAGTTTTCCTTCAATTAGCATTGCTGTGTGCAATCATTGCGCGTCCCAATGCGGCAGTTAGCGCGCACACTGACAGTGAACCCTTTAATCCTCCCAGATATTTCAACCGCCACCTGACGCTTGAGGCTAACCGGGCTTTGAACTGGTCCCTCCGCTTGAGACCACCCGGCGGGCGAGGTGCCGGGCCTAGGGGTTAAACACCTCGGACACGGCATGGTGCTCTTTTCTACTTTTCTGATTCAAATGTCCCCAACTTTTGAGAATGTACATTAATTTTCAGATAAAAGGGCAATGTTGTATGCTAACATTTTTATGAAAACGCACAGGCCGCTTTATTTCAACAAATAAACACCCGTAATTACCTTTCACTTTTAATCTAATTGTTAAAGAAATATATTGAAGAAATTTATTTTTGAAGGAAATACATTTTTTTATGGTAAATCCACAAATGTATAATTACGTTTTCTTTGCCAGTCGGTTTTAGTAATAGCAGCTCAGCTGTTGAAGTAGAGTTTACAGTGTGTTTCAAAATTGCAATGACATAAACATGCATTTAATTGATTTTTATGTGAAGATTTAATAAATGAAGCAAATCCTTAATAAAAATAATACGTTGAGTTAACTAAATTATTTATTTTAAGTTCGAATCAGTCCATATGTAGAGGATTTTTGGCAATCTCCACCAAAAAAAGTCCTCTCACGCAGTTCATTGAGATTAAAGCCATACCAAGCAATTTGTGTAGTATTGCTTTTGAAACAGTCATTTACATTCAGTAATAAAACAGTAAAACGCCTGCTCGTTCATTTCGGTGTCGATTGCACCTTCCTTGTATTCTTTGATTACCAAGTTGTATTGGAAGCAAAGAAAAAAATGCCTTTGTGATGTTGGGTGGGCCATCACAAATCCGCCTCCACAACAAACAACGCAACATTAAAAAAAATACTGAAAGTCTTACACTGTCATTTCCAACATTGGGACACAGTTTAACAAAATGGGCGGATCTTTTTTGCAAAAATAAGCTAGTCGTGAACCTAAAACTAATTTACTGTAAGTTAAATCAACGTAATGCAAGTGTGTATAATGGAAAATAGGCATACTATGTTTTGACTATTAAAAAGTGTTAATCTTGAGTCAGATTAACATAAAATACGTGAATAATGACAGCATTCCCCGAAGATGACTACTCCTATTAAAAGAAAGTAACTGGATGTTTCTTTTTTCAACATCAGTTGTGTTAATTAGAAAAAACAGTGTAATACCAGCAAAAGTGTTCATTTTACATGAAATTAACAAAGTTGATTCATCAAGTAAACAACCCCAGGTTTTTTTTTATTTTATTGATTCCGTTTTGCTACTTACAATAAGAATTACCAGATTTTTATTTTAATATTTTCTAATATATTTAATAGTAAAGCTTTATACTGCTTTTATTGAAATTATTCTAATTATGATCTTCCTTTACCCCTATCCCAAAAATGAAACAGACTACTCTCTTTTCACTTCGCATTAAAAAGAACTTGCCATTCAGCCATATATTATGTTAACTTGGCAAATAACTCCGTTCTCCCTATTTCGTAGACCCTTACTTCAGTCTTTACGCTGTTTTTCAAGACAGGCAGGACTAGGGTTCATTTTTAAAAAATGAAGAGGTGCAGGTGAACACGTTCACGTCCATCTCTGTAAATACCTTGGAGTCACCACGCAAGCATTTTAATATATTGAGATTAAACACGACTTTCCATATAAACCCTTTTACATACAACAAATTCAGAAGAAACGAATGCAGCGTTTTCTTATGGTATTATATTTATTGATCGTGAGATTTCGCATTTCTCAAAATAAAAGCTTCCCTCTTGATCTTAACACCAAATCCACCTGTTGATTCACGGAATATTTGTTGTACCTAGTTACACATACAAGAATTAACATTGTAGTGATTGCTTGAGTTGCTCAAGAGTAAGCAATTCATGAACATTTGTGTGGAGTCGGAACAACATCTCTTGAGATCTTAATTACTTCAGTGAAACCACTAAAATTAATGAGAAGCTTAAGGTATGAGAGAATGAAGAAGGCGAAATGCGTTTATTGAGCTACCGCGTCTGCCCATATTATAATAATAAAACAAAACTAAATGAAATCCACACCGTTCTTTAAGAAAATATATTATTTTATTAAACAAAAACTGTATTTAAATATTGCTTTACCTATAAAATTGGCTTTGTAAAGATAAACAATGAAACAAAACTACTTTGATTTAGGCCTACTTATGTAGCGTTATGAACACACTTATAGCAATGCAGAAATAAAACCCCAAAACATTGCCTTTTCCACAGGACTATTTACAGGAAACCATCTCGGCTTTGTTGTTGACATGTCCCATTCACCGAATCTTTGAACATCTTGTGGAAGATAAAGATCCCTTCATTAATCGCTGGAATTCTTTCTTAAATAAATAATCATATAAAAATAAAATTATCTATGAAACACACTGCGCATGCAAAGTTTTACTTGCATGCACAGTTAAATCTATAGGAGTCTCTCAGTTTATTGCACTTGGTCTTGAACTGCTGGTCAAGAGATCTTAGCAGTAGGGCACGGCAGGTCCTTGTCCCGGGTGAAGCAGAGGCTGCTGAAGCATCACTGAACTGAGGGAGACTGGGTGGACGAGTGGGCTGTACATCGGATTTGCCGTCACATTTTCTGGTGTGTAAGGAGAAAGAGCCATCCGCTGTCCAGCTGCATAATTCAAGTGTTGCAGAGGAGTGAAGTACGGGTACATGAGGTGCGGGCTAAACGGTGGTCTTAAGTATTCTGGCTGTAGGTCTTGCACTTCGCGTTTTAATTTCATCCGCCGGTTTTGAAACCATGTCTTTACCTGCAAATTTACAAAACACTGACGTTAATTATAAAGAAATTTCACTCATCTCAAAACAGTTACCAGTGCAACCATGCTTTCATTTCGGGTAAGGAAACAATACAGATTTTATCATTAAAACAGTTTATGGATAATTTAACACATCATCTATTATACTTCTCAGAAATTGTAATGGAGTCATTAGAAATACTCCAAAGTACGCTGTGTACAACAGTTGTGAAATTGTTTTGCGATGGATATAGCAGTTTGTGGGAAAAAAAAACCCTTACCTGAGTTTCAGATAGCTGCAGTTTCGCGGCAAGCTTTAGCCGCTCCGAGGCTCCCAGGTACTTTTGCTTAGTAAAGGCTTTCTCCAATTTATAAATCTGCTCCGAAGTGAACTTTGTTCGTAGCCTTCTTTGGTCGCCATTCCCCTCAATGTCCTCTTTTTCATTTGATGTACATTTGGGCGAGACAGCTTCACTTTCATAACCTGACGAATCGGCACTAATGTCCGAAACTAAAAAAAAATGGACATACGTTAAAATAAAGAAAGATTAAAGGAAATCAATATCCTAAAAACCAGTAATTACAAATGACAAAGACAAGTCATTGAAAACAATGTGCAACTTACGTGAAGGAGACGGTGTAGACAAGCGCGCTGCTGCCGCGTCCATCCCTTCGAATTCCACGCTTTCAAAATTCTTGGTGTTCGCTTTCTTGGCTTTCGGCTGCACGGAGTCTTTGTAATAGGACGTAGGAGCGCTCGGCTGGACCACACAGGCGACGTGAGGTTTACGATCCATCTGTCCGTGTTCAGAAGTTTTTCCAAGTCCCACTGATGGTTTGTAGTCACTTTGAGAAAGCCACTCCACTGAAAAGCTTTTGACCATTTTCTTTCCTCTGAGCAATATTCCTCTCCTCTAAGCTACTCGAGATCTGTGCCTTCACGACTGATGCATCTGCTTAAGTAGGCCAGCGTTGACCTTATTTGCATCATGAAAGGGGTATCACAATAAAGATGTCGGCTAGATCGCTGTCGATAATTAAGCCTAATACGTCGAGTCATTGAAGTTTTCACACATCCTCTGAATGTGTTAGAACCTGGCGCCACAATGTCTGTGAGAAACGGTTCAAGTCTTAACATGCGCGCTTCTTTTTATCATGTCATGTTAAGAGAAATAGTACCGGGATATTGACTAATGTTGATCATTCTGGAAAATAAAGTTAATAGATTCCATATACAGTATGTAAAGCATATTTAATTACAAACTGCAGACTTGCATTAAGTGGAGATAAAATCAATACTTAATACTAAACATGTAACAAGTAAAAAAAAAAAAAAGTTTTGAACAGCATTGAGTGACATTAAGATAATTTTATTACATTTATAAACCTTTGCCAAAAATATCAGTGTTATAAAAGCAAAATTTGAATCATTATAGAATATCATGTACAGGCTTCTTAACCTAATACTATTTCTGTAAGGGTAGTAGATCTATGTAATTCATAACTATCTCAAATGGATTTAATCCCTTTCAGAGCTGAAGTGGGCAGAGGCCATCCAGGCATCGCTGGGTACAAGGTAGGAAACAGTCAGTCCAGGGCAGGGCATTACATGGTGGTCCAAATCTAATTATGCATATCCAGATCGTTTGTATGACTTTGATTTATGGGGGGACGATTCCAGTTCGGCGCCAAGACGATTCTTCATGTCGTCAGTTCGCACACTTCTCGATATACCGGGATTTTTCGGGTGATTTTCTATGTAATAAACTTAGTCAGTTATAGCATAATGAAAATTGCAAAATTAGATCTGGACCACCCTACAGGAGATTGCATGGCCCACTCGTGCACATATCCACATGGATAAACCTAACCTATATGTATCTGGGGATGTGGAGGGAAAATCCTTGCAGACACATGGAGAGCAAACAAACTCTATACACATAACGGCCATGTGCAGGACTCGAACCCGAAGTAGTTATGTTATTCATTTCTCATACTTCATTTTTTTTTACATCACAATTTTGCACAAGCTGAGGCCAATCTAAAACTGCAAGTGGTATAACGCATTCAAAGGTCCTGAACATCTGCTGGACACTCTTCATTTCTTAAGAATGATTAGGCATATATCCATGCTCCCAGGCAATGGGTGCAGAAAACCTTGTTGATAATGGTAGTTTGCACAACATACCTTTGTGTACACACCCATAACAAGGAAATTTAGAGAAGGCAATCAGCTTGACAGTATCGTCTTTAGGACTCAAAGATATAATGAATGCGACTAAAAAAAAAAGCAAGAGACGTACAAGGAGGACATGCACATGCCACAGTTCAAACATTACACTGATAAATACAACTCTTCAGAACTATGAAATATTTTTTATGCTTCCTCACAAATAAAAATGGTCAAAACAAATTAAACAGTAATTGTACTTAATACATAGGAGGCACTCATTAAGCATATTTACTTATATGTTAATTTATAATTTCTCTGAGAAAAGTACAGTCATTTTATTAAAGTGTTTTTGTGGTTCATAAGTGATAATAAGCACCATCATAAGATTGGTAGGCTCTATCATCTTCAAGAGTCTAAGAACTGCTATATCTGAGAGAGGCTTAAGAAGGAATATGCTTTGGTGAAGTTTGTACAATATAACATCAGCACAAGCATACAATATGCGGACAATGGTGTCTATATTATCATTAGAAGGACATTATGGTTCTGTGCTTTATACTGTTGGGTAAAACTTAAACATCTTAACCAGAATATGCTGGTGATTACTAATCATCTTATAGAATTACAGGAAGTCGAGTATGCATGTGTGACCTTTGTTGGAGTTCGAGGCCGAGGCTCCTGGGACTAGGCAAGTTAAGAAAATGGATGAATCTTCAAAAGTATGAAGTAAAATGTTTCAATCAAAGGTAAATTATGATTAGCATGCCAATGTTGTTGTTACTCTAATAGAAATGAAGTGCAAGTTTTCAGATATGTGTTGAACCACTGCTCACTTGCTAGTCAATTGAAAAGTAGGCTGTTGTAGTACCATTCATTTTAGCATTACTTTTAAAATAAGACATCCCATTACTTTGGACACATTTCTGTCATGTCCCTCCTTGGGTTTAAATTCATAGCAAAGTAATTTTTGAGATGTAACAAAATAAAGGAACTTATACAGTGATTGACACAACATCAGTAATCCTTTATGGTAATGGCCATTTGGAAACACGACCTTCTTTTACATTAGGACTTCTCTAAATTATCTGTTTACTTTCTGTTTACTATTATTAGTATATTTAGTCATTTTAAATCCATCCATTATCCAACCTGCTATATCCTAACTACAGGGCCACGGGGGTCTTCTGGAGCCAATCCCAGCCAACACAGGGTGCAAGGCAGGAAACAAACCCTGGGCAGGGTGCTAGCCCGCCGCAGGGCACACACACACACACACTATAGGACAATTTAGGATCTCCAATGCACCTAACCTACATGTCTTTGGACTGTGGGATGAAACCAGAGGAAACCCACATAGACATGGGGAGAACATGCAAGCGAACCCAGGTCTCCTAACTGTGAGGCAGCTACTACTGCACCACCATGCCACCCCTCATTTAAAATCAAATGTATGAAAATGAGTAGCCTTACTAAAATACTGTTGCTTCATGGTTGGCAGGGTCAGAAAAACTATTGATATTCTGAAAAAGAGGAAAGATGTAGAAAATCTAGAGAGTAAAAACAGTGAAATTTACTGCACTACAGGATAATATGATGCAGCCTTTGCAACTCTTGTTCTAAAGATCTCCTTTCTAAACATATTCTATGGCATATATGTTGTATTTTCTTTAAAACTGAACAGGGCAAATATCTACTTTATATCATGATTAAACTATAGCTTCACTCTTGGATTCTCATTGGCTTTACCTGTAGCTCAATTCTGTAACTTCTGTGACAACAGCCCAATGGTCTGCTTGAACGCATTGTCATAACATACTGACTTTCTCCGGTATATTCAACAGTTCATCTTTACATACATACATATAATTTTTGAATTGTATTGTACACTATATAAAATATTCTTCATTTTTGGCAATGGATAGGAATAGGAACACCAGTAACTTATGCATCATTTAATTGTTCGGTTTTCTATCAGAGACCTTTTATAAAAGTCCATCACTGATAAATCATCTATAAAGAATTTCTAGAGCATTGAGAACATGTGTGGTCTTTTTGTATGGGTCCCAAGGATGAAAAGCAATGTAGCTTGATCTAATAATGCAGTTGAGGTGTTGACAGTAAATTTATTTTCAGTGGCAGAGGAAGCAGGCCAGGTGTTAAACATGCTTAAACTCAATTGAATGCTCAGCTTCCCTTTTGTGAAACTTTAAATCGCCATCAAACATGCAAGAGTTAATCTTTGTAAATGTTGCTGAACTTTTGTTTTATTACAATTCCAGCACTAAATAAGGAGCCTCAGAAAATTGTTGATTAATTGTGAGTAGAGTTTACCAAGAAAGCACTTTTAAAAGGTGTTTCATTGAACCTAATAAAAAGATTTTGACATGTAAGAAATAGTTATTTACCCTCCAAATAAATCTAATTTGCACAATGAAGAAGTAAAGGTAGGTTTCATTTTGGGTACCTCTACCTAATCAGTTTAGAAAGAGAATTCAATGGTTAAAAGTCACAGAAGTACTAAGGCAATCAAGATTATATAGAAAGCCACCAACAAACTGCAAACAATACATCAAAGTAAGTAGACAGATCAACCTCAATAACACACAAAACAACACATAGAGCAGTAAAAATATTTACTTTCTGGCTGATAACAAAACCAAATGTAGAAAAAAATGAATTACCTCTGACCTGATCAATGAAACAGGGAAAAGGTAATCTGCTGATAACTGGACCCCTTTAATTTGAACGCTAAAGTTTGTAAGACATTTTAGAATCCAAAACTTAAGCTGGAAACGTTTCCGTTTCTAAACATCTAATCCCTTTAAAAAAAAAAAGTATTACCTTGATACAACTTAATATTATCACTTAATTTAAATTTTTAAATAATGAAGCAATATTTTAAAGCAGGTATTATTAATTCATAATAATATTATAATAGTTAATCTCTCACTACAATAATGTTAAGTTTGTCCGTAGATCTTATTTTTCTTTTTCCTTTTAGTATGCAGTGATTGCAGAGACATATCCTTTTATGTATCGGTTTCGTTTTATAGAGTCTACACATCATGACAATAAAAATTACTTACTACCTAGATGATTGTAAATACTCAATCCTTTAATCAAGCATAAAAGCATATGAAAATCACAGTTTGGGTAACAAAATATAGATACTGTACATGATAACACCAAAAGTACAGAGTATATCATTTGCTGTAAATATAGTATGTCGTTTAATGTGCCCGATCCTCCTTTGTGTGACAGCCTTCATGCTGAAGGAGCTTTAAGAATTCTGCTCTAAGTATTTGCAAAATATATGGTTTTCTCTTAAACATTGTATTCAAAGTCAATTACAATGCTCGTAGAAATAATGCAATTAAATTTGACGTCCCCAAAACCAAGCTTTGATTAACTAAGTTACCCTACTCGAAAACTAACTAAAGTGCCGTAGAGCTTATACTGCATTCTTTCCCTGACACGGGAACTGCTCATTCCCAATACACGAGTATTGTGTATATATAACTGTTAATTATGGGTTAAGAAATACTCGTCATTTGAGGGAATTCAAAAGTTGTTGTCTTGATGGAGTCCGTACGCTTCGTATCCATTAATCAACATTATTCGCTGTATTTTGTTTTTTTTATTGGGGCTGGGTGGTGGCTCGGGTAGGGAGAGCTCTCAAACCAGTTCTGGGAAGGATGACACATTAGGTGGGCATCACAGTGACTGTGGGTAAATTAAGATGGTCAAATTAACCAGTACAGATATCAATAACGTGAATAATAGCGTACTTAAACCAAACAAGATAGCACGGCATCCGCCGCCCATTTTGTTACTAAGTCTCCAAAATTTCGAACTCTAAAATTAGAGGTTTTGTTATAATATAAACGCTGACAAAATACTTAGACATTCAGGCGCCAGCGAGCAACACATTTACTAAACTTGTGAAAAACCTCAATCGGATTAAACACTTATCACCGAATTGATACTATTTGCACATGCTAATCTGTTCGATATAACATCAGCACACCCTTTTTTTTAACAAAATGGATATGTTTGGATAAACTAGACTGTCATAAAAAATTAAACAAATAAAGGCGAAGTGACAACGACGCAATGCAATGTAAGTATTCCTAACTCAAGAGAATGACTCGATCTAGTTTGCGTCATCTGAGCAGATAGAACTAACATAAAACACGCAGGCGTGATTAAAAATCGATATAACTCCACGTCGCTGCATTATACGTTTTATTTTAAAATTATCGGTTTCATTTTTTAATGTAAATCGTACACAGTATGTCAAAAGACGTTTTCGAAAATAGATTACATTGTCGCTGTGCTTTTGTGATAAGAAATTATATGAACTTTACATTTATTGATTTTGACACATCACGAGAGACTCGCAAACGAAGCCTCTTTTTGATATTTAGTCCCTTTATTTTAAAATACTATACGTTACAAAAATGTAAGAATACAATTCTATATTTGTAACTTAAAATAAAGTACAGATCTGCGTTATTTAAAAGTCGCGTTTTCTAAAGTGACAGCACTTGCAGATGTGTTGATGGGGTGATGAGATGAGGAGTGGTGTTGTTACTAACTCGTGTAAACTGTCGAGAAAGGTTTAGGCGCAAATGTGTCTCTTTAATGGTTGGCGCCACAGGTTGAAAATGAATGAGATCTGGGCGCCGCAATCGGGACTTTCCCCGAATGATAATAGATGTAAAATTCTATCTGTTACGTGTCAATCAATTGTTCTTTTTTATGTAACTTCCACGACATCGTCAACTTTCGCAACGAATTCTCAAAGAGAGCAGAGTTGAATCCGAAAACTGAGTCATTTTAATAACGGAGAAAATAAGGAAACAATTAATCAGAAAATGTAGGGTTTTGGACATTCGTACAGTATTTCTAAATTTAGGTTGTACCTTTTGTACAGAGAAGTGTATATGAGCAGTCTACATTATGTGTTTGTTGTGGTGCCTACTATCCTGAAGCGGCCATAAAATAATGAGTTCAGTCATAACATTCGGTGAATTTTAAGCTTTATGTGTTAAAAATGTAAAATTAATAAGGGAAATGTTTAATTTATTGGATCGGTACAAAGGTGTAATTTGCATACTTCTTTGATATTAATTAAATCAACATACAAATGAAAACATGATTAAGTTGTCGTACGACCATTTAATTTCCATTTAAGAAGTTTGTGTGCATGCATGTGCACATACTTCAGTTATTCAAGATGAGTGCTACTCAGTTGAACAAAAATGTTTTTTTCCCCATTAACTTCCTAAATAAGCGGATTCTATCCAAATATGAATCCGTAACGTAGAAATGCACAGTAAATAATTTATCACTGCTGCCTCACAGTTTGCTGGTTTTCTTCTCGTGTGTCTGGGCTCTCCTTAGTCCCGAACAGTTGCGTGTAGTGCTGCCTACACTGCAGCGTTATTACAAAACGCGTGTGTGTGTGACTGTAAGCTGTAATAAACTGGTGAATAGTCAAAGCTCATTTTTGTTTTACTGCGAAGTTGGGGCGCTGGACCCCAATCCACAACAGCTAGAATTGGACTAGGAGGTGTAATAATATAATGTATCAAAATATAATGCATCCTTCAAGACTTGAGCTATTTTCCTATAGAGGCTATTATAATCCGGATAGTTCAAAGAATTAGACTGCTTGTCTACAAAAGTTGCTAAATTAGTTTACTTAGGGGAAAAAAACTTGTACACATAATCAGGGCTGTCTTAACAGCATTATAGGTCCCCTGGCAAAGCAGGCCCCTACCTACACAACCACTTACAGAAATAAAAATGTAAATGGTCGATAAAATAAACATATTTATTGTATTGGTACTTCCAACAAAATCAGTGTTTAAGCATTTAAAAACATGCTGTACAGCAAAGATTAATTAACATAAACGTTTGAACAATATAATGTAAATATAATTGGAAAACACAAACATTTCAACATATAAATTATACACAATTGGTTAACCATACAGATGGAGATGCACAGTATGAAATTACTATGAATTATTTATTATTAATCAAGTGTTCAACGTTAATATTTGCAAAATTTCTTTGCAGAGAATTGAGTTGAAGTGACATTATACGCTTTTACATAGTGCGTGAGATCTGTAAACATACATGCATGGGGTTGCAGAGGTGATCGTGATACTAAATCAGAGGCGAATGTCAATATCCACTTGGAACACAATAATAAAGATTTATAGTTTAGTATAGTATTTCTTTATTGACAGCAAGTCACAACATACATAGATTAGCATGGGACCCCACAGACAACTGCTCAGCGTGCCTATGCGTTAAGACGGCCCTGCACAAAATACAAATGCAGTATCTACTGCATAATGAAGCAAACCGATTAACCTTAGAAAGAAATTTTTTACATTTTGTTTAAGTAAACACAAATGAGATCGACGTGAAACTGCACCTGTCCACCCTTTTGCAATATTTTGAATCCAATTTTATGATCGAAGTCGCAGTGCCAGTCGAATTACATGTCCAGCCAGGAGTGATCGTCAGTCCCTCACAAGCCGTATGAGTCACCACTTTGGACGCAAAATTACAATTTTATGGCCTGTTCTATTTAAAATTATAATTAAAATAATGTTATAACAGGAACATGATATGTTTAAGTGTTCATTTTAAGAAGCTCTCAACAGTTTGCATGTAGCTCAAGCTTACGGCATCCCAGGTGTAAATGCTGTGTCAGGTTGATGTTTGTACGGAATGTGTTTGTTCTCCTTGTGTTTAGGTGGGCTTATCTTCTGGTACTCTAGCTTTTGTCCCATATTCCAAAAGCTCTACATGAATAGGTGACCCTGGAATTGTGTGGCATCCCATTCAGGGTCATGTCCTTGCCTTGCATACAGCACTGCTGGGAAAGGATCCAAGACCCAGAATGTTAATTTTATTAATAATCTTTTAAAGAGCAAATATATATTTATGAAATTGATGATTTGTTTTGTTTAACATTACATGGGTTTAAACAGGCTGCTTATCAGCACTAGTTAATTTTTTCTTTTTTTGTCAATATAAAATAAGAAAACCAAACATTTTATGATGTTTTATCATAATTATAAAACGTTGTTTCATCAATAGTTTCAGTGTTGCATTATTGGGAATGAGCCATTCAGTGATCATACAGTAGATCCAGTTGTAGGAGCAAATACAACTCCATTTCCAAAAAAGATGGGATTCTGTGTAAAATGTAAATTAAAAACGGAATGCAATGATTTACATATCTCATAAACCTTTATTTTATTTGCAATTGGACATAGAAAACATATCAAATGTTTAAACTGAGAAAAGGATGGGATGGTGGCACTGTGGTAGCACTGCTGCCTTTCAGCAAGGAGACCTGGGTTCGCTTCCCGGGTCCTCCCTGTGTGGAGTTTGCATGTTTTCTCCATGTCTGCGTGGTTTCCTCCAGATGCTTCGGTTTCCTCCCCCAGTCCAAAGACATGCAGGTTATGTGCATTGGTGATCCTAAATTGTCCTTGGTGTGTGGGTGTGTGCGGGCTGGCACCCTGCCCGGGGTTTGTTCCATCCTTGTGCCCTGTGCTGGCTGGGATTGGCTCCAAGAGACCCCCGTGACCCTGTGTTAGGATATAGCGGGTTGGATAATGACTGACTAAACTGAGAAAATGTACCATTTTAAGAAAAGAATAAGGTCATTTTGAATTTGATAGCAGTAACATGTCTCAAAAATTGTGACAGGGCCATATTTACCAGTGTGTCGCATCTCCTTTTAATAACAGTCTTTAAAAATCTGGAATCTGAGGAGACCACTTGCTGGACGTTTAGGAGAGGAATGTTGACCCCATTCTTGTCTGATATGGGATTCTAGCAGCTCAGCAGTCTTAGGGCTTGTTTGTTGTATTTTTTGTTTCATGATGCACCAACTGTTTTCAATTGGCGATAGGTCTGGTCTGCAGGCAGGCCAGTTCAGCACCCAGGCTTTTCTACTACAAAGCCACGCTGTTCTAATAAATGTAGTATCCGATTTAGCATCGTCTTACTGAAATATGAAAGGCCTTCCCTGAAAAAGATGTTTGGATAGGACCATATGTTGCCCTAAAACGTTTTATATACCTTTCAGCATTGATGGTGCCTTTCCAGATGTACAAGTTGCCAATTCCATAGGTACTAATTCATCTCCCACCATCAGAGATGCAGGCTTATGAAGTGAGTACTGATAACAAACTGGATAGTCCCTCTCCTTTTTAGTCCAGAGGATGCAGTGACCATCTCTTTCAAAAATAATTTTAAATTTCGATTCATCTGATGACAGCACAGTTTTTTACTTTAACTCAGTTTATTTTAAATGAGCTTTGCCCCAGAGAAGACAGCAGAGTTTCTGGATCATGTTTACATATGGCTTCTTCTTTGCATGATAGAAGTTTAACTTGCATTTGTGATGGCATGGCGAACTGTATTCCATGCAGTGATTTCCGTGACCAAATCATGCCTGTTTGTAATGCAGTGCCGCCTGATATCCTGAAGATCATGGATATCCAATATTGGTTTTTGGAATTGTCCCTTGCACACAGAGATTTCTCCAGATTCTCAGAATCATTTGATGATATACTATAGATGATGAGATATTCAAAGTCTTCACAATTTTACATTGATGAACATTATTCTCCAATTGTTCCACAAGTTGTAGACATAGTTTTTGTGCAGATTGGTGAACCTCTGCCTATCTTTACTTCTGAGAGACTCTGCCTTTTTAAGACGCTATTTTTATACCCAAGCATGTTACTGGCCTGTTGCCACTTAACCTGTTCCTCCAGCTGTTTCTTTTCAGTACCACTTACTTTACTAGCCTTTTGTTGCTCCCATCCCAACTTTATTGAGACATATTGCTGCCATCAAATTCAAAATGAGCTAATATTTTTTTCCTGAAATAGTAAAATGTCAGACATGTGATATGTTTTCTATGTTTTGAATAAAATATGGGTTTATGTGATTTGGAAAATTTTGCATTTTGTTTTTATTTACATTTTACACAGTGCTCCAACTTTTTTGGAATTGGGGTTGTAGATGGCAATAAGGCATACAAGAGGAACTTTTTGCATTTATATATCCTAAGTATCAATCCTAAGTACTAAAAAAAAGTTTGAAAATATTAATAAAACCACATCATTTACAAAATTAGAAAATAATTATTTAGCCAGTATGATAGTCACTGAATAGCCATTTATCATTGTATAAGAAATTCTAAATTATTTGTTCTTCTATTTGCAAATAACACAATATTTCATTGTTCCAGCTCTGTTTTGCCATATCCAATTTACTGTATAAGCATATAAACAAGGAAGGGTATTGAGGGCAATGTGCATACTGTAACACGGAATGGTGAAATCAAATACAGTGTACATGGTGGTGTTTGGGCTGAAAAGTAAAAGCACTCAAAGCAACAGCTTGATGTTTTCAAACCCAGCAATATAAGGAAGCAAAAAGGCAAAGATAAAAAATAATAAAACAGAGGAATGATTGAAGGCATATAAGCACTTAAAAGTGTAATAAATTGCAGATATAATCACAGAGCAGGCAGTAAAATTGTGTGATTAGCATCAAGACAATAACCCAATAATGGTATAAGCAGTTGATACAGGTTCTTAGAAAAGGTCAGCAGCTATAAAATGGCTACTGTAGTTGCTTTAAATTTAAATTCTTAATTAAAAAAGATTGAAAACTTTTACCCAGATAATTTTAAAAATGCAGAAATTGACAGTCTTGTATGATACTGGAGTTTCAATAGCTTGCTTCTAAGAGGTCCACATCTGTGAGAGATGATTGCTGATTAGCCTTGTGGTGTGACGGAGAATCCTTAGATTGGTGTGGGAAGAAATTCTAGTTTAGAAAGGAAGAGACAGATCTGTTCAGGAAGGATATAAAACAAGATGTGCACACTACCCAGGGGTAGCAATCCAACAGTTAGAAGTATTCAGCCATTTTCATGACCTTGAGGAGCTGGACAGTGACTTTGAAGTTGTAGGACGTGATGCTTAGCCTCAAATGATCAATTCTAAACAAAACTACAGGAAGAGTGAAACAATGATAGTAGGAAACTCTGTTATTATAGCAGGATTGAATTAAAGGTTTGCCTCAGTGACGGGGAGTCTTGTATGGTCTGTTGCTTTCCAGGTGGAAGACCTTTGTGGGATGATAGATAAACTGGACAAAAGTGGTGTGGAAATAGTTGTCATTGTCCACATCAGAGCAAATGATTAAATGATTGGTAGGCTGCTGGTTCTGCAAGATGAATTTAAGGAGTTAAGAAGAGAAGATAAACTGACAAGTTCCGTCTCTGCCAAGTACCAGTCCAGGTAAGCCCATGGGATTCGGAAAGTTTAACACATGGCTCAAATGTTAATGCAGGCTAAAGATCTATAAATTTATTGAACAATGGGTGCCTTTTGCAGCCCTTAGGACCTGTATTGCCTGGACTTGAACTAGAGGATCTCTGATGCATTGGCAACTACATTACTACATACTACATTATTTTCCTTCATTTTTTTTTAAGAACTTTTGATATCACATTAGAGGCTATAGATAAAGCTAAACGTAAGAGGTTGAAGGTGCACTATTTTGATGTCTGTGAAATTAGATCAAAAATGAAAAGCAAAGGATTATAGCAAGAGGAACTTCATCTAGATTAATCAATGCCCAAAGTTGTGTGTTTCAAAGATCAGGATCAAAATGTAACTAATAAGACTAAGTGTGCTGATGACACCAAACATAGTTATAGGGCAGAACCATAGAATCAACAGAATCATTACTGATTAACCTGGATAGAATTCAGCCTTAAAGTTTTGCTTTTGTCTCATTGGTCAGTTTTGTTTTGTTTTTTTTGGTTGCCCACTCAAGCAGGAAGTGCTGGGCAAGGGAGACTGAAACACGATGTTACAGAAGAAGAGCATAGAAGGAGTACTGATATTTGCCTCAAAACATTAAAGTGTTTGCAAAACTTATGAATGATATTCTCACAGCAGGTAGTGGGGGCCTGTCTATCATTGCTGATAATCAAAAAGCAAGCAGGGGGCAAGCAATGGCCGTTGAAATGACTGAGTCTAAAAAGCAGGCATTACGAGAGGATGCGTCAGACAAGGCAGGATGAGACACACAGGGATACTGAAGAAAAGCATTGGTTGGATCCTGATATTACATGTAATTCAAGAGATATCAAATAACAAAATACTTTTAAATTTATTCTGATAACGCAGATAGTATGAAATAAAGCCATTACACTTGAATATAAAATAAGGTGTCCTGAAACTTGAAAGTACACCATATGAGGAAGATTTGTAGAGTCATGATGGATTTGTGCACTAACCATATCAAGTAGCATACAGAAGCCGTTAAGAAGGCTAATAGGATGTTGGGTAACAGCACAGTGTGTTGGGTACAAGTTAAGGAAGTTTATTCTTAAGCTATGCAATATACTAGTGTGATCCTCTGGAACATTGTGCTCAGTTTTGGCTTTTTTTATTGTAAAGATATAATACAACTAGAGAAAATCAAGAGAAGAACAACTAGGCTGATTCCAGGACCGCATGGTATGAGCTGTGTGGAAATACTGAAAGATTCAACTTTTTCTGCGTAGTCAAGTAAAACTTGGGAGCAAACATCAATAAAGTATTAATTATCGGGGCAAATGGAGTGGATTCAATGTACAGTGGTGTGAAAAACTATTTGCCCCCTTCCTGATTTCTTATTCTTTTGCATGTTTGTCACACAAAATGTTTCTGATCATCAAACACATTTAACCATTAGTCAGATATAACACAAGTAAACACAAAATGCAGTTTTTAAATGATGTTTTTTATTATTTAGGGAGAAAAAAAATCCAAACCTACATGGCCCCGTGTGAAAAAGTAATTGCCCCCTGAACCTAATAACTGGTTGGGCCACCCTTAGCAGCAATAACTGCAATCAAGCGTTTGCGATAACTTGCAATGAGTCTTTTACAGCACTCTGGAGGAATTTTGGCCCACTCATCTTTGCAGAATTGTTATAATTCAGCTTTATTTGAGGGTTTTCTAGCATGAAGCGCCTTTTTAAGGTCATGCCATAGCATCTCAATTGGATTCAGGTCAGGACTTTGACTAGGCCACTCCAAAGTCTTCATTTTGTTTTTCTTCAGCCATTCAGAGGTGGATTTGCTGGTGTGTTTTGGGTCATTGTCCTGTTGCAGCACCCAAGATCGCTTCAGCTTGAGTTGACGAACAGATGGCCGGACATTCTCCTTCAGGATTTTTGGTAGACAGTAGAATTCATGGTTCCATCTATCACAGCAAGCCTTCCAGGTCCTGAAGCAGCAAAACAACCCCAGACCATCACACTACCACCACCATATTTTACTGTTGGTATGATGTTCTTTTTCTGAAATGCTGTGTTCCTTTCACGCCAGATGTAACGGGACATTTGCCTTCCAAAAGTTCAACTTTTGTCTCATCAGTCCACAAGGTATTTTCCCAAAAGTCTTGGCAATCATTGAGATGTTTCTTAGCAAAATTGAGACGAGCCCTGATGTTCTTTTTGCTTAACAGTGGTTTGCATCTTGGAAATCTGCCATGCAGGCCGTTTTTGCCCAGTCTCTTTCTTATGGTGGAGTCGTGAACACTGACCTTAATTGAGGCAAGTGAGGCCTGCAGTTCTTTAGACGTTGTCCTGGGGTCTTTTGTGACCTCTCGGATGAGTCGTCTCTGTGCTCTTGGGGTAATTTTGGTTCACCACTGTTCCATGTTTTTGCCATTTGTGGATAATGGCTCTCACTGTGGTTCACTGGAGTCCCAAAGATTTAGAAATGGCTTTATAACCTTTACCAGACTGATAGATCTCAATTACTTCTGTTCTCATTTGTTCCTGAATTTCTTTGGATCTTGGCATGATGTCTAGCTTTTGGGGTGCTTTTGGTCTACTTCTCTGTGTCAGGCAGCTCCTATTTAAGTGATTTCTTGATTGAAACAGGTGTGGCAGTAATCAGGCCTGGGGGTGGCTATGGGGATTGAACTCAGGTGTGATACACCACAGTTAGGTTATTTTTTAACAAGGGGGCAATTACTTTTTCACACAGGGCCATGTAGGTTTGGATTTTTTTTCTCCCTAAATAATAAAAACCATCATTTAAAAACTGCATTTTGTGTTGTGTTATATTTGACTAATGGTTAAATGTGTTTGATGATCAGAAATATTTTGTGTGACAAACATGCAAAAGAATAAGAAATCAGGAAGGGGGCAAATAGTTTTTCACACCACTGTATTATTTTAACACCAACAACATGGGACATAGATATACAGTAAGTTGGTTAAGGGTATATTTTGCATAAATGCTAGACAATATTTCCTCACAGAGAAGATAGCAGTACATCTGGAACATTCAAAACTCAGAGATATTTTTGCAAAATTTAGGTCAATCGAGTTTGGTGAGATATTTTAGGCTGAATGGCCTGATCTTTTTAAAATGAATGTAATATTCTTATGTAAGGATTCTAAAAATGTAAACCTAAAAGCATTTCATTCTGTAACATATTGTTTCAGCTTATATGGAAACATCAAGTGAAACCACGCACTAACAAAATGAGGATTTTTCCTACACGAAAGTTTTGAAGGAATCAGATATATCGATATATTTCAAGTAATCTCGGTTGACAGTAAGTCTGTGCTGAGGGATTGCTGAGCTAAAAAAAAATTAGCTATTCTATTAAAACATTTATATTGGTGTTTTTGTGAAATGTTAAGAGTTTATATGTTTCACAAACTATTATATGTCTTTAAAAATATACTGCAAAATAATTTTTAAAGTCTTGTGAGTGTGCAAAATGCTATGTTTTTCCTCAGACAAATTTTTTTTTCGATACTTTTATTTGCTTTTCTATTTAATGCCTATTTCAATACAAGTGGGAAGGTTGATACAAATAAATGTAAGATTTTACAATTCAGAAGTAGACATACCAGATGTCATAACAAAATGAGAGATCTGAAATGTGAAAGTGTAACTTTTGAGAAGACTTACCAGTCATAGTGATGTCATCTCCATCCATAACCAGACAGTGTATGGAAGAGGCTAAAAAGGCTACTATGTAACCTATCACCCTATGTCAAGTACAAGATAATGGAGGTTATTCTTAAGCTGTAAAATGCACTTTTGAGGCCTCTTTCTTGAATGTTGCCTGCAGCTTTCATCTCCAACTCATCTCATTTCATCATCATCTGAAATTGCTCTTCCTGGTGATGGTTGGAGTGACAGCGGGCGAAGCAGGACAACCCAGACTTCCCCATCCCCAACTACAGAATTCAGATCTTCTTTGAATATCCAGGTGTTCTCAAGCCATCTGAGAGAGAGAGAATTCCTTCAGTGTTTTCTGGATCCCCCTCAGGGTCCCTGCCAAGTGGGATGTGCTCGGAGCATTTCCTGGGGTAACCACTGAGGGGACATCCGTACAACATACCCAAACTACCTCAGCTTGCTTCTCTTGACATAACAATGCTTAATGCCAACTGGCGGTTTAGGCGTTCTCCAACTATTACTTCAAACAGAGACACTGTACATAGATAAAAATGAAGAAGTTATTATTTAGCATGGCAGTTGGTAGTACTTTGGGGACCAGTACATCTTGACATACTATAATGATATTTTGCAAAAATTAGGTGATTGGTCAAAACTTTCTTAAGTTCATATGTTTAAAGTATTAGTAAGCTGATTACTGATATTTACCTTTCAGAATGAACTAATCATGTATGCAAGAATATGATGTTAAAACTATGTTAACAGAGTGATTTTTGATAAAACATCATTAACTGCATTGCTCAAATGTATCTTCTAAAGTTCTAAAGCCTGATCAAAATAAAGTTACATATCCAAGTAGGTGTATCTGCTTCACATCAATAAAACCAGTAGTTTAGGTCAATCAAACACGGATAGCCTTATGAATAACTTTTTCTGCCTTAAGCATTTTTTAAAGTCTCATAGTTAACTATTATATTATTAACTATTATTATTATTAACTATTAACCATTAGATCTCTTCCGGCACTGCAGGACATTTTCCACAGACGCTGCATCAAAAGGGCCTCCTGCATCGTGCTCGACCCCTCTCATCCTTCACACGGACTTTTCACGCTCCTTCCTTCTGGCAGACGCTTCCGCAGCATCAGGTCTCGGTCTTCCAGGATGCATGATAGCTTCTTCCCACAAGCCATAAGACTCTTGAACTCACTTCCAGCCATCACACTTCCCCCCACAAACACACCTGGACTGTGAAAGAACTATGTTGCACAACTGCACTTTATACGCATCATGTCATTTGATGCACAATATCTCCTGCAGTATGACTACACTGCTGCCAGCACCCACTGGACTAAAATTATACGCTGCCGTATAAATACTTGCACATGTTTATGTGAACATTGTACACATAAATAACCTGTAAATAGTATTATATAGTACCTGTATATAGAAACCTGTTACATTATAACCTTCTACCTTCTGCGCATCCAATGCATAATGTCATTTTGCACCTGTTTTTGCATATTGGCACTCATGTTGAACTTGGTACTTGAAAATAACCAGGGTACAGTTTCTGTCATAATGTAACATACTGTCAATCTCAACTGTTTAAGAATACGGCATTCTGACTTGATTTCTACCTCTTCGTCTTTTTCTAGTTCTAACTTTATTTAAAACACTGTCTAGTTTAAATGCATATTGCACATTCTCTAATTTAAAATGTGTCACTTATTTATTGTCTATTTCATATGTCTATTTATTTTATATTCTCTGTTATGCTGTTCTATGTTTGTCTGCACTGAAAAACCTGGAGCCACGTCGTCTCGTCTCTCTATATACCTGTACAGTGTATTGCAGAGATGACAATAAAGTTGACTTAAAAAAAAAAAAAAAAAAGATATTAGTAATTAAATTAGTTACAACTAATTTTATAAACCTTACAACAAAGTCACCTTGGATCTAAAATAACAGTATTTCTGATAAGTATATTAAAATATACATATTTACTTTAACATCTACTATGCATAAATAGTATAATGTATCTGCAGTGCCATTAAAGGCCACCAGATTTTAACTGTTCATCCATTTGCTGTGTTTGCCCATAACAGACCTTTATACAGAATCTCGCCAGCAGTTCTGCAAATTCAAGGTTGCATGAGTAATTATATTATAATGAACATTTGAAGCATTTTAGGATAATGCTTTTCATAAAAACAAAATATACAATAAGGACTGATTGGACTACTCATCTATTTACTATATTTGCAGCCAGCAGTACCTTTTCAAATCTTATATGACAGACGAAATATGCAAAATCAAGGCCAAACGTGAAAAAGAGCCATGAATTCAGTAAATCGTTTTTATTATATCTAAGTGCCATCAGACCTCAAAGAAAAAACTGCCTGCTGGATAGTCAATGTTTTGTGTTTGGCATGTATTGAAAAACATTACATCTTATACAGTATTAAATGAAGTAAAATGAATCCATTCATAGACAAATACATGAATACATTCATCAACATTGTGCTTCAAAATGAAAATCATTTCACAGTTATTAATTTTAATAGTACAGATACCTAGATTCAATAATTCACCTGTATTTGATCATTCAGTGTGCATGTGGATGATCTCCCAGTTCTTTATTTTTTATTATTATGTTTTCCCTATCCTGGAGCTGTACGTTTCAGATTTACTAATGACTCTAAATTGCCTTAGTGTGGTTGTGCAAATGTACCTATGATAGGTTGGTTTACCACTTGTTGCTGTCTTTCAACTTAGATTTTCCAAGTGTTTGCAAATAAACTTTGAGATCTGAAATAGAATAAATGTATCTTTAAAAAGGGATGGAAATATGAATGTCAGTCAGTCATTCTCCAACCCGCTATATCCTGGGGGTCTACTGGAGCCAATCCCAGCCAGCACAGACCACAAGGCAGGAACAAATCCAGGGCAGGGTGCCAGCCCACTGCAGAAATTTGAATGTCTTACATCGTTAACGTATGAAGAACATTGAGTAGATAATACTTAACAAAACTTAGTTTTTATATATGATGATTCTATTACTTTAAAGTGTGACAATCAATACTTATTATAATTTTTAATGTTACTAATCAGACTAACATCTTTTGTAATGATAAACTGGTTGCACCAGTATAACATTATCAATCAGCCAAAACTTGTGGTCATTGTAGGAATATATTAGGGCCTTCATATCATTCACAACCAAAAGATAAGGGTTGTTGAGCCAGCAGTTTTTCATGCTGTGGGTTTCATTATGCTTTTCAGTTTCTATCTAAACTGCACACTTCTTAGCAATTTGAAACAAATACACACTAGTGGCATGTGAACAAGTAATTGAATGAATTGTCAGCTGTCATCTCAATGAAGGTTTGGTTTGTGATACACTTTATGATACAACTCAATGCTGAAAGTTTGATTGTGCAGAAATTAAAACAGTGATGTGAAACTTAAAAATGGGCTTGAGAGGGCCAAATGTTGATGCTTTAATTGTGAAGAGCTGGTGAAATAGAAGGCAGTATTTAAAAACAATCTAGACAAACAGACTATTTTAATAAAACAAAACATATACAGTAGGTCTGTTTTCTGGGTAACAGGGATTACACAAAAACATTATGTATACACAGTATATACAATATTTGTCTTAAAATATTCTCTTATACACATTTAACAACAGTTAAAACACTGTAAATACAGAATCAGATTCATAGAAACACAGCTTTATCTTATAACTCTGTCAGACATTCTCCTAGTGGAAAGAGCTAACAGATAAATACAGTAAATTTTTTGCAATCCTCTCATTTCCAATAGAATGGAAGGAATTCACTCAAAGCAGTAATATTTGGATTTAGGAGATAAAACTTCTAAAAATAGGGTGAAGTCATGTGAAGACCAAATGCAGACTGTACAGCCATCATTGGCGGTATTGAAAGGTGCGGAGAAAACCCCGGGTGAAAATGTAGTGTGCTTGGGTGATCCACTGCTGGGTATGAGGTGTGAAAGATGTGCTGCTGGGGAAAGCTGAAGTGCTGCACGGAGGCTACTGCAGGGTAAACAATTTGACGTGCTACAGGACTGCGATAGAAATAATCTGGACAGTTGTCTTGTGCTTCACGCTTTAATTTCATTCTTCGGTTTTGGAACCAAGTTTTTATCTGAAACAAATACACAAAAATATTATAGTTAAAAGAGAAATTAGAAATAGAAAGACTTTTTAAAGCTTCTAAAACTGAATTTTATTTTATATAGAAATGTAAGCTTTATATCCTGTTTAAAAAAATTAGTTGAAGTATAAAATTGTATTACAGTTTTAGGAAATTTGGAATTAAATTTTCTAAATCTGCTTTATCTTGAGCAGGGTCACAGGGAAGCTGGGGCCTACCCCCGCTTGCATAGGGCACAAAGCTGAATAAAATCAGTAGTGTTAAATTGACGCTAGTGTGCGAGTGAGTTCACATCACCAGTCCATTAAACCTGCACGTGTTTAGACTGTGTGAGAAAAGTGGAGAACATGGCAGAAACCCATGTGGACACAGAGAGAACATGCAAACTCCATGCTGGGAGGAGTAATGGCATGAACCCTGCTCTTACTGCCACTTGCTACCATACTGCCCTTAATTACACCAATCGCAACACAATTTAAAGTAACTAAGTCCTCTATGAGCTAGAACCAAGTCCTAGCCAACAGAATTAATTGATTAACAGTTATTTTGTTTTTGTTTTATTTATATAATACAATAATATTAGTGTATAGCAGAAGTATAAATGGTGTTTTCTGTCATACTCCTAAGTGCACTGCCATTCTTACCTGAGTTTCAGACAAATTCAGCTTTGCAGCAATTTTCAGTCTTTCCGATGCACCTAAGTATTTGTGAGTGCTGAAGGTCTTTTCCAGCTTATGTATCTGTTCATATGTAAATTTGGTCCTCAGCTTGCGTTGAGTGCAGCCGTCTTCCGTAATGTCTTCACTGTAAGGGGACTGGCAGTCCGATTGTGCAGACTCGCTTTCACAGTCGGATGAGTCAGCTTTACTGTCTGAAAGTAAACACGGAAGATCGGTTATTACTGATATGCCATATCAAAATCTAAGTTTAGCATTATGAAGGATTAATAAGGGGGTTCAACTGCAGCAACGAATTGTAAAAACCCATTCACATAATGCCATGCAGACAACGCGAGTAAGTACAAAATGGCTAAAGGCAGAGAAATCAGGCTAACTGAAACATAGCACCGAAAGGTTATCATTATCATACACTCAGAGCTGAAAATGCAGACCAAAGAGTTAGGGCTACTTAGGTCATCTGTCAAAGTACTGTAATTGTATGATGATAATAACAGGGGACATAATATAGTTAGTTTGATCAACGGTGTGGAAGATAATTTTTGCTGTAATATTTTAAGCAGAAACAAACAACTAAATAAATAAATGCTTACCCACGGAAGAAAAGCGAGTCATACTGTCCTCGGCAGGTGATCCTACTGGCAAGTTAATTCTTTTATCGTCGGTATCTTGAAGTAAATAATTAGAATTACGTTTCGACTTTAGCTGCACAGAAGCCTTGCAAAATGACGTGGGCGGTCGAGGTTGAACCATGCAAGGAATGTGCTGCTTGAAGTAAATTCCCGTTCCTTGCTCTTTGTCAGGGTCCGATTTCTCAGTTATGGATTCCACGGTGTGGCTCTGGGAGAGCCATTCAACTGTATAGGATTTTGACATTTCCTTCACTTGACGATGCTTGCGATGTCGAAGTGCCGAGTCAATGGAGCTGTTGCAATCTTGTCTTGTTCTTTTTATACGTAATCTTCGATTTGTAGAACAAAAGAAACTTCAAAGACCAGATAAATGGCAAGTCGTTGAGAATGATAAAGGCAATAAATGTATCCATTGTCGGTTTAGCCCATCGCTTAAACGAATTAACGTGGTGCCAGGGCGTCTGTGAGAAACCCTGTAATTCAAATGTATTTATTTATGTGGTTAAATAATTGGGAAACTGGACGAATCACAGTGTTAAAAGGAAATGTACGTTTATAACACTAGCAAGAGCACAATCAAAGATAATTAAAATATTTAACATTCTGAAATTGTTTTAACTTCGTGGTTCACGCTCAATCGAATTTTACACCAACATGCGAGTGTAGTTTCATGA
Organism: Polypterus senegalus; assembly: GCF_016835505.1. NCBI lineage: Eukaryota > Metazoa > Chordata > Cladistia > Polypteriformes > Polypteridae > Polypterus > Polypterus senegalus. Next base: position 241,539,031 of record NC_053154.1, read on the forward strand.
ATTTTAACTTTTAAAACCAGGTTTAAACAACCGCCATCTATTTCGATTTGCGGTTCAATACGCAGTTTTCTGTTGTCGAGTAATCTTCAGGCACTTCTTAGCGCCTTTACATTCTTAGTTGTACTTGTACAGCTGCTTTAATATTAATTGAATCGGGGAATTCTTCTTGTGTTATACGGGAAAGTGTGTGCCATGATACACTGTACCTTGAAGTAGTTGGTAGTTTTAAATGATTGACTTAAAGTAACCCTTTACTATAGTTACTAACATGCTGACTTTACCTGAATAAAACCTCGTCAGTGCCTTACGTGTGAATCAAAGCGAATCCCTCATCACTAAGTTAAAATATCTCATATTATGTGAACCATATAATGCAGTCAGAATATATGGCTGGAGGTGTCAGTCCGCGGCACGCACATTCACACCAATGAAAAAAGTGTAAAAAAATATATATATCTCGTTGACATATGGCAGGTGCCAAGGTTACCCAGAGAAAGTGTACAAGTCCATATCAAAGTTTTGTCTAATTGTTAAAATTTATACATAATACATTTAAATGTATCAAAAAAAGTTTAAAGTTCCATATTACTTGGACTTGAGTATAAATCACTGCTGCCGTTTTTCTTAAGTACATAATACACGCAGCAGGGCGTGTCTCAGAAATTAATCTGAAAACATTGTGTCTGATGTTCAGGAATTATGTGGTATAATAATAATAATAATAATAATACATTTTATTTATATAGCTTTTTCCCATGCTCAAGGCGCTTAATGAACGACAGCACTTATTAGGTTAGCACACACACAAGTATACAGTGTGGTCCAGATCTAATTATGCAACTTTTAATGCAATGCAGGCAAAACAATACGAGACAAAAGAATTGTTCGAAATATCTGGTAATAAACGAAAATGGACTTACATTGAATTAATTCACTGATTTCGGTGCCATCTATCGGCAACAAAAATATTTTTTGTGAATTCTCTATGCAATAACCTTAAGTTGTAGTATAATGAAAATTGCATAATTAGATATGGACCACTCTATACATTCATCCATAAATGTGAAGAAATAAAGTTGCCATGACGTCTCTACCTAGACTATTTTTCGATGGGTCGGTAAATTATTTCAGAAATCGATCATGGGTACTCTCTGATTTCTGTCGACTCTATGACATTTTAACTAAGTTACTGCCACACTTTCCAGTTTTAACTGGTTAATATGTAAACAATTCAGAAATGAGGATGCCATACATGTCTTTATGAAGATACGAGTCAAAAAAGTTAAAAACAAGCCCATCATACAGTATATGATTCCAATTTTAAATTATTTGTTTTGAACAAATGATCGTAAGGATTCCTGTAAAGTAGATGCTTCAGTTCAAGCACGAAAGGCAGGAAAGTCTTACTTGTTATCCTAGTTTTGGGTTTACAGAATGCGTCATTCAATTATCGTTTATAACTAACAAGTAGCAATAACTCGTATTTTAGGTCCTTCAACGCGAAATATTATTGTTAATGATTTTAATGTATTTGTTTTACAGATATTGGACTGCGGAAGACTCCTACATGCTGCTTTCTTCTTCTCGTTGTGCTATTGTAATTCAAGGACTGTCGGAGACATACCGGCGCCCAGCACTAGAAAAGGCAATTTACAGGTGATAACGATTTAATGCTCCTTGAATGACTCCGCGCTGTATGTCAAGCAAAAGTCACTTTCTGCGGCGATATCACCAAGCACATGCAAATTACTTATTTGCCGGCTTGTCTAATGCGCACTATTTGCAGTACCCAGCCCCACCACGCCCTCCTCGCCACCCGGTGGAGCGGAAAATCTCAAACTCCACCCTTTCATTTTCGGCACCTGACACTCAAATCGTCTTTAAGCTGTGGCGCAACCCATTGTACGTTAAGAATGCACGTTGAGCGCCTGAAGTTGAAAAGCACAGCCGTTCTTGTGCTTTTTGAGAAGATTCAGTAATTCACGTCATTTGCGTGTCGATTTGATTTTAAGCAGTCTGCCTTCGCTTCGAAAGTAGCCGGTCATAGCTCAGCTGTCATAGCCGCTCCTTCCGGCAGAGGCTGATATTTTTGTGCTGGCCTACATGGTCTAGAGCAGGAGTTCTCTAACTCGGGACTGGGGGCCCAATGTAGCTTTAGGTTTTTGTTTTAACCAGATTCGTCCAGTGACAACAACTCATATAACTGATCTCATTTAAGTAACTATTTTTTCTATTATTCTACATTCAGAAAAGCACAGCAGCATGATTTTTAGATTTGTAAGACATTTAAAATATTTCTATTTTGCTATAGATTTAAATGCTTAACTCTCTTTTGTGATTTTATTATATTTTGCCCTTTCTTTGTGCAGTTTGCCCCCTTCATTGTATCTTAATAAAGTCAATTAAAAACGAACAGAGCAGACACCCAGGCAAACAACACTGAATCATCAAAGGCTGCAACAACTTTAGCGTCAGATCCACTAATTAGTAAATAATGGATTAATTAAACAATTAGAACACCTAGAAAAGCAGAATGAAAATCAAGATGAAAATATTGTTAAAAAGAAAAAATACATTATTCCCATATAAATACATAGTACATATATATATATATATATATATATATATATATATATATATATATATATATATATATATATATATATATATATATATTGCCAAACTAGTTTTCTAATTTCTATGTTGTTCCCAAAGCACAGAATCTGGTAAATAACAGTTCACTTAATTAGCCCAGGAATCCAATTAAAAACAGAAGCTGGTTGGATCAATAACCTGCAGCCACAGTCGGTACCCAGGACCAAGTTTGGGAAGCACTGGTCTAGAGTAGAGAGAATCATTTATTATTATCAGGCGACATCACTAATATGTAGTCATTTCAAATTGTATTAATTTTACCTGTAAGTAGATTCTGACATGAGATAAGGGAGTTTTTATTAAAAGAGCGAAGTATGTCGGCAGCTTACTACAGCATCTAGCGAAAGGCGAGAACAACATGTTACACTAACAAAAACCTGCACTGAACACTGAACTGAAACACACAAAGAATAAATTAGTTTACCCATCACCATATTGAAACTTCAATGAATACCCTCACCGTTTTTTTAATCAAACGTTCAGCAAGTTTCTTTTATGATGATGGCATTTTATTTTACCTGCATAATTATCTTTAAACTAAACGAGAACATCCATCATCCAAATCGCAATATCCTAACTACAGGGTCACGGGCGTCTGCTGGAGCCGATCCAAGCCAACACAGGGCGCAAGGCAGGAAACAAACCCTGGACAGGGTGCCAGCCCACCGCAGGGCGCGCACACACACACACATAGGGGACAATTTCGAATCGCCAATGCACCTAACCTGCATGTCTTTGGACTGTGAGAGGAAACTGGAAACCCATGTAGACACGGGGAGAACAGGTAAACTCCACGCAGGGAGAGCCCGGGAAGCGAACCTGGGTCTCCTAACTGCGAGGCAGCAGCGCTACCCACTACGCAACCATGCCGCCCAAACGAGAACATCTTTTCCAGATAGCATTAAACATTCATCAACCTCTCTTGGCCTTCTAATTGGAGACCGTCATGAATATTTATTGTTTATACGGATTTACTGTTTTTGATCAGTTTCATTAACTTTGTTGTATCACAATAAAGGCGTTAAATTATTAATCTCTTCCAGGACTTGTTCCTAATGACGCATACAACTTTTATCCTCTGAAAAACGCAGAGAAAAAAATCCAAACGACAGGTAGGGTGTCTCAAATATGCTGAATACATCAGCGCTAAGGGTGCCACCTGCTGGTAAAACACGAGAGTGAATCTTCAATGTGTTCGAATCCTTTTCAAAGGTGTGTTACTACTGTATAGTTTCCACATTGTTACCATTATAATAAAAATGATATGAATGATAATAATACCACCATACTTGAAGAAAACGAAAAACGTACGCATACTGACTAAAGGGCAAAAATAATTGCTCCTGATGCAGAATACTGTAATGCATCGCAGACCTATATTAAACCATGACTGCAAAAAAAAAACAAAAAAAAAAAAACAAAGTTGCTATAACATTTGAAAACTAATAACTTGTTTAGTTTACTCGCTTCCAAATGTTTAATTTTTTAACTACGAATTTAAATGTACACAAAGCAGAGCGCAATCCTGTACGGGATGGGTGTGGTTCAAGTGTATGCAATATATGTATGTAATATTATTTTGGTTATTTTTTTCCTTTTTTGTATTACTTGAACATGTTTTACAGTTCCCTGTAACTGTTTGGACATTTTACCTGGCAAAGAGGAGGAAAAAAGACCTCCGTCAAGGACTTAACGTACAAAGTGCATATAAAACGAAAACAAGTAAAGCGAACTGTTTGACCCCAAAATGTTAATTTATACAAACTTCATATTATGTTGCACTTAATATATACGGTAACTTGTTTAACTAAGCTTCTGGAGTCGGCTGGTTTTCCTCTATCTGTTTCCAGTAGGCTATGCGCATTTTTGACGGATAAACAATTAGAGTCTTAATGAGCAGCAAATTTCTTTCACGTCTTCTCTTTCATCCTCGTTGACAGTTAGGGCATAGATAGACAACTGGCTCCATGTCCCCGCTGTGCGCAACTATCACTTTCTAAAGGAAAGCTGTTAACACAAATACAGCGCAGCCTTGGCTTCTCTAGTGCAGTTGTATATTCCGACAGCACACCTGACTTGCTGTCAACGATTAAGGAATCCTTCCATCGTCATGAATTCTTTTTTTTTTTTTTGTATGTGGTGGTAAAATGAAAGCCAAAATATACGACAATCGTTATAATTAATAATTTATAAACAGCTGCAGCGATATCAAGAACTGAAGATTGGGCATATGAAATTAAATAATGACATTCATTTTAAAATAATTATCAATATGGGTAAGGGTAGGAAGTTAGATTTGGAAGACAGTGCTGGCATCGTGTAATTCTTTTGGTGCTGTAATTTATAACTTAAAACAAATAACCAACAGACAAAAAATATTTATTAGACTTTTCCTAGATTTTGTTTAATAACTTAATAGACTTGACGTAGATTTTGGAGAATCGTCTTCTAAGGTTTATTGTACCTAAAAGTTTTTAGAGTATTTTCGGACAAGATGTTATTAAACTGTTGTTTGATTATTCTGCTGATTAGTAGGCTATGCTCATTAGTCCCTTTGTTTTCTAACTTGTAAATCCAGTTGACGGTCGCGAGAAGCGCTGGCGCAAATGTGGAGGAACTGTAGGATGAAGCGACAGATCATCGCAGGGCACACAAGCACTAACACTGATGAGTCCTAACGCCTCGTGCCTTTAGATCAGGACATAAGTTTTGAGTACTGCTTTTGGAAAGAAAGAATATTGAGCAAAACTACACAAATTGCTAAGTATTGACAAAGCATAAACTCTATCTATCTATCTATCTATCTATCTATCTATCTATCTATCTATCTATCTATCTATCTATCTATCTATCTAATGTGCTTGTATTATTATGTTAAGTCTTTATATTCTAAGTATATATTATTAAGAGGTTCAAAAACAAATTATTTCACTTTTCTACTTCCTTTGCGATTATATATATATAATGTGTGTGTGTAAAACACAATACCTTGATCCCTTCTGTTAATTGTATTACAAAACACAGTCGAGGAGAACGGTACTTCTCATAGAACTCAAAGAAAACTGTGTAGCTACGGAACTTAATCGTGTCGCTTAAAATATAATATAATATAATATAATATAATAATATAAACTTCATTGCCGTATGTAACTACTACAAAAAATCTATATATATTATTTTTTATTTTTATTCTATATATTTTATTTTTTTCTTTATGCACATAATAAAAGCTGAAGTAACCTTATTACATATGTAGAGTAGTAACTTTCAAGATACCGCTAACTAATGTTTTATTACTTTCAAGGGCTTTGTAAATAACCTTGTGGTGGTGCAGTAAAGGTATTATGTAAACACAAAACGACCGATTGATTGTCTAATCGATTCATGGTTATACATAAAACAAGCTTTTATATGTAAAATAAGAAAAGTGTAAAAAAAAAAAAAGCACAGGTTTCATGATAAAAATAAAAATAAATTAAGGGACACACCGCTTCAGCTGTTTAGCCATCGTTGTGTGAAACTGTGTCTTCAACCTTTTATTTTTTTAAAAGTGGAAATAGTCTTTATTTTCCAGTATTATCTTGCGTTTGCTTCGTTACATTATGAATAATATATGCATTTACACATTACACTTTAATACGTTTTCTTCATTAAAGGCATCCACCCATTAATACATCCATACATATATCCATCCATTCTTCCATCCAGCCACCCACTGTCTTTTTCAGACCTTTTGAAATGAAATACTAAATGCTGTGAATGTGCCGTATTTCTTTAATGATGACTCGTTTAAAAGCAAAACAAATACAATGTAATAAAAAGCAAAGAAAGCTTACACGAACCATCATGCATGCAATAATCCAATTTTAAACAAAATGTTAATACATTCTCCCTTTATACCCGTGTGTGTATATATATATATATATATATATATATATATATATATATATATATATATATATACTTATACTTATAAACACACATCATAAAATAAATTGTGTGAATATATTATATAAAACATCAAAAAACACTGTAAGCTATACATGTTCAAGAAAACATTGAACAAAGCAAGTAAAAGCATTTTTCTCATTCCATCCTTTGGTAAATTTCACACTAAACATTAAGTAATACATAAGTGATTAATTAATTTGTTTTAAATCACGAAGTAATAGCGCAAATTGACACCACATTCATATTATCCAAAGAACGATATGAATACAAGAAGTCAATTTAATATATAATAGTGAAGATATATGTTTAGAAATGTATTAATTTATTAATTTATTTTAAGAAAACACTTTTATTGAGAAATGACCACTACAGGCAGTAGACAAGCGTAGCCGGTGCTTTCCCAGTGGAATATGCAATGTCGTCCCCTCGTAGCCTCTGCTCGGTGATGTCCGCTGCTCCGGTTTCCAATGCCGTATGCCTCTTTACAGCTAAATCTCAAAGAGGTATCTGCATAGGAAAACGGAACAACGGGTACGACAGTAGTCCATGTCCCGAGCCACTGCATTCTGTCAGAAGAGAAAGGAAGCGCACATGAGTGTAACTGCGAGTGCCTGCGCAGGCCACTTATAATACCACAAGCAGTGAAATTACAGTGCAAAGAACAACTGGTCAAACATAAATTCTCGTTCTAGTTGTGTTCAGTACCAGGCAGTTAAAACAGATGTCCAAATAGTTCCAATCAATCAGTTAACTAAAGAACCGAATTAATGTTGCTACTTAGGTTTGTTTTAAACAAGCAAAGCACCCCATCACACTAATGCAAAAATAAATTAAGCACATATACCAAGTAAATATAAAATAAGATAAATAAAATAAGGTACATCTTAAAATTAGAGGTAAATTCGAGAGCACTTACCAAGTTTACAGATGCAAACGTTTGAATGTAATGAATGGTTCAACTTCTCAATTTATGGTCTGCTGAGGACCTTGAAGATGTTTTAGTAACAAAGTATGACTGTTTTCTCAGCCCTTGTTAATCAGCAGCTTGTTTGGCAGGGATTTGTTCTGCCACCTGCATGATAGCATGAAAATAACTTTTCAACAAAAACTTATTAACTATGTAAAAAAACAAAAGAAGGAGAGAACAGAAAAACAAGGAATGCAAAGGGAGGTTGTAGGTGACTCATAAATGCTGCTTGCTCTGATTTTTATTATTACAACATGATTATCAGATATATTTATGATGTTTATATAATTGATCATTTTTTCTTTCTCTTTGAACGTCAAAGCAATGTAAGTGACGAAGAACAGAGAAGAACTTCCTGTTCCAAAAAGAAAAAAAAAAAAAAGAAAAGTTTCTTATCTCTCAGGGTCTTTCACAGCAGACAGGCAAAGGCTCAGGCCTCAAGGTCTGTGTACAAGGCTTCCAAGCAGCAATTCCATCAACAGAAAGGCTTACTGCTTGTTATCAAGGACACCAAATGTATTAGCTTTTACGATGTGCGCCTGAGGTGACTGTCCTGTATTAAGAGTTGATATATTTCTGAATGAGCTACATCCTCTGTGCACATAAGCTACATTTCAGAAGAATTCCACACTTTCATATTTGATTTTAGAGTCCAGAGTGTTAACATTACACATATGGATTGTTCAAAATTGTTCATTAAAATAAAACTATAGAATTATCAGGATAAGAAAAAAAATGGAAAAAGTCTAATAAAGTACTTTTAGTGAATCTATCAAGCTTGATGAACAGATCTGAGTTTGTGTATATGAAGAAGGTGTCTCATTTTGTAACTTGTGGTGGTGTTCCTTCTCAGTTACCACTTGAAAATGAGTAAAAACAAACTCTTATTGAAATAATTTAATGAATATTGTATTGTAGATCTAAATCATTTGAAATAAAACAAACTAAATCTGAAAATGTTGGTGAAGAAATACTTATATATTGGTCAAATTTAATTAAGAAACTGTTGAAGCACAGGTTCCTAATGTCACAGGAAAAAAGAGATTCTGGCTAGTTTGTAACTGAATTGGTGTCTTTCTTTGCCATGTGTAAAAGCATAAAGGCACACTGAATCAAGGTATATTTGCCATGACACCAGGAGATTACAATGGCTCTTGATAGCCAGAGAGTATTAACCAAGGGTTCCCTTGGAAAGAACAGCTAAAGCTGATGTCATATTACATGACTTCTAGTCAGAGTGGATTAATTAAAATTAATGATTGTAGTTGCTGATCATATCCCCAAGGATGTCATACTGCATGACTAGACATTGCAGGGGATGACACATTTCAGCCCCATCACATTACTTTTCTAGTGATTTGCAGTCTTAGACTTTATTAACATAATCTTAACAAGTTGAAGGCAGTCGTGTACTGTGACATGCCCAACGACTCGTTGCTAACTTTCTGCGACTTACCCCAACAAAATTAAACAGATTTGATTCTCCCTTAACTTGTAGAGGCAGTCATTGTGTGTACAAGAGTTGAGAACCAAGAAGTGCTCATCCAGAAGTACAATGTAGTTATGAATTAAATGTGTGCGTTTTGAGCCTTGTAAACAGAAGAGAGGCTTGCATGTTTGATGACCACAGCAGAAAAAAAAAAAGGTCAGCGACTTTAGTAATCAGGTTTGACACCCCCACCAACTAGCAGTTGTGTAAGGTGGCACTGGCTTAAGAATACTGCATGATAACTTTCCAGCACAGTTACATATTTCCAAAGTATCGCACACTAACCCCTGTTTCTGACAGGCAATAATTTGTTCCCTGATAGAGCTGGTACTGTTGTAAAAGCTTACTAGGTATGGCAAGTTCAGCTGCAATCTCTGTTCATTTTCTTTGTTTTTTCCCATACTGTTATGGTACATAAAACACATCTGTTTGTAAGGTCCAAGATGCCCACACTAATTCCTGGTAGCTGCATTATATGCCTTGCACTTCCTGCTGAGCCCTCACTGGTTGTCAGCCCTCACAAGCACACATGTCTGCTTCTACAATGTAAGACAGATTCAAACTAGTTTTTGAGTTTATTCTGGGGATGTCAGACTACATGGTTGATGGTCAGGGGTATATGTCACAAATGCCTCTGATTATGTCAATGAAATCTGCAACAGAAAATCACTGGAAAAATTGGATAGTTTGTCATGATGATCTTAAGACATTATTGTTTAATTGAAAAGACTAACAGGCCAGACTACAATACTCTATCCTCTATATGCAATCCTCTATATATATCTATATACATCTATCCATCCATCCATTATCCAACCCACTATATCCCAACTACAGGGTCACTGGGTTCTGCTGGAGCCAATCCCAGCCAACACAGGGTGCAAGGCAGGAAACAAACCCTAGGTAGGGTGCCAGCCCACCGCAGGGCACACACACACACCCACACACCAAGCACACACTAGGGACAATTTAGAATTGGCAATGCACCTAACCTGCATGTCTTTGGACTGTGGGAGGAAACTGGAGTACCCGAAGAAAACCCACGCAGACATGGGGAGAACATGCAAACTCCACGCAGGGAGGACTTGGGAAGCAAACCCCGGTCTCCTAACTGCGAGGCAGCAGCGCTACACACTGCGCCACTGTGCCGCCCTATACAGCTTGGTTATTTGTGGGAATATTATTTTTTTCTTTTTTGTAAAATTAAGGCAATGCACTTGGTAGGCTACTGCTGTCCTAAATGTGCTTTACAAAAAGAAGGTGGGTAAATAAATAATTAATGTCCTAAAAAGTCACAATGAATACATCAGCGTTTTTACACTAATGTTGATGTAATCACCTTAAAGAAGATGGTCAATTATCAATAACATTCATATAAGCACATCAATAATATTAAAACAATAGGGTGGCAAGGTGGCGCAGTGCTAGCACTGCTGCCTCGCAGTAAGGAGACCTGGGTTCGCTTCCTGGGTCCTCCCTGCATGGAGTTTGCATGTTCTCCCCATGTCTGCGTGGGTTTCCTCCGGGTATTCCAGTTTCCTCCCACAGTCCAAAGACATGCAGGTTAGGTGCATTGGCAATTCTAAATTGTCCCTAGTGTGTGTGTGTGTGTGTGTGTGTGTGTGCCCTGTGGTGGGCTGGCGTCCTGCCTGGGGTTTGTTTCCTGCTTTGCGTCCTGTGATGGTTGGAACTGGCTCCAGCAGACCCCTGTGACCCTGTAGTTAGAATATAGTGAGTTTGATAATGGATGGATGGATGAATTAAAACAATATGTGATTGCAGACAGTGGCAGTAAAAGAGAAACTTGTTAAGGCACCTGGCTGATTTTCAGTTTCTCCAGTGGATTAAATTACTCAAATAGGAATCTCATTCATAGTTAATGCCTTTTAAAATTAGTGCCACCTTTGATGACTTTAAGCTGGAAAAGATGGTTAAGAAATGGAGCAAACATACGCCAAAGAGCCACAACATTGCCTAATAATGTGCAGTCCCATCTCAAACCACCAAAACAGTTCTCACTCATTGAGGTATGGACTCCAGAAGAACCGTTAAGTTGCATTAGCAGCAAACCCTTTACTTTAAGTCCTGTATTTAGAAAGTGGGGTCTCCATGGATTGGACTTTTCTTTTCCAGCACATTCCGTAGATGCAGTTCTCTGGCATTTGGAAGCTGAGTCAACACCTTGAACTCTTTGTCATATTTTTCAAACTGTTCTTGAGCAAATTTGCAGTGTGGCAAGGCAATTTATCTTGCTGAAAGAGGCCTCTTTCATCAGCGAAATATCTTTGCCATGAAGCAGTATATGTGGTCTACAAAAAGGAAACATGATTTATTATACCAGCTCACTTTTTCCATTGCTCCGTGGCCCAGTTCTCACAGTCACTTGCCCATTGTAGGCACTTTTATTGGTGGACAGAGGTCAGCATGGGCAATCTGAGCGGTCTGTGGCCGCGTAGCTCCGAAAGCAGCAAGCTGCAATACATTGTCTGTTCGGACATCTTTCTCTTATGGCCAAGATTACGTTTTTCAGCAATTTGCGGGATTGGACCAGATGTCCAAGTCACTCAGATCCTTACTATTGATCTTCTGCGAACTGCAACTTCAGTTTGGGTTAGGAGGGCTCCGTGAAGGCGAAGAGATGGGAAAAAAATGAACTGTTCTTATCTATTGTATTCTAATGCAAACGTCTAAACTTCCATCCATTTATCCATCCATCCATTATCCAACCCGCTATATCCTAACTACATGGTCACGGGGGTCTGTTGGAACCAATCCCAGCCAGCACAGGGTGCAAGGCAGGAAACAAACCCCGGGCAAGTGCTCTTTGTGTTGTTGCATTTAGGACACTTTTGCAAATCTTACCAACACATAGGCGGCTCTCTTGCTTACTAGCTAATTTTTGGCTGAATTGTGAAAAAGCCTCATGCAAGCACCTTAGACGTTCAAAAAGAGCAAATAGCTCAGATTAAGCTCAGTTGTTGGTTAGTTTTATTGGCAGCTAACATTAATGATTTAGTTAATACCTTATTGCTATCTGCTGTTGTTGTAAGGACAAAATTAAGTTTAAATACATTTATATGTGTAAGTGAAATATTCACATGTTCATTTTTTAAATATCTAAATATTCAGCTTCATTTTGACCCTGTATTTACAACATTAAATAAGTTTATTAGGCATGTCCAGTAGTAGTAGTTTTAATTTCATTATTCTTTGTGTTTTATATATTAGTTGCAGTAGTAGTCATATTTTACATCATTATCTTTATTATTATTAATAATAGTAGTAGTAGAATGAAAACTTTTCTTGTTTTTGTTGTATCAGGTCACTTGTGATGCTGTTTGGGCATACCAAATAAGAAAGAATAACCACACATTGACACCCTGAACCATTATTATTATTATTATTATTATTACAGATTAGGCCTTCATTTATAAAGAAAACAAATAAATTAATATATCATTGCCATCAAATAACAAATCTATGGTTTGAACTCCGGATTGCAGTAACTCTTCCAGTTACCAGTTTTTCAAAACTTATACTCATCAAGACATACTTGAGGTCATCCATGATACAGCTGGGCTGTCATCAGTATCAACTCAGAACCTGCACAGAAGCCATCATGTGATGACCTAATACAGTATATGACTTTGCCTTCAGAAAATATACACATGTGCCATTGTGATATGCAATAAAGAGACTGTAGAAACCCTTAAACATTCAGTTTCAAGGTTTGATTATTTAAAAAAATATTTGTTTTTGATGTTAACAGTTATAGTTAAGTCTGTGATGTGTGCTTCTTTGTGTATTTATTAATTTTTGTATATGATAATAAATACAATAATAAATTACATTATTATATACAATTATTTATATAATAAATATTATAGAAATGGCGGCACGGTGGCGCAGTGGTAGTGCTGCTGCCTCGAGTTAGGAGACCGGGTTCGCTTCCGGGTCCTCCCTGCGTGGAGTTTGCATGTTCTCCCGTGTCTGCGTGGGTTTCCTCCGGGCGTTCCGGTTTCCTCCCACAATCCAAAGACATGCAGGTTAGGTGGATTGGCAATTCTAAATTGGCCTTGGTGTGTTTGTGTGTGTCCTGCGGTGGATTGGCACCCTGCCCAGGATTGGTTCCTGCCTTGTGCCCTGTGTTGGCTGGGATTGGCTCCAGCAGACCCCCGTGACCCTGTGTTTGGATTCAGCGGGTTAGAAAATGGATGGATGGATATTATAGAAATGTATAAAGCTGCTAAAAGAAATACTAATGTAGTGGATATGTATTCGGATACTTAAACAGTGCAACTCCTAGCCAAAATGAGGCCCTAAGTGGGATCTTCTTAAGAGTCATTATTGTCACATGTACAGAGTACAGTGAACTATTTAAAATAGCATCAGATGTTAGAGATATTACCTTATACATTTTAAAATCTTTAAATTTAACTTCCAAATAAAGACTTTGAAAAAGCAATTACTGTATGCCATGTATTTCCATTCAATAAGGAAAATGAAAACTTCATGCTGAACAACAGGAATACTGTTATACAGTAAAAATGTGTAATATTAATTTAGCCTCTTGCAATCTTGAGTACTGACATATAGTGATAATAAATTACCATGCTTTTTAAGCACATATTGCCTTATTCAAAGAGACTGACCTTGGTCTAGCAGTGCATGTACTGCCATACAGCTTTTACTCATCATCTCTCTTTGCGAAATTAAACTTTACTTTCTATTCCAAAATATTGGCACAAGCAAGTGGCCTGCTTTCATAGCATTCCTTAAATCAAGTGGTTTGATATTTTCTGTGATGGAGCTGCTTTGATGACTTGTAAAGTCAAATACTGATTCTTTGCAAATTTAGTATGATGTGCAGTGAGTTCTGAATCTCATAGAAGAGCTTAGAAAGCTTAATAAATGTGAGATTTAGAGTACAGAAAAAGTTTGGGCACTGTGCAGGCATGCAAAAAATCATTTAGAATTGTTTCCTTCCTTATCCTCAGACCCTTGTAATGAGTTGAAATAATTAGGTTCTTGTAGTTTGAAACTAAATAGTAGTAATAACAGTGTCACAAAAGAAACATACAAAATAAGTAGAAATACAAAATAAATTATAATCAAGATAAGCAAACCATATGGATTTAGACATTTTTTTTTAACTTTATAAATGAAAACTGATGCTCCTGAAAATAGAAGTTAACCAATCATCCATTTGTTGGACCGCTTTATCCACTTTTGTGGTCACAAAAAGTAGGAGACTTTACCAGCAATTCGATGCTCAAGATATGATCCACAAATAAACAGGACTGTTCATAAGAAGGTACCTTCACACTGTGCTACATCTTTAGGATGTGGGAGAAGAAAGGGGGAAAAATAATGTTCACACAAGGAGAATGTGCAGACTCTACAGGGGCAGTAAGAGGTAGCAGGATCTGAGCTTATTTTCTTGGTAAAAAAACACTACCTCACCATGTCATTTTAATTCCAGTAATTCATCACATATTACTAGTAATTGTGTTCTGAAACAATAAAAGACTTTGTTTTCTTTTCTATTTTAATAAAATCTCAGCCCCTCATAAACATACAGTAGATCGGTCAGAGCAACAAGTTGGGTTATCTTAGATCTGAATATGAGGAGGTTGGAAGCATGTGCTGACAGTACGTTGCTGCACCCACCACACGACAAACCACCTGGATTGGGACCCGATTGCAGTTGGTGACACCTCAGCACTACACTGGAACAGTGTGAGGGTTTTATGGTGGCTGGAGTGTCAATCCTGACACCAACCCTCAAGTTTTCCCTGTAAATTGGAGGACCTCCATGAAGGGCTGGATGCAGATTAACATAACCAGAACAAAGCAATTGCAGGATAAGGGCCTTGCTCAAGAGACCAACGGAGTAGAGTCACTTCTGGCACTTATGGGATTCGAACCAGCAACTTTTTAGTTGCTGGCACAGATCTCTAGCCTCATAGATCTGACCAACTATATAATAATATTTTCTAAATTCTTACCCACAATAAAGCATGGTAAACAATAACAGTTAAATTGAACTGGATAAATGCAAACTTTTTGACTTGAAACTGTATCTTGCAAACTATTTGAACAGGCCATTGTAAAATAGCTGAGGAACACAAGTGAACAGTCATAAGCACGTTACCACCTATACAGATATATTTAAGAGGATAATAAATAGTGATTATGGAAAAGAAATTGAAGTCAACATTGATGCCAGTCAACTTTGTGACTTTAAGCAAGTCACTCATCCAGTATGTTCTCTAAATGTAAAAAGCAGATAAACACAAACTATATTTATTTGTACATGTAAAGTGCCTAGGATGGGTTTGGCACAGAAACGTGCCATATAAAAGGCTGTAAAGGGAAACATATGTCATTCCAGGGAGAATATAGATTTCTACTATTATAGCATAGTAGCTACCATAGTAGCGTACCATACGCCGCATAATCAAGCCAGTTTTTTAATGATTTTTAAACACAGGGAGAAAATTAACATTTGAAAACACGGAAATGTAATAAATCAGCAAGAAAAGCAACATTGTAACAATGCACGGAACGAACCAACGCACAATCGTCTGTGCGGTGCTCAGGCGCGGAGGGTGGAACGGGAGGAGAGGAGAAGGATGTCCACTTCGCTGCCTCCGTCATGCTAGTCTGCTGATTTCTCGTCCAGTATGCACTGCCTGCTCATGTGCCCACCTCCAACTCATCACTCAAGTCGTTGTCGTCTGTGCACAGTCCAGATGCAGCTGTGACTTACGTAGACTTTTCATTCCTCTGTGCGGTTTTGGCTGCCTTTCTATATATAATCAACCAAGACACCTGGCCACGGTGGTAGCGAGGTGGGAGGGCGGTGTGTACAAAGTGCAGGAGCATCTAAGAAGATGCATGTTTGTCGCGGATGCGAATTGCTGTATGTAGCGTGTAAAACAGTTTGCTATGGTGCACGCGGTCGTGCGTTGTAACCGAAAACTCTGTTTTTAAAGACTTGTTACTTCATTGTGTATACGACTGTAGGTGAATGAAAAGATGTAACTCTGGAGAGGGCAACATACAATACAGCGTTTTACATGCTGCATACAGCGATTCACATTCGCGACAAATTGTTTTACACGCTGCATATATATCGATTTACATCCGCGACAAATATGAATCTTCTTAGATGGTGCTGTCGCGTCCACCCACGCTCTCGAAGCACACACACTGCCTGGTCATGTGCCCGCTCGCAACAGCAACTAACAGAGACTCGCCCACCAACTGTAAGACCATGGGATACCCCTTGCAAACTGCTCTACACGGCGCATGCAGCGATTCACATCTGCGAGAAACAAACTGTTTTACACACTGCATACAGCGATTCACAGCCGCGACATGATTTTTCTTAGATGGTCCTGTCGCATCCACCCTCGCACTCGAAGCATACACACTGCCTGGTCATGTGCCCGGTCGCAAGAGCAACTGACAGAGACCCGGCCACCGAGTCTAAGACCATGGGAAACCCCTTGGAAACTGTTTTACGCTGCATACAACAATTCACATCCCGACAAACAAACTGTTTTACACGCCGCATACAGCGATTTATATCTGTGAAAAACATGCCTCCTTTTAGATAGTCCTGCCGTGTTGTGTGGTGCCTCTGTGTGAACCGGTCAGGCACAGAGAAGGTCAGCTGCTGAGAGAGCGTCTCGACTGTTGCAGGGCCTGCATTGGTGAAGCAGGTGAGGCGGTAATGAAACAGAGGCACAGGGGGGTAATTGGTTTTAAAGACTGCTTCCTTCATTGTGTTTTAACCTCAGTTTTAAAGGATTGTTTTAAGGATCCCATGGGATACCCCTCGCAAACTGTTTTACACGCTGCATATAACGATTCACTTCCGCGAGAAACATGCCCCTATGAACAGTCAACGTGGCTCAGAGCTGCATGTGGACTCTACGACAGACGAACATCAATGACGCAGTTTTTCCTGTGTCATTACGTCCGAGTTGGTGAGCGTGGTTCTGCGAGTTGTCGTCATATCCAATGGTCTTAGAGTTGGTGGGCGTGGCTCCTTCCTGCGTGCGCCATGGGCGTCTCACTTGTTGGTGGCTTAGTGAATCCATGACCCTTCCGGTGTGCTTTCCATGGTTATCTTGCCTTAGTGAATTATATATAGATATTTCTCAAACCTTTTTAATCTGATTCAGAGTCAAGAGGGGCAAATGAATATCCTAGAAGGCCTGGCATAAGGCAGAAAACTGCTGTGAACACCGCACAGTCTATTAATATATTATAACATCGAAGAAATCACACACAAACGCACACATTTAATGACCTTATTGTAAGATGCACAGCATGTCATTTTCACCAGATCTTAATTCCATAACTTCATAATATTTCTTTTATACATGAATATAAGAGTTTAGGTTTAGCACAATGTGAAGACAGCAACCAATTGAGCTGTGCCAGAAAACAAATGTAATAGGATTTATGTAAAGCAGCGTTTCTCAACCTTTAAGTATTTGCGACCCGAGTTTTCATAACAGTTTTAATCGCACCCCCCCTAACATTTTTTTGAAATGTAGATGCATATTTTATTATACCTACTTAACTTTTATTGACATTTATCTAACTCTATATTTATTGTTCTAGTATCAGAATGTAGTTTAAGTTAATTTGTTTGGTTTCAACAGATGTTTTTTTCATATTTTTGATTCTTGCTTTCCTTTTTTCAGATCTTCACACCACCCTTTTTTGTTACTTCGCACCCCCCTAGGGGGGCCGCCCCACAGGTTGAGAACCACTGATGTAAAGTAGAAGTTTGATCCTACATAAAGAAAACTCACCTTAACAGCCTGAAATGAACCTTTTTAGAATAAATTTAATGTCTTAGCCAAGCCCAATTGACTACCAAAATAAATGGATGTAAACCCATTTCACTTAGATGACACGCATCTTCCTCTGGTGTATTTTGGTTTAATGTTGACCGCAAACTGAGTTAATCTATCACTTTACTAGCAAATATTTATTCACAGAGTGCCAGGAAGAAAGTTCTCAGATGAATTACATTTTATAATCAGACAGTATTTATCTTCTGTTTCCTATGCTCAAATCAAAGGAGAATGTATCCCATGACTAACCTGTCATCTTATTCATTTTATCGATTCAACAGATCTCTCTTGTATTCATTCTGTTTATATCAGACTCTGACCCCCCCATCTGCATGTTGCAGCAAAAATAAAATGTTGTCATACCAGGAGACAAGAATGAGGCACTGATTATGAAATTGATTTTAACAAAAACCTATAGCCAATGGGGTTCTCCTTGGACTGAACCTGGGAAAAAAACTGTCCTAGTGATATTCTAACAGTAAACATTGTATCTTTCTTTTCCATAAATATGCCAAAATTTACCAAATTAACAAATAGGTAGCATTTTTTAAACAGTAACTATAGTCACCTTCATCAGTATCATGGGCACCAGGAAAGTGTCAGTCTAGTAGCTTTTTTTCAAAACAAACAAAAAAGATGTACTTAACAGTGTTTGTGAGGCTTTGGTTTTTATTAATAAAATCCATTCCATTTCTATAGAAGATAAGGATGAAAAGAGCAGATCAGTTGCAGAATACAAAATTAGCATTGGAAAGACCTGTAGTAATGAGGTTTCTCAGAGACAATGTAACAGGAGTGGTGAGGGTGAGGCAGGGCACAACAAGCAATAAGGAATATGTTCTAATCCTCTTCAGCCTTTCATAATGTAAAACAGACCACAGCTGACATGTGCCTGGCATCATGTTGAAGAATACTATCTCTCCATCCATTTTTTAACAGGATAATTAATTCAGGGTTACAATGAACTGGAGTCTTTGGTTGATCACAAAGTAGAAACCAATTCAGCATATGACACTAATCCATCACTGAGCACACTCAGATACAAACCTGCCGTCTCTAATACTGACATAATGTTGAGTCACTAATCAACCTAACACAGATGTCTTTGGAATGTAGGAGGGAAAACCCATGTAAATAAGAACATATAAACTTGGGCAGGTCATGAAATTCTAACTTGGTACTCTGGAAATCTGAGGCAGCTATGCTTCCACTAAATGATATTAAAACATTGCATTGAGTCTTTATCATAGTGTTTCTGAATATAAAAGCAAATCCTATAAGCCTTCAATCCTGACATCTAATTTTAAATGTATACTGACAACTCAGCAGTTAATTCATCTCCATTGTAAAGCATTGCATGAGATGTTTTGGTATCTTTGATAGGCAGATTTATTTACGTGTGTCATCTGCCATGCAGCTATCACTTTGAACTTTTCTTTTCTGTACAAGTGTTTAAAAAGCTCATTAATCTCCACTCTTTCCAAATGGCAAGCCCACAGGTGACATGATTCGTTTGAAATTACATTATATAAAAAATCTACTGCACATGCAATGTAGGTTCATATTTATATCATTAAGTTTGACAATTTGTCATGACATATTATGCTTGTTACTTTGCTAACGTGAATGACGACCATTAAAAATATCCTGCATTAGTGTAGGGTTTTCTATAACAACATTTACAAGTGCTCCATAGAAATATCCTCTTTAGTGTTAGAGAATGCATTTTCACTACCATTCAATTAAAAACATACTTTTTTGAAAATATGTCAAATGAACTCAAACATTCAGTAAGACGATAAGCATTTTAAAAGCTTTCAAATGAGCTGAATGAATTTAAAGGCATACAGTAAAATGTGTGTCAGAATTAATAAGTAATTAGTAAGTAATATCTTGACAAAAAGCCACAGAAAATTAAAATGAAGATGTAACATTGAATTGTCATTTTACTCAAGAATCATTTAATAAATGGACATAATAATAGTCTTAAGTTTACAATGTAAAAATCCAGAATGGTTTATCTTAGCAAGAGATTCTTTACTGTATGGCAGTACCAGAAATTTTACTGAAATTATTTAGATCATTTTTTTCAGGCCTTTCTGTTATTTTAAGCAATATGGATTGCCAATTTTTCATTTAACTTGTCACACAAATGTTTTGCTTCCTCTGAAAATTGCCTGCATCGGAGATAGTTCTACAAAACTGCCTTTGTGATACAGATTTGTGCAACACTAAGAAATTCTTGGCTGTGCTTCAGTTTTTGCTTAATAAAGAATGAAGCGTGGGCTGTTTTCTGTAATTTTGAAGCTGTTGAAAAATATTTCACACCACACATTTAAAAAAGATTTTAAAACATTTTATATCTTCTTTTAGTATGCACGATTAATAAAGTCTTGCTTCTCAGGCATGCGACTCCTCCTGATCAGCAGTGCCTTACTTAAATTTCTGAAACGCCCTGATGATTAATGCCTTACCGAAAACAGATAAATTTACATGAAAGATACAGACCATCATCTCATTCTCGGTCCTAAAGGTATTATGGGTGTAAGTTGTATTTGGTTACTTAATTTAAGAACAATTCTAGGCAACAAGTGAATGTGTTTAGCTTCCAGTCTGTTACTTTGTCCCACAATCATGAGAGTTTGCTTTTCAATGTTATGGCATCATGCATGTCACAATAGTCAGAGCAAAATGAGATAAAATGCATTGTGAGGTTTGCTATCAGCACTGGTCACCCTTCCAAACCTCTCTATAACAACACCAATAACTTATGGAATGGGAAGCAAGTTTTTTTTGAAAGGAAAAAACCCACGTACTTCAAGTTGGTATCCAATTAATTAGAACCCTTGATAAAAGACATTGAGTAATAGCACAGGAAGTGGCCTTACGGCTAATGCAGTAAACTATACAGTATGCTGTTCCATGCACAGAAAATCCAGCTCTGGATGTAAATATCGGTATCATATCTTGTAAGTCACATTGAATAAAGACAGATTAGTAGTAATAATAAATAACTGCTGCCACCATGCATTCCATATGACCCTAACTAAGATACTCACTACCTGCCAGTGCTTTAGATATACAAACTGAATTGTTCTACTTCATTGATTTCAAAGACATTCATCAGCCCTATGACCTTACTGCTCCAGAACACTAATCCTGAATCCCATTGTGGCCATTCTGTTAATTGAATTTGTATGTTGTCACTCTGTTTGCATGAATTTTTCTTATTCTGCATCCCATATCCACAGAAGCTAGGTCAACAGGTACCTCTAAATTTGCCATGTATGAATGACTACATGTACAATGGTGTGCAAAAGTATTCAATCCCCTTGAAAATCATCATAGTTTTCTGAATGACAAAAGATTTGTACACATATTTATCCATTCAGTGGTTTTTAATGTGAACTCTTATGCTGTAACAATACATTTCCAAAGTGAAAATAAACCATTTTCTGTTTGTGTTAAAGATTGTAGCCTATGGTAATCTGGCACTTGCTGAGAGATACTTAGAATTTGTAAGGTGCTTTGGATAAAAGTGACAGCTGAATAAATAAATGTAATGCGAGAGACATAAATTAGACACTGGGGAAGAGAAAGTTTTGAACTAAGCACTTGCCTCCTCAACAGTTCTTCTGAACCAAGTTGAATTATATGCCACTAAACCAATGTACATTATTATTTTGAAGCACCATAAATAACCATAAATTTTAATAATGTCACAAAATACTATTATGACTAAAGTCAGTGGCACATTACACAACTTCTAGTCAGAGGGGATGTCAAACTTGACAACTGTAGCTGCTAATTTCTCCACTTGAATATGTCAGATTACACTCCTAAATCACAGGACACATGACTCTGTGACAACTTACCAGAACAGTTTCACATTTCCAAAGTATTCCGAGCTCGCCCCTTTTTCTGATAGCCAATATCGTGCTGCCTGATGGAGCCAGTGCTTTTCAGGTTTGAAGAGTTTAGCTGCAATCTCTGCTCTTTTTTTCCATTTTGTTGTAGTATATAAAATATGACACATTGGACAGACAAAAATCTCTTCTTTTTGTGTGGTTTAAAACAACCATTTTCCTTATTCTCTATAGCTGCATTATATGCATATTCCAGCTGAGTGTTCTTTAGTTCTCAACTCTTGCAACTCTTTATTTTGTTGGGGCAAGTCATGGACTGGTTGGACTAAGTCACTGGGTAAGTCAGACTGTATGACTGACAGTTATAATAGCATAATATCCTGTCTTTGGGTGGAGTGGCACTCAAGGTATATGTGGCTCCTGAGAGATCTACAGATCTACATACACCACTGACCAATAAAGGCTGCTGTCATACTGACAATTGCCCACCATTGTGAAGTTTGAATCGCAGATTAACAATGGCATTAATGTTTGAGAGAGGGTCCGGAGATCTTTTTGCACTGAGTTGTTGACCAATGTGATAATATTTTGAATAGCTGAAGGAAGTGCACTGTAGGTGTATGTACTGTAAAAGTCCTAACATCTAAAAGTAGAACTGTTAGTGGTGAAATGTAGCGTGTAGTTTTTTTAACCTTTCTCTTAACCTTGATCTCTGTTTTGGTTTGAAGTAGAAGGAAATGCATCCTTCTTTGCTTAACCTTTTTATTAAGTGTCACCTGAACTGTGTTTATTTTAATGGTTGATGACACCTATTTTTGATTTTTGTTTAGTGCCCTTATAAATGAGACACATTTTTTTTGGTCTGCATTTGACTTCTGTCACTCATTGATCCATTTGGGTTCGTCTGCAGATGCCCCGAGTCTCTAAGGTTATGCAAGCATACAATTGCACGGGTTATCACAGAGGCTCTGCTCAAAATAAAACAGTAAACAGTGAAGGATTACACTCCAGTGTTTTATCAACCAGAAATTCTAGCACTGCAACTCATATCAGTACACTACACATCAAATAAATTGCTCCTAATTGCGGAATAACCTAATTGCGGAATAATTAATAAGTACTGTGTGCCTAACTTAATGGAATACATACTCTAAATGTACTCAAATTAGGAGACCTTAAGTAATAATATAAAATAATATAACCAGAACCAACTCTGTACTAGGTCTCATCCATCACAGATACCACTTATGCACATATTTTTATGTTGTGCCAATAAAGAATGTGCAGACTCCACACACACAGCACCTGGGTGTGAAACTCATGTTATGAACAGTGAAGACTTTCACTGTAGCTCTTAGATCCGAACTCAAACCTTTAAACACACAACTATCATGAAACCCTACCTTAAGTAAAATGTACAGTATAAGAGAGCTAAAGAATTGCTTTTTAAGGAGACTCAAGAGAGTGGCCTGTGTTTCCAGTGTGTGCCCTCTAGATCTCTCATTCTGATAAGGCAGTCACAACCAGATGACACTCTTGTTGACATAACCCAGACACTGAAACATCCACTCTTTGGCCATTTACTTCTTTTACCCACAAGAACAGTGACCATAACTCATCATTGCCAATTTTGTTGGGTAAACAAATGCACAGTACAAATTTTCATCAAAAAGGTCTTGGACTTATGCGTATCCAATGCAATAAATGGCAAAATATACACTCCTTCCTTTATAATGCAGCTTCTGAACTAGTCCCCTTGTTTCTCTGTATCAGATTTACCACAAACTATAGTGACTTTTAAGTAATTTGCTTTTTATGCTAGTATGCAGCATTTGAATTTTACAAAATGCAATTTAGACGCATACAGGTAAGCAGCCCAGCAAGCCCCTTGGCAAGCAACTCATTTATGCCTGCTATGTTGGAAAGTGTTTTTCTTCCATGAAGAGTGATTGAGTTGTTGTAATTCACAAGATCTAGTGGAGGGCCACAAAATAAGCATGAACCAAGCCACTTTTTCTACTTTGCTAAACCAGAACTTCTTCAGAACCAGCAGTGCTAAAGCAGACTGCAGTGTAATACAAAGTATGAAGTTCACATCCTGCTGCTACTGCTGTCTCAGGGAGAGCAGGTAGCTGAGAGTGGAAGGGGAAATTGAAGTGGGGGAAGCAAGCTCAGCAGAGGCTGAGAGAGAAAGAGGCCTCTTTGTAGTCAACAATTGGACTGGACATCAGGCTGATGGAGTTCTCCTTTAGCACAGCAGAAATAAGGATGCCAGTGTAGTCCAGTGGCCCAAGTTTGATCATTGCCACTGTCAGTATGTCCAGGAGGACATTTGGCTAAAATATTGGTGTATCTCTGAGAAAAGCCCTAAGTAGAGAGAGAAGTACACAAATTATTTAATTATATATATTTATTCTTTTTTTTCCTCATTTTTTGGTGACATAGTTTTGTCACTGTAGGAAAGATTTTTTTTTCATGAACACTGCCATTTTGTGTTTTTGGATTTCTTGTGCTACACCAGTTTCTTTGTTAATAAGGTATAATGTTTGGTTGCTAGGTACATGATGATCCCAAAACATTTAGTTGGCCAATATAAAGACTGCTGCACATATTAAATAGTACTTGAATGTTGTGGCAAAATATTGGAACAAATTCAAACTCTCTTGGTTATAATGATTTGGTTAAGCCTTCTGGTTTTATCATTAACATTCAATTTAGAGATTTCCCTTCAAACTTCATGAAAGGTTTATTGACTTTTTGTATTTTGGCTCTGATTTTACTTCTGTAAAAGTCAATTAGGGTTAAGGGTTACGGTTAGGGTTAGTGTTAGGTTAGGCTATTTTAACTCCTCTCGCAATTACAACTCCTCTTAAGCATAGTACTATTTGAATATACTAAGCAATTAAAAAAACAAATGAAGTTTCTCTCCATTCCTTTACAAGTAAGATGTATTTGCCAAAGTGTGGCCATGTCCGATGAGGCTCGAAAAGCAAAATATTTTGTTTCTTTTCATTCGACTTTCAATCTGTTTTTTCATATATTCATATTTGTATATTATAAGAGGGAGACTGAGTGGTGCAGAAGTTGGTCCTACCGACTCATCTGTTTATATTTCAGTGCATGCACTATTTTGTATGGTGTTTGTTCTTTCCTTGATCGAGTTTTCTCTGGGTATTCCAATTTTCCACATTGCACAGATGTGCATTGTCATTGATTTTAAACTCTAGAATATTCCTGTATGTGTGATTG
Organism: Polypterus senegalus; assembly: GCF_016835505.1. Taxonomy (NCBI): domain Eukaryota; kingdom Metazoa; phylum Chordata; class Cladistia; order Polypteriformes; family Polypteridae; genus Polypterus; species Polypterus senegalus. Next base: position 241,564,087 of record NC_053154.1, read on the forward strand.
TGGGTTTGTGAATATTTGTGCCTTGCTATGGATTGGCCCACTAGCCATGGTTGTTTTATGCCATGCTGGGATAAGCTGCAGTCCCCTTTTACTCAGTGCTGGAATAAGAGGATTCAGAAAATTAATGAATGACAAACTCCTTTTCTGATTACACATTTTAAATAAAACTAAAAAGAAAGTAAAGCCTTAATTACTATATATTCTTAACTGGTGAAACAAGCAGCATGATTATGGAAAGTAAGTTGACACGATTGATGAAGCTGAAAACCAAATCATTAACATTTTTCAGCTCAATTTGCCATGTTCTTATATAATAACATCAGAGGACTGACTTTAAGTATACAAAATGTGTAGAAAATTGCATTGATTTATGAGAAAATAGAATGGCAGATATTTTTGGGAAATGCTGAAGGAGGATGTTAGTGCGGCTAAGGTGGGTCCTTTTTCAATAGCAGTATATACAGTTTGGAATTGTAAGGGAGACTCTTCAGCATGTGTTATACAGCGGTCTGTTAAACAGACCTTGGATTCAATTTCTTAGAAGTTCTGTTTAGAGACTTACTCAAGGTCTCACAGTGCGTCAGCAGTGGAGTTGGAATCTCACTTGTTTCAAATGCAACTTTGTTTTTGTGTTACTTAATCAACAGACCATACTGTTCATACAACATCTGACCTTTTAGGAGATTACATTTTGGGAATTAAAGTACCAGTATTTCAGTGGCTTAAACGCACTGCACAATTACTTAAATATTATTTATGCCTTAGGCAAAAGCCCTGCATTTATTTCCATAGGACTGCTATGAAATGAATATGCACATGTTGTGGTTATAAAATTATGTATTCCCTGAATAAAATTCAAGATTGCATAGAAGTAAAGGATGAAATCAAGACAAATCATATCATACCTTCCTTCTACTTGAATAATATCTAGTCACCATCAATATTTAAATGAAAAACAAATGGATTCTTTATGGAAAATAATAAAGTAAAAAAGTGTGTAATGCTTAGGTTAGTTGCAGAGGTATGCATACCTATAATAGGACTGTAGCCGTGTTTTGAATTAACTTGTTGCTTGTAAGGTACAATGAAGCATTGTAACAGTGAATTGCCATAGGTATGAATGAGCCCCAGTAGCATTTCTTGACACATTTCTGCTGAATAGCCCATTGGATATATTTACTCAATGTTAGTTTGTCAGAGATTAGATGTGCAGCATTGTTCAGTATTGTTCATATAGGTCATCCATTATGTCTTTGTTCTCTGCTCTGCTACTACCTTTAGCAGGACAAGATTGTGACCTGTAACTAAGCCTGCCTTCTTAATCAGCTTGTTGATTTGGTGTCTTAAACTGATGATACCAACCCAGCACAATAAAGCACAGACAATCACATTGGCCATCACAGAACATGTAAAGGAAGTCACCACCTACACTTTCCAGAGGAAAAAAGAGTCTGTTCAAACCCTTTCTTAAATAGTTCCTCTGTGTGACTAGACCATTCTGGCTTATTATTACTGTGAGTATGGAACCCCAAGTACCTGGAGCAGAGCTTCACTTTCACCCCCTGAATATTGACCAATCATAGAGGCTCTTTTAAGTTGAGAGAATTATCTTTGCACCAAGATACAAGGCATTCCATCTGACGTCTATACTCTGTCTTATCCCCCCTGTCAATACACACCATTACATCATAATCAACTGAGCATTTCTGCAGGACATGTGACCTGGTGTTATATTTATAGTTCAGGGTTAACAATAAGAACAGAAAATGTGACAGCACTGTTCCTTGTGGTGCTCCAGTGTTGCTCACATCCACATCAGAGATATACATTCCTTGACCATCACAGACTGCAGTCTGCTGGACAGATTATCCATTACTTAGGACACCATGGACTTCCACCTGCAAATTCCTCAGTTTATTTCTTAACAGGGATAGCTGAATGGCATTGAAGACACTGAAAAATCAAAAACACATAATAGTCTGACAATGCTGCCAGCTTTGCCTAGATGGGAATAAGCCTTGTGGAACAGAGAGATAATTGCATCTTTCATTCCAATCTTTGACCAATAGACAAACTGCAGTGGGACACTTTAAAGATCAGAAAATGCCTCCAAAACAGATGGCTAGGGTTTTAGTTCATCAAGTTCATCAACAGCAATCTTAAACAATCTGGAAGAATTTGTGACATTAACTGGTCACTCCCTATGTATTAGTGCCATCGGGCATGCTTTCTACAGGTGTGAGATATAGTGACCATACTGAAACCATTTACCACAAAGAACATCCAAGCCCATATATGTTTTGCAAGAAGTCACATTCAGCCTATCAAGTCCATATGGGAAAATGTCTTATGGTCGAAGAGACCACAATAAAACGTCTTGGCCCTAATTCCAAGATGTTTGTCACCAAGTCTACTCAGCTCATCATCCAAAGAACTTTGCACACAGTGGCAAAGTCATGTTCCCTCAGTGTGGAGAGGGTTTTCTGGTTAGGTCAAAAATAGAAAATGTATAACTCCAAATGTCCAAAATTGTATTGCAAAACTTGCTGCCTCTACGGCAAAGCTGAAGATAAAGAAAATTAGAAATAGAAAAATTTGTTTCAACAGAACAATAAAAAGCATAGGGCCAACTCAGTCAAGAAATTCCCTAAAAAAGGAAGATTGGATCTCTATCCAATAGAAAATCTATTGTGTATTAGGCTGAAAATTAAATTTTTTTTTTTTAAATCCAAATTTTTTTTATGTATTTTAAACATGACTCATTTCTCAGTTCATCAACAGAGCAGAAAGGGCACTTTGCAGTGTAAAATCCGTCAAAGCATTAAAAAATCACCAATCATGTCCATTCTATTTAAAATGGGCAAATCAAAACAATCAAATGATCTGTATTTATGAAACAAAACTTACAAACTGGGAACAGGGCAAGTGAGATAACAAGGAACTTACTTCAGAAACAACTTGTTTTAACCACATGCTTAATCAGTCAAAATGACTATGCATTTGTGCTGGTTTAGCAAAGAACTTTGGAGGGAATTTAAAGATGTGAAAAAGATATATTTGGTTCCGACAGCAACAAACCTTTGGAAGCAGATGCTCTATATCCCGTGGATGACACAGGGATACTACTCAGCATATCATTACCAAAAAACATAGAAAAGAAGAAAAGATTAAGTATGTCATTCCAGGCCAGGACACAATTTATACAAGTGTATCATTCAGCTGCATATATAAAATACAATCTAAATGGCTGTACAGATAGATAGATAGATACTTTATTAATCCCAAGGGGAAATTCACAACTGTACAGGGCTTTAGAATTCAATTGAATTATCATATGTGCAAACATTGTCAAAATGGTTTTAGATAACATTGTAATATAGCAGTGCACCTGCAGTAAGCTCATAAGGTGTTGTTTAAAGTACACAAGTAACAAAGTGCCTTATTATATGAGTGGCCTTGAAAGCTGGATTTGTCTGACTTTATTCTTGAGAGTTGTATCTATGAACAGTTTAAACGTGTTTGAATATAGCATTGTAAAAGCTTGGTAACCATTCCCCAGAGATGCCACCTTGTATTCTTTCTGGTAGAATTTGGTAACCCAATTCAGTTAGCAGTGCTAAGGTAAGATGTACCCATCAGAAATGTTATGATCTTCAGCCAGATTTAACTTAACTGAATGAGTACAATCACAAAGGTGCTAGCAAGGGTGTGGTACTGAGGAGAACAAAGCTGCCGTTTTTGCAGTTTACCTCACATTACCATTGTGAAACTCTACTCCTGGAGTGTCAAAGTGGTAAAAGATTTTTGTTCCTATTAACTTCTAAATTACATTTTAATTGAAAATGTCTTTTAATTAAGTATTTTTTTTTTTCTTGCTGTCATTCTCCTGCATCAGGAATGGTATCCATTGCATGCTTAGAAAAGAGAACAAAATGTTTTGGGAGAGCACTTCTTAGTGTCTCAGCTTTTTCTTCCCTGTGATTGTTTTATCAATGCTTAATTTAAAGGGCCACTGCATGATTAACACACATGCCTTTATGTGTGAGCGGTATTAGGTTAGCTTCTCCATAACTGCCTACTTCATTATTTGAGGCCTATTGTGAATTGCTAGGTAGTTCAAAATGAAACCAATAAGTGGCTAAAATGCTAACAAATAAGTGAACAAAACCTAAGCAAAAAAGAGAAACCTTGAGGCTGAATCAACATCAGCTGAGATGCTGAAAGACAGGAAAACAATAAGGATCTATGTGTCATATATGAAGAACTAAAATTCACTCTGTTGGCAGCTCTTGAGAATAGAGAGTCTTCTAATTAAATGACATGTTTAGCAGTTTTCTGTGGCTTTATATTAACAGGATCCAAGCTTCAAATCAAAAAACTGAAAACACTTAGCTGTGAAATGTTTTGGTGTTATTCAGAGGTTGTTAAATAAATGCATTGCCACTAGATGGCAATATTTTACATTTTTCCCCAAAAAAAGGATTAAACATCACTTCATGAGGGGAGTGTTGTATATTTTTATGTTTTTCAATTTTTCAGACCCAGATTTTCAGGAGCAGGATTATGAGGAGCATTAAGTATACGACAGGAATTAAACCTGGGTGGTAAGCCTGTCTGTTGAAAGCCTACTTGATGCACAATATGTCGATTTCAAATGAAGTTGTGAAACTGTGGGAGAAAGATAAAGTCTTAGGGAGAAACTCGCACAAACACTAGGGCATTTAATTGTAGATAATGTAATTTTACTTTTGTAAGTCAGCATGTTAAATTCGTTCCTAACTAAAAAGGGAATGGAGGGATGTTTATCTCTCAGATGAATGTTGCTTGCTAAGTAAGCATAGAATGTAACACAAAATTTGCAGAGGCAGAAATTATTCATAAAATCTCCTAATATATAAGTGAGGGAGAAGTTAATAAATTATAAATTTAAATGTTCAAAATTATGTTATGACTAAAGATGATGAAAAACTTTCAAGTGCATTATGTAGCTTTATTTGCATACATAAATATTGGTAAAAAGAATCATCATAGAGTTATAATAGATTTAATGTTAGTTCATAATACAGTAGAAAGAAGCATTTAAGGTTCTTTTAAAAATATCACATTTTGGGAAAGTGAAACCTGCTCACAAATAAATAAACTGACAACAAGGTTTTATCTTCTATTAATGTAGTTAGGGGTTAGTTATTGCTGGAATGACAAGCTGACTGCTAATCAATAATATGTTTTCACACATAGCAATCATTCATTTAAAAAAACAAAAAATAAAAATTAAATGTAAGCATTTTTTAATCTATTAATAATAACATATGAGAGCAAATTGCCAGGGGTATTTGTAGGATGGGCTAATTTAAGGGCATAAAGATAGACAGAAACTCTAGATAATGCTAGAAATCAAAGCACACTTCCACACACCTTTATGGTCAGACAGAATATGCATGGGGACAATATTCTCTGTAATTATGGATCACAATAAGAAATCATGCCTGACAAAAAACATTGAATATCCTCCTGATTAACACAGAGCTCCCAACATAAAGCAAGTGGGCCTCAGTTGCCAGTGATGGAGGGCTGGCATCCTAGAAAATGCCAAAGGTACTTGAGAGGAGGCCAATCGTGTTGGCAGGTAGTCTAGACTAACAGCTGGTAACTTCAAAGTTGCTATAGCGGGTTTAGAAAAAAAACATTTAGAGTTACAGAGATGACAGAATGAGCCTAAATGTGCGATGGTCTGGTTACCACAAGACAATGCAAGGGATTCCAAAGATTCCAAAGCCCAGGTCTAAATACACCTCAGCACCATATTGGGACAGTGTGAGGTCTTCTACAATGTTTGGAGTGCCAATTCTGCTACCACCATCCAAGTTTTCCAGGCTCCTTCAGATGCAAATTGAGTTCAGTTGGGTCTGTCATGATAAAAATGCAAAAAACAGGAAAGAACTGTGTCATTATACACTGTGAATTAAATAATAACTACATACAGCATAAATAAACTTTTACTGAAATATTTTCACAGGCATGATTAGATTTTTTTATCATGCTTATGGTTTACCTGAAGTAATGAATCAATTAGCGCTGCTGCCCCATGTCACCAGTTTCCTGGGGTTCAATTGTGGGCAACTCATCCTCCAGACTTCATTGTGTTTTTTCATGTACTCTGGTTATCCACCAAACTTGTTGGCTGGTGACTATAAGTAAGCACGGTTGTGTGTTAAGTGTGCCTAATTTCTTGTTTGAACTTGGAAAATACCCAAATAGGCGTCACTTCCCCACACTGCTAAGTTGGTTCAGAAAACAAGTAGAAAGGTGAACAAACTATGTGTAATATATGTAAAATGTAAATTCTTAATTTCTATGGATAAACAATATGCTCTGTTCCTGAAAGGAAGACCAGAGGCAGCACTTGATGTGTATTTTACGAAGGAACTGACTGTAAGTTCACTTCTAACAGGAGTTTGAAAAACTGTGAAGAAAGACTTCTTTGATAAAGCCTAGCTAAATTGCCCCAAGCAAGGCATAACATGTCTGCTTACACAGAAGAAAGAAATACCTTGTTTTTTTTACAAAGAAACTTCATTTTAACTGAACAGGAATCATCTGTGAGAAGGTCCAATAAACTCTCTTTCTAAGTGTCGCAGTCACTTTACTCACGTTCTGCCCTGCACCTTCTTATGAGCTTTTGTCTTTGCCCAGCTAAACTCTAGAGGAGAAATTTAAGAAACAATTTTCTGTTTACTCTGGCAATTTTCAAAGGACCAGTCAAATATCTGTAGGCGATCTAGCAGGGGTTCTTTCTCTTGTTGTTTACCCACTAGATGGAAAATAACAAACAGCTAGGGATTTAAAGACTGACATACAACTCTGCCAGACTGTGTTAGAATAGCAGTGTTGTAATACCACACCAAGGCAGAGGGGCATGTGGGTACAGTAAATACTCAGGCACAAAATTAGAGATAAATTTGCATTAAAAACATTACAAGTTTAATCTGATTTATTTTTTCAAGGTGTATTCCCTCAGACAAGCAGAACAATTTTTTCTTATCTCATTACTGCTGAATCTTCCAGTATTAAAAACTTTCGTGAAGCAACATAGATGTCATGTTATTGTCTAAACTGCTTAATCAAGACCAGGGCCGCATTTGGGTGGGTCTGATGCCTACCCCAGCAGGCACAGAGTGCAAGGCAGCCACATAAATGCATATGTAAAGTTGTTCATACCCCCGAGGCAACACAAGGTCATTTCTCTCCGCAGTTTAATTTAAACTTTCATAATCAAAGAAACCTGCTTTTTAAACTCACTAAGCATGCAGAGTTAGACTAGTCACTCAATTGACCAACCAGAACCAATATTCTTTTTTTATAGAGCATCAATCACAGTTTTGCATAGCAATCCTCATATTCACACAACTTTTTATAACATTTTAGCTTAGGTACTGCAAAAATGCATCCATTACTCATTTACTCTTATGTAACAAAACCGTAAAAAAGGCTTCTTTTGGTCTTCATTACACTTACAAAATATCAGCAGGTTATTCATCTTTGTGTGTGGTGGCATAATAAGACCCTCTGATATGCTGATAAAATTAGTTGTTAATATGAAAGATTCTCAACTTTTATAGTGAAATATGCAATATGAAGAGAAATGTGTCTCACTTAAGCCTCCTTTGCCCATTCCAAAGTGAAGTTTTGTTAGTAGGTCACATTGCACAGATAAATAACCACTTTGCTGATGCCTTGTCAGTGTTATTAGCAGCAGAAGAAACCTTTGTTATGGTGTTGTTATTTAAGAGTAAATGAGTAATAGATGCACTTTTGCGGTACCTAAACTGTGTTACCCAACTTTCAAATACATCCAGGATTTGTATTAATATTGGAAGCACATTCAAATTTTAACTTTGATTCATCCAGAAATGTTACATTTGGAGTGCAAAGATGAAGCCAAGGATAAGCCAGAATAATAAGTAACACTGCTTAAAGAGGTGCTTTGAGTATTTTGCATATACTGGAAAAGTAATGCACGTTCATTTTGAATGTACCCTGGGTTGGCAGTGGTTAAAGGCAATCTGGGAAGTGTGATTTGAATGCTTCATCTCTTAATTACAGAACTTTCAAGACTGAGTGAGAGCCAGCTAAAGAATAATGTTGTCAATGTGTTTTGCATGTGTCATGAATTGTGCTCAGCGGCAGGTAATATAGGCTGTTAGGGTTTCTTACAGGAATGGAAGAGATGCATTAATCTTGGTAGGGGTTAGTGAAGGAATGTAAAAGTACTGCGCTCCTGCATCTTTACTGTAGAGATAAGGACTGACTTCTAGGTGGTAGGATGATATTTTGTTAGCAGTTGAGTCACAACTGAATGATGTGCATATATAAATAGTTTTGTTTCAAGAGAATGGTCAATGCATTGAAATTAAATTTTCTCTACCATGTAAAAATATGCATAATAATGTGCTGGCTGTAATATCTTTCTAATCCCTGTTTACAATATTAAACCAGCCAAAAATCAGGTGAAAGGTAGACAGCTTTTGCAATTTTCACTCCTTAAAGAGACGCTTTAGAAGCCAAAGCATTATGTACACTGTTTGCCAAGAATTCTGTGGATAGGGTTGATTGGGATGGAGCAGGGATTTGAAGCGACCTTTCCTACTTCTAAAATTTCAGCTGTTGCACTTGGTGTCTTGGTGTGTTTAGCAGCAAGGCATTGTCTGACTGATCATTTCATTCTGTGTTGTGCAGATGAGAAGAATATAAAATCACCTCACAACAAAAACTCAGAGGGGGACTGACATCAGGCTGAAGGCTACTGGGAACCAAAAAAAAAAAAAGAATTAATATTTTATGCTTTTTTTATATGATATCTATGTCAGTTTAACCCTGTGTTCCGGGCATATGGCAGAAATGGCAAAACTGAAAATAGAAAATTAAATTTTTTTTACATAAATTACAGGTAATCACCTACTGAAGATGTGCATAGATCTATTGATTGCTTGCTTTTCTTTGATTGGCTGTTGGTAATATTGCTGATCTGTGCTGTCAGCCCTTTTAGCTGTTGCTCCATTTTATCTGCTTTTTAGTGTTTTAGTGCATCATTATTTTTTGTCATTTAATGTTAGACACCATAGGAACTTCCCATTTTTTGTGAATCAGTATTGTCTGCCATTTGGTTAATTTGTCTGCTGTTCTGAAGCTGTTTGCTGTTTAGATTAGATTAGGTTAGATTTACAAAACAGCAGAAACAAAAAAAAAACATAGATGCATACCACCAGACAAATAATAGAAATCAATCAATAGATAGAGAGATAAATAAATAATACATAAATAAATATTGTGCATAAATAGCAAAATGAATTTGAAAAGTATAAGCATTTAGTCTGGGACATCAGGAGGAAGCATTGAATTGCCTTATAGCAGCGGGCAGAAAAGATTCTCAGGGACGCTTCTTAGGACACCATGAGCCCGTGGCTAAAAGTGCTCTAAAAGAGCGCCTTCTGGAAAGGATTTTTCATGATGACATCCTGTTTTGCCACTATCCTCCAGGATTTAGGGTTTCAGCATTTTTATTTTCCTTTTACATTTTTAGTTTGTCTGTATGGAGCATGCTTTAGACCAGGGTGTCAAACGTATGGCCCGAGGGCCAAAAACGCCCGCTAGGGGGTTCAATCCGGCCCACTGGATGAATTTTGAAAGTAAAAAAATTCATAAAAGACACAAACTCAAAACTTGTAATAAAATGCAATTCCTAAAATGTCCGCTAGGGTGTTAATCAGAGGAGAGGGGCGCACTGTATTAATCAAAGGGGAGAGGTGCACTGTTTTAATTAGAGTAAAAGAAGCGGCAACTCTGCCACTCAGTCTGAACAGCAGATGGTAGCAATGCGCCCTCAGCTAATTATGGTGTAGGCTACCTTATTTTCTACTCACCTTGACACCCTCATTAGCCAAAATGTCTTTGTCAAAAAGGAGATATCGAGTATAGGGTTTTCCAAGAGAAATGGACTGCTTCCTATTTATTCACAGAGATAAATGGAAAACCTGTGTGCTTAGTGTGTAATCAACAAGTGTTGGTGCTCAAGGAATATAATATTCGGCGCCACCATGAGACTTATGATATTGGAAAATATGACATCTTGCAAGGATGACTGAGGAGAGAGAAGATAAATGAATTGCTGCTGGGTCTGAGGAAACAGCAGTCAATTTTCACCCGGAGCCGAGAGGTCAGTGAAGCAGCAGTAAAAGCCACCTACGTAACTGCTAATTAAATAGCATTAGCATCAAAGCCGTATTCCGATGGTGAGTTTGTTAAAAGATGCATGATGAAGGCTGCAGAACTCGGGTGTCCTGAGAAGCGACAAGCATTTGCCAACATTAGTCTGACAAGAAATACTACGGCAGAGAGGATATCGGAACTATCGGCTGATTTAGACAGGCAGTTGAAACACAAGTTCAAGTCATTTCTTGCATTTTCTGTTGCAATTGATGAGAGCACTGACATTACAGACGTTGCTCAACTGGCCATATTTATTCGTGGAGTTGATGAGACATTGACCGTCACTGAGGAGTTCCTTGAGTTGGTGCCTATGAGTGACACCACAACAGCTGAGGACATTTTCGGCTCTGTGGTGGGCACGCTGGACAGAGTCGGGGTGGACTGGTCCCATGCCGTCAGCCTGGCTACAGATGGCGCGCCATCAATGATTGGAAGAAAAGCAGGTGTTGTGACAAAATTCAGAGAGAAAGTACAAGCTGCTAATGGAGGAGATGGTTTCTGGATATTTCACTGTATTTTGCACCAGGGGGCATTGTGTTGCAAGTCGTTAAAAATGGATCACGTCATGGAGGTGGTGGTCCGAACTGTTAATTTAACCCGAGCCAGAGGCCTGAATCATTGTCAGTTTGACTGCCTTCTCAGTGACAATCACATTACTAATACCCTGCCATACCACACTGAAGTAAGATGGTTAAGCAGAGGTGCTGTGCTGAGGAGTTTCTTTGATCTACATGAGGAAATCAGACAATTAATGGAGAAAAAAGGAAATCCAGTGATGGAATTACAATGTCAGGAATGGCTGCAGGACCTTGCATTTCTGGTGGATATTACAGAGCACTTGAATGTTCTGAACAAAATGTTGCAAGGCCGCAAAAAATTTGTCACACGGTTTTATGACAGCATACGTACATTCAAGTTGAAGCTGACTTTGTGGGAGACACAGCTGTTAAGTGGTGACCCTGCACATTTCCCTTGCCTAAGAGAGGTATGTGCAACAGGCATTAATGCTGACATGAAACAGTATAAAGACAAGATTGCAGGATGGCTGTGTGAGTTTGAGAAATGGTTTCAGATCTTTGGTGAACTCAAGACGGAATTTGCAGTTTTTCGCTCACCCTTCACAGTCAAAGCTTCTGATGTGCCTGTCGACATCCAACTTGAGATAATTGATTTGCAATGTGATACAGATTTGAAGGACAAGTTTGCCTCAGTTGGCTTGGACACATTTTATCAATATCTCTTGTCAGGGTACCCCAAATTAACAGCCCTGGCTGCAAAGATTTTGTGCATGTTTGGGACAACCTACCTTTGTGAACAAGTTTTCTCAGTAATGAACATCAATAAAACAAAATTGCGCTCAAGGCTCACTGTTGTGATGTAAGATTTTGCATATAACTTGATAAATGTTTTGTATGTCTTTATTTATAATTTAGGCAAAGCAATGTAATTTAGTGTTACTTTGGTGAGAGGCATTCGTGTTTGCCCCCCTGTTTTTACGACTGAGTCTATTTGTAAGTTTACGACAGGATTTGTCAGATGTCTATTAAACCAGTTTGGAGGGTGTTTTTTTGCTAAAGTCTTTCTCTCATCCCCCACACAAAGCCAGGTTAGTTTAACATTTGATTAAGGGGGTTTGCAGGTGTTAAGATGTACTATTTCCCCCCATTGGTCTGAGATATGGCTGTTTGGAATTGGCTTGTCTCAGAGGCCTTTAAGTACCATGATGTCCTATTGGCTGTAGGGATTTGACAGAAAACATATAAATTTGCTTGCTCAACCACATTCTCTCTCTCTAACCAACATATGATGAAGAAGCATCTCTCTTGCTAACCTGTGATGATGTAGAAGTATCTTTCTCTTGTTAACAACTGATGAAGACCATCACACCATGAACTGACAAGAACAGCACAGCTCAGCAGACATATTGAGGCCTGTTCTGAAGAAACCTGAGCACCAATGATGCCTTAACTAGAGACATTTTAAGTAACTACAAGTCTGTGTGCCACCTCAGTTACCTTTTTATCAGGTTGTATGGTTGCCAATATTCAAATGTATTTTGCATTTTGTTATTATTTATAAATATTATAAGTAAAACATTATTTTATGTGTAACTTAACTCCTGCTTGTCTTTTTACTACATCTAATTGCCTGAGGTTATAGATATAGAAGGGAAGGTGGGGATAAGTTATATACAGTGGTAAGTCTGTGAGATTAGGCATTCTAAGGCTACATATTAATAATACAATAGGGGAAAGTACAGCAATATATATATTACTCTACCAAGATAAAATACTCACACACAAGCACTTAGGTTAAATTTTGAGAGTGTCTGCTAGTCAGAACATGACACCTGATATTGATGCACTTCTGCAGACCAAAAGATGCCAAGTTTCAGGAGCAAAAACAAAGTAGTCTAGACGTGACTAACTCCTTTAAAATGTTACTTCAGACACCGATTGCACTGTAGAAATAGTTAAAAAATGTTCAATTTAATGTAAGTCAACAACTTCACTACAAAAGAGTTTGGTTTGGTGGAATCCTATTGTTCATGCAATGCCATAAATTTTAAAGGGCAATACTATGTTTTTCAGTTCCAAATACCTTTGACTTAAAGTTTTGTTTGTATTTTTGCAAACACTCTTCTTCAATCAATCAACATTTATTTATATAGCACATATTCATACAAAAAAATGTAGCTCAAAGTGCTTCTTAAGAAATCTGAGGTTGTTCATATGTTTTGATATGTTGCTATGTTTTGTAAAAGGATATTTCATTCAATGTGAAGATTTTCTAATGTACTTGTACTTCTTTGCACAAAAACAAAGGGAAAAAACATGGATTTATTATTATTTATAGGTAATTATGTTATGATTGTACTGCTTCTGCCCACTTGACATCTAATTAGGCTGTATGTGGCCTCTGAACCAAAATGAGTTTGACACCCCTGCTTTAGACTTTTACTTCCTATTTTCTGTTTCTTAAGAGTTCAGTTGCTTGAGTGAAAAAACAGAGCTAGTGCTCTGTCTTTTATCTTTTTCCATGTGTTCTGATGGGTTGAGTTATTTATGAGGTACCAAAAAGTAAAACTATTGGTAGGGTTAAACCAACTTCACCATCATCATTTGTTTGTTTGTGTAATTTTTCAAACGAAAATACCTCGAAAAGAAAATGTTATTTTTACAAATAAACCAAAAAACTTATGAAGGCTCATAAACTTAATTAAAATCCTCTAAATTTCTTTTACTCTTGCTTATTGTTGCTGTGTTGAAACAAATTATTTCCCAAGCATATCTTGTTTTTATAGTGTACTGCATTCCTCTTTCCATCCCAGAACATACTAAACAGTATAAATGACACTAAAAGAAAAATGGTTATGATCCATATGGAGTACCACCTGGTCATCGTGCTTATTTTCTGAAAACTGTTTTATTTTCTCAATTTAACTTCTTTTAGTCATTATGACACTACATTTGTGCATCAAATATGTTTTTAAGTAGTTCAGTTATTTTTTCTCTCTCTGCACTCTCTCTGTCATCAAGTCCTTACTTCCTCCCAGACTGTCACACTGTTGCATACTGGTAAAATAGATATAATATTTATATCAGGTCAGGGCTATGGCGCAGCTAGTTTTGTTCTGCTTCCAGGGTCAGGACTTTGGTGCTAGTAAAAGAGCAGAGTAGGTTAAAACTATTGACTGCGGATCTATCCCTATATCCCTTTAAAATTTTCCCTTTTAATACGAGCCTGAAATTGTAGACTACAACAAAGTTCACTAAGACATGTCAGTCCTGAGTTGCTTTTGTATTTATGTGACCCGATCAGAAAATCAGATGGAAGAAAACATAAGGACGTTAAATCAACAGGATTTAGCCCCCCATAGTGTCTGTTTGGGAATACTGAAATGGCCCTCCTGTATTTAATGAATATGGAGCTGTATAGTCACATTGTCTCCAATACTTTGTCCAAACCATCTTGAAACTTGTATTTACTTCCACCTAGGAAAGCTTAGGGCTAATGGAGACTTTGAGTGAACTATGGTCCGGGTGTTGTGTGTGTGGGTTTTTTATCTGGGTATTCTGTTTTCCATCCAACACCCCAAAGATGCATGTGCCAAATAAAAAATGGAAGCTCTAAACTGAGCCTATGGTAGTGAGTGTGGATGTGGGCATGTGTATGCCCAGTGATGAACTGAGACCATGATCAGTTTTGTTACCTGCTTTCCACTTGAGGTTCTGGCTCAAGAACAGGCTTGAGCCTGAAACTAAAAGGATGAATGGAGTTAATTATTTTAATGACTTTTTAGCTGAAAGGCAAGATAAATTAAATAATAAATGCCACATCATTTGTTAAATCCTTTCTTAATATGTAATAGACTGTTCAGTTAAGAGTAGCATCTTATGGCCAGGTTTTTCATGCTGTATGCAGCCCAGCACCAGATGCAAGAACCACACCCAAAGGACACCCAACTGATTGCAGTCAGAAACAGATAATAAAGAAAGGGAAGCAGAAAGGTTGAAATATTTTGGGTAGTGCAATAGATGAGTTCGACATTGTGTTGCATTCTTGTTAATGGAAAACAAAATGTGGATTCATGGATTAAACAACCACAAGTTATGGACAATAGATAATTGAAAAAAAGTTTCTTGGTCAGAAAAATCCCATTTCTTCTTGATTCAGTCTGTGGGAGGACCAGAATATGCAGTAGTAGAATTGATAGATTAGCCCTACCAGAAATCAAAAAATCAGGCTGATGGTGGCCATGTGTTTTCATGGCACACACTTGAGTCCATCCATCCATCCATCATCCAACCTGCTATATCCTAACTACAGGGTCATGGGTGTCTGCTGGAGCCAATCCCAGCCAACACAGGGTGCAAGGCAGGAAACAAACCATGGGCAGGGTGCCAGCCCACCGCAGCACACTTGAGTCTCTTGATAAAAATAAAAAAAAATATTTGAATGTCATAGTATATCTAAATTCTGCTTCTGATGCAGCACTTCATGGCAATAGTGCATTGATCAGTGAGTGAACATTATTATGTGGAAACATTTAATGTTTCTTGACACAAAGCTAGGAACATTATAGACTAGTTGCTGGAATTAAAAGTGCTTTCAACTTTGCACTAAATTCATCACTAACCAAATATCATTTAATTCAGGTAACTGAAAGATAAATGGAATTTACTTATTTCCAAAAACAGCTAATTTGCTGAGTAAACTGTCCTCAACAAAGTTACTCTAACAGATGTACTGTGCAGTAGGGCAGCTGCAAAATGCAGGATGGACATCTTCTCAGGGTTTAAATTCCATGTATTTGCCATTCATACAAAGACTTTACTACAGCCCCCAACAACCATAAAAATGCTGTTTTATTGCAAAACTGTACTATTATTAGCCAAAGAATGACACAAATGAGAGGATGAAAGGTGTGTTTAGTTAAAGGAATGCAATCTATATATAGAGATTGTAGGATTTGTAATGGAGGTCTACATGGATATTCCTTTATGAGGTATATAATGCTAGCAAAGAGGTCTTTAGTGTGCTTTTTTCACATTATGTTATTTACTAAACTTTTATATAGATTGAACAATGGAATGAAATACCAAATCATAAACTTCTTTGCTTTGCCACGTCACCCTTTTGGTTTTTGAGGCCTTTTTTACTTATGTGTTTATTTCTCGTTTGCCTTTTTATATTTCTAAGGTTTTCTACTTAGACTGAATTTAGATTTAGATTATACAAAAGGGAGAGAGTTCCTACCTTCAGCTTCTCTTGATCTTGAATTAGATTAAGTAGATTTCGCAGTATATAGGTAGAATAGCACTGTGCTAACCTCTTCCAGTACCAAGGCAAAAGTAACTGGGCCTAATGAGTTTGAAAAGCATTTTTGAAAAAGTTTCCAAAATTTGTAGAAACATGAAGTGCTATTAAGTCAACCTTTAAGTGTATATACAGTATTAGCAGCAGTTTAGATATTGTAGACTTCCACTGACTGAAAAACATATTGTTACTTTCTTCAGTAATGAAAATTGCCACAGTAGGACCCCAAAAATTGCGACACTACGCATGGCAGCAAGAGACAAGGATCAAAATAAAAAACATCTCCATATAATAAAGCTGAGGTCAAATTGAAGTGAAAACTGGTTATAAAATGTGAGATAAAATAAGTGTTACATAGTTATGCCTGCGTTTAATATCCTCTGTTTAAAAACATACTGACTGTGCCTTAACACAGTTTCACTGAAAGGCCACTTGTCAAAGTTGTCTTTTTCATGGAAAATAAAGAAAATATCTTATGGATTTCAAATCACTTAATTATTCAGAATTTTTGGTAATTTATTTTTTAAAGTATTGCAGGATTCAATAGACAACAGTTGAGTATGTTACAAGACATAAAGCTTGTTTGATTCTGTGGCAAAAACATATATATACACATTAAAGAGAACAGGAGAATCTAAATTTGATGCTTACTCCACACTCTCATTGAAAATTCAGTTCTTCTTTTTACATTCTTAGATGATCACCTTTTGCTGGCACTCTGGTCTTCCTTAATTTTCCTTTCCTCTGACTTTTCTTCTCATGCTCTTCTTCTCCATCTTTGTTTTTCCACTTTTCTTTGCACAAGTAATGAACCCACATAATACAGTGCTTTTGTCATTCTGTACCTTTGTTTAGTGCTACCACCATCTAACTTCATTTTCTGACTGCACCATTGTCTCTTTATGGAGGTTTCTAGTTCTCCCAGTTGCAATCCCTAAAGAAACACGTTAGGTTAGTCAGTGACTCTAATTTGACACAATGCTAGTGACTATGAGTATGTGCATTACCTGTGATACTGTAGTGCAGAAACCAAACTCGGAAAATGAAGCAATGTACAGTATGTGTTTTTTTATAGATTTGTCCCCATGGGGAACTGTGGCCTTTTACAAAAGCTCTTTAAATAAATTAATGTATAAATAGATAGATTATATAAATATACATACACACATGAGAATGACTAAAAAGGAAGAAAATTTAAGAAGAAAGAAAACCTTCTGGTTGTGGCTGTTACCATCCCAGTAAGGCATTGTGCATATTGTTTTTAGTATCAAGGAGCCCCAGTGGTGTTTTCTGACACACCTCTGCTGAATGATTTTTTGGCTGAAAGTAATCATTGTTAGTGTGTCAAAGAGAGAATGTACAGCATTAGTTTGTAATGACACTCAGTTTTGCTTTAATTCTTTCCTTCACTGCAACTTCCAGGGGGTCCTTTAACTGAGCTTGCCCATTTAATTAGCTTGTTGATTCAGTGGGCCTTACCTGAAGTGATAGATAGATAGATAGATAGATAGATAGATAGATAGATAGATAGATAGATAGATAGATACTTTATTAATCCCAAGGGGAAATTCACATACTCCAGCAGCAGCATACTGATAAAGAACAATATTAAATTAAAGAGTGATAACAATGAAGGTATAACAGACAGACAATAATTTTGTATAATATTAACGTTTACCCCTCCGGGTGGAATTGAAGAGTCGCATATTGTGGGGGAGGAATGATCTCCTCAGTCTGTCAGTGGAGCAGGACAGTGACAGCAGTCTGTTGCTGAAGCTGCTCCTCTGTCTAGAGATGATCCTGTTCAGTGGATGCAGTGGATTTTCCATCATTGACAGGAGCCTGCTCAGCGCCCGTCACTCTGCCACGGATGTCAAACTGTCCTGCTCCGTGTCTACCATGGAGCCTGCCTTCCTCACCAGTTTGTCCAGGCATGAGGCATCCCTCTTCTTTATGTTGCCTCCCCAGCACACCACCACGTAGAAGAGGGCACTCGCCACAACCGTCTGATAGAACATCTGCAGCATCTTATAGCAGATGTTGAAGGACACCAGCCTTCTAAGGAAGTATAGTGATGTTAACAGCCCAGCACACCACAGCATAGAAAATTGCACAGGCGTTAAAGGAACTCAGACTTTTAAGAAAAAAGATCCTGCTCTGCCCTTTCTTAGATAGATTTTATGCCTTATACTGTATAGCATTATGCCTTATATTGATGTGGACCCTTGTAGGAGTGGACTGCTGCTTCACTCACACTTTGAATAGTGACTGGACACTGAGGTCAATAACCAGTTTCTTGGTTTTACTGATGTTGAGATGCAGAAAATTCTCTTTGCACCAAGAAGCAAAGCTCTCCACCCTAATCCAATACTATATCTCACCCTCCTAATTAATACACCTAATTAATACAGTGCAGAATATTGAGTATTTTCCATTTTTCTTTCTTTATTTAAAAAGTTTATTCAAAATGAAATCGAAATCTGTGAACAAATGTCTATTGATTGCTTTTTAAACAGAAACATGAACATTGTGACAACATTATTTGTTGAGAGAAATGCATAATGGTACAAGAAAAAACAGATATCCGCTCCTCACCAATGCCCGACTACCTTACCACCTCAACCCATGAAAGTGTGAAATTTATGGAATTGAAAGAAATGTAGAAGGACCATCCACAGAAAAGTGAAGAAATTTTAAGGAAAGAAAATTGTATACAGTACAACCTAGGGCAATTATTTTAAGTAAAACTTTTTTTGTGCACTTGATTCACCACTAAAGACCCCTTTTTAATGTCATCCCTAGAAGAACAATTGATTACCATGGAGAAAAGCATAAGGAGTATTAGATTATGAAAGAAGGATTTCCAGAAAAATAAATAAAAGGAAGTTGGGTGCTTTCCAGCTGGAGACTACAGTATCTTTAGCTGCCATGGTACTTAAAGGTAAAGTTTTCTGCTGCAGGGACCTAAGAGAAAGACAGGGGAAATCTAAAAGAAGAATAATATTTGAAGAAATGATTGGATCATAGTGGTCAGAAATGGTTAAAGAAATTTGGCCAAACAGTATAATATATGAAGACAATGGGACATTTACAGAATATACAGTATGGAGAAAAGTACCATAAGCATTTGAGAAACAAAACTGACAGAGAAGGCTGGGAGATAGATGCGTTACAAAGAAGCAATGTAATGTCTGTGTACAAACTGGAATGAGCCTGCTAGTGGTTGCATTTTTTTGAACTGGAAGTGTTGTTACTAACAATGGTATTCCACACAAGGGGAGGATTGTGTGGAGGATGACTATGTCATATAGACCATATAGGAAATTGTTTATACAAAGATTTGAGAGTGTATAGAATTGAAATTGGACTTCTATGAGTAGAGGGATTTGTACAAAGGCAACAAGGGCAAAAAGGTAATGGAGAGGAAGAGAGGAAGGAAAGTAATTTCAACATGCTCAGCTTAATTATAGATAGAAACAGAAGGAGAAGAAATGTTTAGAGAACCCAGACTTCAGGAATTGGAATGTTTAGAGGCCAGAGTAATCAAACAAGTCACCCAAACAATCTCAGTTGATTAGCTGTATTGTTAAGCAATTACATTTAGATTCGCTAGCAAAATCCTAAACATTTAGTTTTGTAAAGATTATGCATATATTTCTTAAAAAATCTTTACTCATGTTACCAACCACATACTTTTTTTGTGAAGCTATTATTAGCTTTAACTGCAAGACACAAATAGTACATCACTGTGTTATCTGTTACCAGGAGCAGAAATGAGAAAATATATGGAGATAGCATAATACTATAATAAAATAGCAATCACATTTGAAAGATTGCAACTTTAAGAGCAATCTACATTACTGAAGTTATCTCAGTTCTTAAGTAAAAAAAATCCCCAGGACTTTAAAAGTGGCATACAGTACAACTGAAAGTTCAGCGATGACCCATCATGACCTCAGTCTAGACAGATGTATCATAAAATATGAGTGAAACTGCAAGGAAGTGCCCTTAACATTTCACAGGCTTGAACAAAATCAATACTACCATCATTTAGTTTCCAAATTTACTTTACCCAATGCAGTTAGCTTTTTTCATTCAATTTCTATATTTGATATTTTACTTTTACCTGGAACAGTTAACATGTCATTTAACTGACCATTTCATTTAGTTAGGCTTGTTTTAAATATTTGTGTTAAAGAAAGTTTTCAAGAACCTCAGTGACCAATGTGGATCTTCTTTTTTAAGCAAATATTTAGGGTAATAAGAACTTCTACTCACTTTTTAATAATTAAAAAGGAAAACTGTATCGTTTTCTTTCATGTATGTCACTGATCTTAAAAGTTATTTTAAAAATAATTAAATAAAACATTATAATATGATTAAAGGAGGTTCCCCGACATATTTTATTACATGTATTATCAAATCAGCTTCAATGTGATGTCAAGTAATTAAATGCTGGTGATAAGTGCTGCATGACAATCTGGATAAACCAAGTCACCCAATTCCCAGAAACACTCTCCAGCTCCACAGAGGAAACTCCCTGAGACTTCAAGGCCAGCCAAGAAATATATCATTTGTGGGTTTTCTCTCTGAGGACTGTGGCCATGACTAGTACATATCCTATGGGAGGCACAAGACAGAATCCTACAATAAAGCTGAAATCTCAAAATGAAGTTCTGTTTCCATAAAACAACAGTTTATGTTTATGTTTTATTTGTAGTGGTGCAGTGGTTCACAGATTTCACCTCCAGGTAACTAAGAACATTCACTGTATGCTCCACATTCAATGAATGTTAAAAAGGCATGCATTTTAGGTTACACAAAGAAATGAAATGGAACTGATATGAGTAAGTGTGGCTCAATGAGGGAGTTTGCTCTGTGATGATGTAACTTCTCATTCAGTCGTGGCGTTTCCTTTATCCCAAAGGGTGCCTAAATATAAGGTAATGACCCTTAACTATCTAATAGAGAAATCACGTTTAGAAAATACATAGATCTATAAAACATTCCTTGTGAATACAGCATAACAACATACATTTCTCAAGTGTGCTTGATCCTGGGAGTCATGGAAGGTCTATCCTGGGAGTATAAAACTCGAGAACCAGCACAGGGCAGCACACTGGGAGGAAAACTGTAAAACCCAGAGGAAAACTAGTTTAAACATGGGGAGAATATTGCCATGTAAAGTCAGTCTAAATTCGGAATGTACTGCTATTGTGTATGTCTATCCATCCATCCATTATCCAACCCGCTATATCCTAACTGCAGGGTCACGGGGGTCTGCTGGAGCCAATCCCAGCCAACACAGGGCGCAAGGCAGGAAACAAACCCCGGGCAGGGTGCCAGCCCACCGCAGGACACGCACAAACACAAACACCCACAAACCAAGCACACACTAGGGACAATTTAGGATCGCCAATGCACCTAACCTGCATGTCCTAGGACAACATTAATGGTCAGGAGATAAAATGGATTCTAATGGGGACTGGTAGGCAAATAACAAGCAAGGGTCTAAATATCAGAGATGTAAGCAAAACAAAACATCAAGGGAAGAGCACTAAACCGAATCCCAGTCAACAATAATGCAGCTGAAAGTCCTTACACTAACTTTAAAGAAACGTTGATTATATTTTATGAAATGGTTTTGTCGTCAAAGGCTGGACACTGTGATCCAGGCACAGCCATCCTAAATAAAGAAAAGGTGTTAACATCAAGATATTGAATCATTGTTTCTCATGAGCAACAATGGTCATAGCAATGGAAAAGAAGACTCCCATGTCTGTGACAAGTCCCCACAAAATGGCATTTTCTACAAACAAATCAGAAACCAAAAATTTGAACCTGCAAGAGAGTTTCTGCCAGAAAGGTTGAAGCTGAGGAGACATACATAGGGTGTGTGTGTGAGAGGGAGAAAGGGATGATGAAGCTCTTTAAAAGGCAAGCTTAAAACCTGCTCCTCTGCTTAAATCCATTGATCTTGGAAGATCAGCCATGTGAGGGAGTGAAGGAGAGACATTTCATTTCACAATATATTAGGCTATCAGTATTAGCCAAGTAATGTTAACAAAAAAACACACAGAAAATGAAGATTTGTGATTGTATTGTCATATAGTATAAGCACCATAAGACCAATAAAAGATAGTTCAAAGTCAAATGCTCGATACCAAAAGTTTAAATACAAAGTTCTAATCATTGCTCAGTGGGTAAAGTCAGTCATTTTCTAACTCGCTTAGTCCTGAACAGGGTCTGCTGGAGCCTATCCCAACCAGCATATGGCGCAAGGCAGGAACAAATCCTGGACATGGCCCCAGTCTATCGCAGGGCAAACACACAGCTATACACACACACACACACCTCAGCCACACACTAGGGCCAATTTAGTGTCAGCATTTCTCCTAAACTGTATGTTTTTGGACTATGGGAGAAAACTTGAGCACCTGGAGGAAACCCATGAGGAGTACATGCAAACTCCACACAAGGAGGACTTGGAACGAGAACTCTGGTCTCATTACTGTGAGGCAACAGCACTACCACTGTGCCACCTACAGTGGGGAAAGTACTAAATGGAATTGTTTGCAAGATATAAACACATAAGTTGTTCACAACATATATTTTTCCAATGAAAGTTAAAAATATTACTGTCAGTTACACAGAGCTCATTAGGGACATAAAAATGTGCTTTGGAATTGTAGTGAACATATCACTATCCATAATTTGAGTTTTTCAGGATCAAGGGTACTAGAATGCTGGTTATATGATGTACTTCAAACTAAGTGATGTTATGCTTCAAACATATAATACATTGAGTGAGCAGCTTTGATTTCCATATTATAAGAATGAGTTAATAACATTTATGAAAGACCAGTAGATAAGGATCAGATGTGAGACACATTTAAAGAATGAATAAGGTTTGTGATAGCTCTAACTGTAAAGTAATTTGTTCTACAAAGATAAGATACAAATTGAACATATAAAAAATGGCTTATGTTGTTGTGTAATAGGATGGCACAGTGGCGCAGTGGGTAGCACTGCTGCCTCGCAGTTAGGAGACATGGGTTTGCTTCTCAGATCCTCCCTGCGAGGACTTTGCATGTTCTCCCCATGTCTGCGTGGGTTTCCTCTCACAGTCCAAAGACATGCAGGATAGGTGCATTGGCAATTCTAAATTGTCCATAATGTGGGCTTGGTGTGTGTGTGTGTGTACCCTGCATTGGGCTGGTGCCCTGCCTGGGGTTTGTTTCCTGCCTTGCGCCCTGTGTTGGCTGGGATTGGCTCCAGCAGACCCCTGTGACCCTGTAGTTAGGATATAGCGGGTTGGATAATGGATGGAGGGATAGTTGTGTAATTCACTGCAGCACGTTAGGGATCTTCAGAGCTCAACATTTTTGGATACAATAGGTGAAGAAGAATTGACTAACCATGAATGGGTCTAAATGGCCTGAGCTCATCCAAACATGTCTTTTTTAATCTCAGCAGACTAAAGTAAATACATTTTTGAAACTTCGAATTACATCATATACTTGTACAGAATATAGGCTTGCTGAAGAAAGTTAATTTGATTATATCTAAATCATAAAGCAAGCAGTCCTGTCACTCTCTTCTCTCAATTTCCTTGCACAAATACCATGCCACTTCCCTGTAGCATTGGGGTTGGGGTTGGTCGGCATGGGCATCATGAAGAATAATGCTAAAAATTATAATATATTCTAACAATCAAAGCAAATTGCTTCTTGATTACAATGTGTTCCATATGCAGAATATTTCTAGTGATAGACAAATTCATTTAAAACAGTTCTAAGAAACCAGCTGATCCACAAACACTATAAAAAGAAATAGACAGCACACTTATTTCTTCTAAAGTGTAATTTTTGGATCCTGTGTTTAACTTTACAAGACACGTAACCAGTATTGTTTTAAAAAGAAATCAATGTGTTAAAAATACAGAAGCAATGTGAAGAAATTAAAAGAGAGTAGTAAACCTGCTTAATCATATGTTTTCATATTAACTATGAAGTCGAGGTTAACCCAGGAACATCAGACACAAGTAGGATACAACTCTGGATTTGGATGCAAGTGTAACCATGATTAAATAATATACTAAACTCTCTATTTATATTTTAAAAAGGGTTGCATAAGTTGCTTCTGTAAAAAGAAAAATGCAAAAGTTATTACCTTGCTGAAAAAAGTGCAGAAAAGATGGTTAGGTTTTAGCTATGGTAGCTTTTATCAGGTGTCCCTCACTTTAAAAAGAACTGTCATTTTTCACCTATCTTGCAACTTTCAGAATCTTCATTAGAAGAGGTCTTCTTTCATAATTAAAAAAAACATAGCCGTCTGTACTGTCAAATCAGCTTTCATCTGAGTGTTTACTTCAGCTGATGATTGCTCAGCCCTGTAAGGCTTTTTCCCTTTTTCAAAAGATGAAAGTATTGAATTATAAAAAAAAAATCTTCATTATACACAAATCTCTGAACATGCATTTAGTGAATGTATTTAATGTACCAACAGTTTCAAAAAAGTTTGCACTCATACTTGGGTCAGTTTTGACTTTTTCTTTAGCCTGCAGCTTGTACAATCAAATTTCATCCTATAGTGTGGGATCATTAAAGTTGTTTTACAATATTGGAGTTTTATATATATTTTTCTTTTTTATTTCAAAGGTCTTTTATCATCTAAAAAGCTGTTCATAAACTTTATTATCTTTTATTTTGTCCCCACAAAGTCACATCTGTCATAATAAATGTCTGCACGGAGAGGCTGAAAAAAATTGATACAAGCAGATGAAAATGTTATGTTGCAGCATACTGTACAACAGATTCAGCTTTATTCAGGCACTCAATACAGTTTAAAGAATTAATAATGTTTTTATTTATAAAATAACTACCACACTAACAAAAAATATTGCCATTGTTATTATCTTATTAGCCAAGGAGAAAACAGTTACATATTACACGTACCAAGTTCGGAACTGTCCTTTGTAGTTTTCTTCTTTCATAAAATAACAATGAACAAGGGACCAAGGTTACAGTACAGTCATACAGTGCAATTTTATCAGGGAGTATAATTCCAGCTGTTTTGTGATTCAGACTTTACACAAAATAGCAAAAAGTTTTAAATGATTAACTATTCCTTGCACACACAATACTATCAGCACTGATAGCAGAAGAAAGGGCTAAAAAATAATAAATAGCTGTTTGGTAAATATCTGAAGAAAATAAATGCATATGCAGTATATATATGCATATTGTTCTTCCATAATTACAGCCACAATCACAACCAACATCAAAAAGCCATGAAAGAAACTTGTCATGTCCACTGTTTACTTTAAGCAGATATCAATTGTCTACAAAAGAGTTGACGATTTTCCTTCACAAGGCTGCTTGTGAGAGTTTAAACAGTTTTAATTAGAAATAGATCAAGTTAATCTGAGGTGACATATTTGGCAAATCTCTTTAGCTCACACACATGTGAGGTCTTCACATATGATATGCAGGCTTCAAAGCAGGTGGGAGGCCAAATAAATATGCGCGCACACACATACATGCACAAAAAATATGTATTTACAGTTACCAGAAAAAGTGTATGCATGCAGTTAGTGGACATGTGCTGTCTGATCATTCTGTTGTATATCTGAGAATAATAAGGCTGTTTTTATAATGGCTTTCATGTATCCATCCATTATGAAATTCCCTTAACTGAAATCAGGGTCAAGATGAACCAGTAACTATTTTGCTAGCATTGAGAACAAGGCAGAAGCCAAGCCTGATTTTAGTCCATAATCAAAGACACTCACATATAAATTCACAGACACTATATTCCTGACCAATTTAGACTGGCCAGTTATAGGCAAAATTCAGAGTGGCTCTCTGCATATACAACAAATCTGGGATTTCCCAAAATAGTCCAAACCAAACATATATGACCAAAAACACATTGGAATGGTTAAAGAACTTAAACATCAGTACATCTTGGAAGCCCAATCAAAGTCAAGTGCATAATCCGAAACTGGAATATGTGTCAGGAGTTACAAGTGGTGTCAAAATTCCCCTTTAACTCCCGATCTTAAGTCATTTTGACCAGATGACTGGGCAATAATGTCATTGTCTGTTGTCGTGCGTGTGCACATAGAAGACAGCTGGGGGACTTTTGTGAACGAAAATCTGGATTGGTTGGTGCTGTGTCCCAATGCCTTTCCTCTTCCTCCCTCTGTATACCGTATGATTGACGGTTATAACACCTCTAAAGTCAATGGACCCACCTGTTCCTATCAGAAAGACTCAAAACTGAAAGTTCTTCCATCTTTGTTAGTTCTGTTTTGAACTTATGTCTGAAAAGAAGTTTCCACAACATATTCCATGCTTTTTGCTTGTGAGCAAACCGTCAGTTATACAGGGTTGTCAAGCTGGTACACCATCTCTTTATCGTTGTCTTGTCCTTCTCTTACACTATACTGTATGTGTCGAGGTTCTTCTAAATACATGACTAATAATTGTGTTAAACATGTATGTACCAAATATTTACGGGGGTCAATATTGGATGGGGGTAGTATCAGTAGCAGTAATTGTATTGTTAAGATAACAGTTGTAACCACCAGGGGGTGCCACACAATCCCAAACCCAAGACACAATAATGAATAAATAAAAGAGATTTATTTATCCTCAGCACGTTTCTAACACTCACCTTCCAAAGATCAGCCAAAATACAGAAAAAAAACCAAATTCTTCATCCTGTTGAGTGTTGTCTGATTGATACAAGACAGTGGGCTCTCTTTTAAGCTGAGCCTGGGAATGCTTTTGGTGCTCTGGTGTGTCTTCCTGGAAGCACTTCCACGCCACAAAGAAAGTAAGGAGGTCTTCCCCCAAAAGCACCCTGATACCCCTAGCAGGGCTGCACTTCCAGACTGCAACTTCCAAGTACCACTCCATATGTCATTTGCCTCTGACCTCCAGTCCGGGTAAGAAACCATCCTCCTTCCCAGCCAGGATACCTGTCCTCCTCCTACATAGTGTATAGTGAAATTTTTACTTGCATGTCTGGTCAACATGCAAACACATCATCACTCTCCAACAACATGAGAAACAAGAATGTATTAAGAGATAGGTAGATAGATAGATAGATATGAAAGTGTACAGATATATGCTTTTGATTAAAAAAAAAAAATCTTGAATTGCATTCACCTTCAGTCATGCACAGTTAAAGGGAACTTACTCACATTTAAACTTAAGTGCAAATCTATATGCTGAAAATAACATGTTTATATTCAAATTAATCTAAAGAACGCTGAACTTTTATGTAAAACCATGAAATTTTCAACAGATAGACTGGTGAATAGATCTGAAAATCACAGTCTGCACTTGGGTAGTTAGTCACATGATCATGATCTTTGAGCTGAAAACATCATGGGAAGTGACAATATAAATTATGACAGTGATTACTCCCTGCCTTTATCTCTCACTGGGTACAAAACACTTAGATATTCTTGGCAGTAGTTCATTTTCAAATAAGTAGATCCTTGCAGTAAGATCAGTCAGTCGGTCATTTCCCAACCTGCTATATCCTAACACTGGGTCACGGGGGTCTGCTGGAGCCAATACCAGCCAACAAAGGGTGCAAGGTAGGAACAAATCCCTGGGCAGGGCGCCAGCCCACCGTAAGGCACACACACCCACACACCAAGCACACACCAGGGACAATTTAGGATCACCAATGCACCTAATCTGGATGTCTTTGGACTGTCGGAGGAAACCAGAACACCTGGAGGAAACCCACATAGACATGGGGAGAACATGCAAACTCCACGCAGGGAAGACCTGGGAAGCAAACGGTAAGGTTTGTGTTGTAATTGCATTTGATTTTCAACTTTTTCTTACCCTTTCAGTTTCTGGTCATTCTGTTTTGTTGGCCTTTTTCAGCATTCTAATCCTTGCTTGTCATAACCATGGTTTTAAGCTGTTTAATCATCTCCTGGTTTTGTTGTACTCGCAATAATCTCTTGGCACTTTTTGTGTCCACATCACTGACTACAGGTTCAGATCCTTATCACATTTACAAGTAAAATACATATTACAGATTTTAAAAATCATATAAAATACACAAACTGAAATAATATTAGGTAAAACACACAGTAAAACAAGGATATTTCTAATTGATTGATGTAAATGGATCTTATAATTATATGTCCATTGATATTATCATTGAGTTATGGCCAGTTGACAATGAAGTAGAGTAAAAGAATAACTCTAGTGAGCAACATCCTTGGAGAAAATAAATTTCTGCAGGGTACATAGTCAGTTATAAATCCAAATCACAGTTGTGGAGACCTAAGGCAGCTAATCAGCCACCCTCTCCTGAGAACTGTACAAGATTATATACAGTAGGTTTGCCAGTTTGTTCCAGTAAAAAGGCAAAATCCTTATATCCTTGGATTCCAAGGCTTCCTAGTATTTCTGTTGTCCTTCCCATGGGCAGGAAATCAGCTTGCCAATACAGCAGAGGCGCCAAGGGTTACAGCATGATACCAAGAAGACAAACAGAATAAAGAAGTGTCAGTAATGGCTCATAGTAATTGTAATACATGCTGTATACTGTTGTATAAATTAATGGCAAATGGAAATACAATATGTACATCTAATCAGCAGCTGTAATATAATACTGTAAGTGTCTGTGTGTCTGTCCGGGTCCTATGTCTCTGTCATTCCAAGAGATGGTGTACCACAAGCAATTTTAGTAAGAAAATGCAATGCATTTGCCATTCCAATAGATGGTGTATCACAAACATTAACTCTGCTTTTACAAATTCCATACCAAATGGCATATACCAGAGACATTGGTATTGCATGCTGCACTGCAAAAACTGATGCTGAGGTCTACATTTATTACTTAGATTTCAACCTGTCTTAGATGGGTTGCACAGCTTGTGTTACATTAAAGTAGTAAACTGTCAGCCTGGAGCTGAAGGCTAAGATAAAGGTGTATCTTTTGTCACATATGTGCGAGTAGGAGGCAGCTAAAGGGCCTGAGTAGTTGTAATACTACTGTAAGAGCCATTTTCCTAGTTCTATAAGATTCATGAATATTTTCCTAGATGACAATGCATAATCTATGAGAGGTTCCTATAACCCCCATGAATAGAATAGTATTGGTATTTTCCTGTCAGTTTTTAACAGCTTTGAGTGAACAATGTTCTCCAGTTAGTGTCTAGCCTTGCCTTGTGTAAGGTATAGAGGCATACGGTTTTTAACCGTGTTTGTGCTCGTGATCGTGCTTGTGCACGTGACCGTGCCTGGGCACATGTTTATGTACCAACTGGCCTACGGGTAACTCGTAAAATAGCACTTTTATTTAAGTGTTGAACCATATGCTTAAGGCATACAGAAGAAGAAATTAAGAACCTTTAAGTATAGAAAGAAGTAAAGAATGTTTAAGTATAGAAATAACTAAAGTTTCTTAAGAAAAGCTAAGTTTATAGAAGATACATTTTTTTTTCTTTTTTTTGCCTTTATTCTATATGTGTAACTATTTTTCCTTTTATTCTTGTGTGGATTATTTGTCTTTAACTCTCACTAAATATTTTAAAACAAACTCTTGGACTGTGAGATTTCTTTGACACGCGTTTTACCCGTGCCTGACTTCACCTTATGCATCAATGGCTACAACTACCACTGACTGGGAGTGGCAGAGTGAACTGACTGTCTTTCTCAGTTACTTGCAGACCATTCCCGGGAAATCCCGCCAGGTTCCGGCACCCTCGATGACATCACTTTTGGTCCCGATGACACCACTTTCAGGTCCAGCCTCAGAGATGATGTCAATTCCAGTCCCAAGGACATCACTTCTGGTTCCAGCCCTAAAGATAACACCACTTCCTGAATGTGCCTTTAAATCTGCCATGTTTACTATATGTGATAAGTTTTGTTTTAGACTCAGTCATGTCAACAACTCTAAAAATTTCTATATTTGCAGTCAGGACACATTATAAGGATGGCTGCCCCAAACCTTTGTGATGTCTGGTGTGTTTATTTGTGACACTTTATACAAGTTGTGAGATTATTCCATCACCTAAGGGCCTTGTAGCTAGAAGCTCAACCTTCTACTGTTGTTTTATTAATCTTTGATAGGCATCTTGAGACTTTAATGCACTTACTGGTTTGTTTTTAATCTTAAGTTCACAAAGGTAAGTAGCCATTTAAATCTTTATATGAAGAATGAAGATTATGAAATCAAATCTAAACTTAACAGGAAACCGATATAAAGTACTAAGAACAGGAGTTACATGGTTATACTTTCTAGTTCTTGTACTTTGAATCGACTGAAAGCTCATAAAGAACAATTTGAATATTCCAAGAATATGTGTAAGAAAGGTCAGAGCCGACTATACTTCCTTAGAAGGTTGGCGTCCTTCAACTTCTGCAATAAGATGCTGCAGATGTTCTACCAGACGGTTGTGGTGAGTGCCCTCTTCTACGCGGTGGTGTGCTGGGGAGGTAGCATAAAGATGAAGGATGCCTCACGCTTGGACAAACTTGTTAGGAAGGCAGGCTCTATTGTAGGAGTAAAGTTGGACAGATTAACATCTGTGGAAGAGCGACGGGCTCTAAGCAAACTCCTGTCAATCATGAAGAATCCACTGCATCCACTGAACAGGATCATCTCCAGGCAGAGGAGTAGCTTCAGTGACAGACTTTAGTCACTGTCCTGCTCCACTGACAGACTGAGGAGATCGTTCCTCCCCCACACTATGCGACTCTTCAGTTCCACCCGGGGGCGGGGGGTTTAAATGCTAACATTATTCAAAGTTATTGTCTGTTTTTACATGCATTTTTATTACTCTTTAATTTCCATCCATCCATCCATTATCCAACTCACTACATCCTAACTACAGGGTCACGGGGGTCTGCTGGAGCCAATCCCAGCCAACACTGGGCGCAAGGCAGGAAACAAACCCTGGGCAGATTGCCAGCCCACCGCAGACTCTTTAATTTAATAATTTTTTTTGCATCAGTATACTGCTGCTGGATTATGTGAATTTCCCATTGGGATTAATAAAGTATCTATCTATCTATCTATCTATCTATCTATCTATCTATCTATCTATCTATCTATCTATCTATCTATCTTGTCTTGTGTATTCTTGATTAGTGTCTTAACCATTTGCTCACCTTAGCTAAAATTTTCTGCTCACATCCTGCAAATTCTTTGAGTGTACAATAACTAAACAATTATGATAAGAACATTACAGTTCAATCAGACTGAATAAAATTTAATTTATATTTGTCTAAAAAATGTTTTTTACCAGCTCTGTTTCATGCTAAATTAATTCTGTCCGACCAAAATGGCAAAGCCACAGAGGAATAAAAAATGTAATAAGATGAACAAAGACAGAAAATTAAGATTGGGATCCTGAAAGAATCTCTGTTTAATGCCGGTTATCATGAGAGAAAACAATGCAGTCACAACCACAATTGTGCAGTGATTGTTTCAATGTTTCATCATAGTGCAAAGAAAAAACTCTCTAGAGGCTCAGAGGTCCCGATTTTCCAAACCTGGAATGTATTTGAAAACTACATACTGTACTGTGAGGGTCAGAACCAGTGGGGCTTTACCTAGCAGGGAAATGACTTCAGTTGTCCTCTGGGCTTTTCACTTCCTCCAGTCTAACGAGACAAATGAAGAAAAAGTTAATGGCAGTGTCTCCCTGAATTCCTTCCCTGTATTTGACCAGCACAATTTTGTAAAACACTCTTTACACCCATGTGTCTGTCAAAGAGCATATAGCATTTCGGTTTCTGTCACGCATGTATCTGTTTTGCCTTTTAAAGCATGCTTACTTTTAGTAAGCACTATCCTTTGCTGATGAGCAAAAGCAACTTTACTTAGCATTATGTCTACGCACTTAGTTCTCAGTCTTATTCTTTACTTCTATCATTTCCTCCAGTCCCTCAATTCTTGTGTCATTTACACTCTTGCTTATTTTCTCAATGATGTTTTACTGAGCCCTTTTATCTTCAGTTTTGCTCATGCGTATTATGATTTCTGCCAATCTTGATCACATTTTGTCTTATCCCAAAGTTGCAATGAAAGCTAATAAATTGGTGCCCAAGCACCTAATACACTTCTTTATACAAACATTGTATATAAAGGTTAACAAACATCAATTCACTGGTCTTGAAAAGGTGAAGATTTGACGTATATGGTGACATTATATTAATTTTAATTAGTTGTTAATACAAACACGATCATTAAACTAGACTGATCACTAACAATAAAGTCCCTGCAAACCACAAATAAATGTTGGTATACTTGTATCTAGTAGTAAACCTAGCTGAAAAGGTTTTTGCAGCTCTATTTGAGCCATGCATACTCAGATAGAGACATACATATTTCAGTACTAACAAATGCTCCAAGACAGTGAAAAGAACAAAGGTAAAGGTTACCAAAAGAACTCTGTAGAAAGCAGAGACATATACAGGAACAAATAATAGAGTGATATACATCAGTAGTCATTATCAGCTAAGGAAAATTGCTGTGTTTTGAGCCGAAGTTAAATCAAGTGCTTTATATAGAATGCCCCAGTGGCCATTAGAAATGTTGGCAAACCCCATCACAGGTGGGGAACTTAGAATTCAACTTTATACATACATAAAAGAAAGCCCAACAAGCAATAGAACTAATCTTTTAAAAGATATTCGTTATCTAAAATGCACTATGCTAATTGCATTATCATGCCCTGGCAAACCACATTAGCACATCATAAGAAACAAATCATTACACATCTTTTCTTTTATTTTTTGAGGTGGGAGATGACTTTGCCTTTTTGCATGTGTTAGCTTCACCAGTTCTTAAAAGTGCAAAGACACTTTTACAAAACCATTACATTAATTCATCACATACAGCAATTGGCTCTCTCAGGAAAACAAAAAGTCACCTATTTCAGCATTTTTGGCATCATGGGGGATCATTTCTTAATAATATGTTTCTCACACAGAGCTTAAGACTCTAGTCAGAACAACGTTCTAAAGCAAGTGGGCTTGTATTCTTTTCTAAAAGTGTTTCTTTCAGGGATAAGCGTGGATGTCACAAGGCCTTCAAATCAAGGAGAAATGAAAAAGCAAAAGCATTCTTGTTTAATGTTGATAACAGTTATGGAAAGAAGAGCCTTTCTTTTTCTATTTTGATTGTTACATCAATGAATATGTAACTTTTGTAATCTTACTGTAAGACACACTCTCCTAAGACTATAGAATAATCTGAATAATATATTAAAATTTTATTCATTTTTAACTTACTTTAATCTGTATACAGTATGCAAAATTTGCTGATACAAGAGAAATTACTCATTGGAATTCAAAAAGCTTTAGCAGTTGAGAATAAACATGGTAGGTTAATATTAAACATTTTTCTGCCTGCTTCTTTTTTATCTTTTTAAGTGGATATGTTTCAGACATTGTATTGAAATGTTATCTAGTATGAATTCCATTCATGCCACAGTTTTGATGCCACCCTTGTATGGCCTCTGTATGGCACTTACTGTATACGTTTCCCAACATATTATACAGAATTTCCTCTGCATTCAGTGGTTTCCCCTCATAATCTATGAATCTGACACCACTTATCATGTTAATGGGCTAAACTGACCTAACTTTTTATATGTGCCAAGCAGCAGGCTTATTCTGAACTCAGAAATCAGGACCATGTGCTATTTTCATGATATTCTCTGCACTCTTGAGTGCTGTGCAAACAGCAGCCTTTTACAGAAGTTCCATATCTCTCACTGTTTTTGTTTTGTTTATGAACTTGTTTAATTAGTTACTAGTCATAATTAAGGTTAGTTTTGATCTGGCTTGTCACTGATAGTAGCCATTATAAAAATAGATTGTAAATTGTGATCACCAGGGTGCACAGCGTGCCCCAAACACCTGGCACAACAGTCGCAGACACAAGTCTTGCAACACAACATGCCTTTATTTAAGTGGGGAAGTGCTTTTCTTTTGCTCCCCAGCACCACAGTTCACACATATCAATAACAAATACACAGTCTCTTCTTTTCTTCTTGTCTTTCTCTCTCTCTCTCTCTCTCTCCTTTTTCCATCTTCACTCCTCCTGGCAAGCTTTGTCCACCTCCTCCTGACTCTGGATCCCTGGAGGAGGCTGTACGTCTCGCTTTTATGTCAAAACCGGGAGTACTTCTGGGACTGGGGCATAGTCTGACAGAAGCACTTTCGGGTCAGACAGGAGCCTCCTGAAACAGGGAGTCCCTCTCCCTGCAGCACCCTCTGGTGGCACTCAAGGACACTGACAAGTTTGTCTCTCAGGACTACAACTCCCATATATCCCTGCGGGTGTCCATACTGCATCCATGCCATCTATTTGACTGGGGGAGGAACTGCCCTGACTTCACCAACCTTCCCACATTATCCATTTGCTTCAGTCTCATCCATGCCTCCTTCCATATTGTCTTTCCGTTATAGTATCCCAGTTGGGAATGGTTCTAGCACAGCACTCACAAGATGGATATTAAATATACCACCAATCTGCAATGCAAGCAAACCAAGGTGCCGGCTCATGTTGACTGCACTTCCAATGGGCTTTCAACTTGAATGGAGTTGTGAGGAGTACCCAATAGTTTAGGTATGTCTGCAACACCTTGAAACAATGAGAATAAGAAATGAAACCAGAGTGTGTTAAATGCTCCTGTAATTAGTTACTTGTGCTGTGATTATGAGTGCCTAAGTAACTCAGTTGTACTGCTTTCAGTTGCAGTTTCAGTTTTCACCACAAGAGTTGTTTGTACGAAGATGGAGCTCCTGTAAAAAGCCACATTTCTCCCCGGGGACAAATAAAATTCTGTTTAATCTAATCCCTAGCTGGAGATGGTAAAAGCAGAACAAGAATGGGTGAAAAGTAGTTGTACATATTTTAATCTTTTTATTTACCGCCGTATGAGTGAAAATAACATAAGCCCCAACAGATGGCCTATAGCACCAGACTGTCAAAAAATTATTTTTATATAAATGTGTTTTGAGCAAACTCTACATGGAGAAACAGCTCAAAGTCTTGTTTTTTTTTGCAGGAGGAGATCACTTGAGTATCAGATCTGACACATCCATGACAGGCACTGGATATGTTAGGAAGCCAATGCACCCTAAGAGAGTCAAACATGATAAATAGAGAAATGTCCCCTACTTGTTCCATGAGCCAATAGTTGGGCTAAAAAAGGATCATTCAGACAGAAGGGCAATTTGGCCTGTAGTTACCAAATTGGAATGAACCTGGTCAGAAAGTAAACTCTTAAACTCCAGGAAATTAATTTTAAAAGTAACTAACCCCCACCAACGGCCGATAAGTGGAGATAAGACAACTTATGCCACTAAGGAAGAAAATGAATTGATTAAATATATACTACAGACATGCCTGATATTATACACTGTGTAAGCAGTGGTGTGTCTTCATTTGGTTTGTTGAGCAACAGTGCTGTATTTTAGTAAGTTTTGAGAATAGATCTGCTTTCCTTGAGTATAAAATATTCTGTCGACTTTTACTTTTCCTTCAATACATTTTCAAATTCAAGCAGCTACTTTTAATCTTATATACTTTACTAGACACATTTGTTGACTAAAGGACTCCACCAATATGTGTAACGTTGTACTCACTCAATTTTCTAAAACTAGCTATGTTACCTTTGGAAGACAGGTAACAGAATAAATTTAAAAATATTTGATGTTTGATATCTCTTATGTTATGTGCATCCTTAGTGTTCGTCCTGGGCCTTCCAACACAGTATTCTTGTGTTGTCTCAGTCTGTCTTGGCTGGTGCTTCCTTTCTTGATTGCATTTCCATAAAGCCTGCTTTTCAGACTCTGTTATTTCAAGCTGCGTTGCTTGCCTCCTGTCCATTTGTTGGAAACCAGTGGTAGACAGGCCCCTATTGCCTGCCTTGAAATCATCATTCATATTATTGCAAAAACTTTCTGTGTTTGAAGGAGATTTTTCCTGTTCCTTCTATGTCTTTCTTCTGTATCATTGTGTGTGTCAACCTCCCTTTCCTGGTGCTTCCTGTCTCAATTGCTTTTGACTGAGCAAACAGTGAAACTGACCAAGCAGATTACTTGCTGGGATATTAAATTATAGAAATAGAAGATAAAGGCTTCCCTAGCTTGTGAAAAATGTGCATATATTCAGAATATTGGACATTTTTTAAAAAGAGCAACACCCTATCATCTACGTAGTAATTTCAAGTACATCTTGCTGCAGTCCACAGAACAGGGTGGTATGGGGCTGCACGTTCGCAATGTTTCAAAGCTGATGTTCTCATGGCAGTTCATGTCCTGTAGTTGCAAAACTCACTTTACAAAGGGGTTTCCAGGAAAGGTATTGCTCCTTCCTAAACTAGATGCCTCCTTTATTAACACCCTCCCCACTGAATTAAGATATACTGTATTTATTACGATGTCCAGCTCAAATTGAAGGTTGCTCCTTCAAGTTGTAGTTACATGGCTCATGCGCAAAAAATAGGTAGCCTGTAATATTTTAAGTTTGTAAGAACATTTGTGAGTATATATAAAGTAAAGTAAAAAAGAGGTTAAAAGCTATCTCCATGTTGATAAGGATCAGGTGAGCCACTTGATACCACACCTAATGAAAGCAGTACAGGTGAAACGTTGTATCTTTCAGAGGTATGTATGGTACACTACTGTACAAAGTTTATTTGATGTGCTACAACAGGAAAAGCAAACACAGTCATATAAATTCTGTAATATGTTAATTCTATAGTGTTTTAAGTTATTGTTAACCTTCAGAATATTTCAAATGCTGACTGTGCCTTCTAGGTTTCCTTTTCTGACACCGGTTTTTTAGATGCTTTGGATGTCAGATATTTTACTCGAAACCTATTTTATATGGATTGTCTATTTAACATGACTACCAGTAATCCTATGTTTCACAGTAGAAAAGATGCCATTTAAGTGTTTTTTATGGGTTGTGAAAAAAACAAAGACCTGTAAATGTAAAGTAAAAAGTATATGGTGGGTCAAAATTGAATCAAAAGATATGGCAGTGTTCAAAATTTGTAGCTGCTGCACAAAAATGTGACTGAGGAAAACGTTCTTGCTTTTTATTAAGTTAGGGCATTTTACTAAAAGCCTTTACTTTTTTACTAAAATGACATTAAGGGTGTGCTTATGAGTTGTGAACAAATAAACTATCCTAAATGCAGTGAAAAATCCTTAAGAATCAAGAATGGGTCAAAACTGACCTGAAAAACATGGCAGGTTGAACATTTCTAGAAGATGTACAAATTATGAAATAGTGTGTTCATAAGAATTACTTACTGAATGCTTTGAAATCACTTAATTTTATTTGTTTGGCACTCCTGATGCATGGGTATAACAAAACTTGTCTTGACATCAAGTTATGTAAGGCATTCACTTTTTTGGGGTTTCTTTGGACCCAAAAAACCCTGATTTTTTGGCAATTTGTGGAACGGATTTTGTGCAGCAAATGAAACCCTTATGATAAAGAGTAAACCAATAGGTGTCTTCAGTATAAATGATCAGAAGGACTTGAAGTTGTGCATGCCACATCAACCGACCTCAGGGGTTCACCTCCTAATGAGATACCAGAGTCACAGTTACTCCTTTTCGAAAATTGATGTCAGTAATATATGCATTTGGAGTGTCACTTTGTGATATATTGGGGTTGCTGATCATGAATATGATATTTTTAATATTTGATTTTTTGTCATTCAGAACTGACTTTAAAATACTTCTAATGGTTTATAAAGCAATAAATAATGTTGCTCCATTTTATATTTTGGAATGACTGTCCCCCTACACTCCCAGTCATAAACTTAGATCTTTGATTGGAGATCTGCTTATAATTCCAAGAGCCAAGCTGAAAAGAAGTGGTGATGTGGTCTTTTGCTGTTATGCACCTAAAATCTGGAATACGTTACCTATATATTCACCACATTAATACTGTGGAAACTTTTAAAAAACTGCAAAAAACATTATTTTAATATGGCTTTTTTTGTAGCTACATTTGACTTGTATTCCAAATGGACTGTTTGGGTATGGAATTATCATATTCTTCAGGAATCTGCAATTTGTACTAATCCCCACTATTCTCTGCTGTCTTTTCTGGTTCTTCTGTTCTTCTCACCACCACCACCTGAGTAAAGCACCATGCCAACCCCTGAGATGATGGAATGAAGGCAGATGTCTCATCTGTCCATGGGACCAATTTCATCAGAATCCTATCATATGAAGCCTGAAAATAAAGAGGACTGATTTAGGAACCTTTATGTTATGTAGAATGCCCAGTGGGGGCTGGATGGTCTTTTGACCTTGAAACCC
The DNA here is from genome assembly GCF_016835505.1 of Polypterus senegalus. Taxonomy (NCBI): domain Eukaryota; kingdom Metazoa; phylum Chordata; class Cladistia; order Polypteriformes; family Polypteridae; genus Polypterus; species Polypterus senegalus. The sequence goes on from NC_053154.1 coordinate 241,602,522, forward strand.
CTGCAGATTTTGTTTTTTGTTTTCTCCAGTCTATTTTTTTCTGTTCAGAGTTTTTTTTCTTTCCTCCCAGCCATTTAATCTTAAATTATTTTGTTGTTACATATTCTTTAATATTATTTCTTTATTTTAATTGTTTTTGTTTTCATGTAACTTTTTCTTTATGATCTTGTAATGCTATATGAGCTACAATGTTGTATGAAGGGCGGCACGGTGGTGCTGCTTCGCAATTCGGAGACCCGGGTTCACTTCCTGGGTCCACCCTGCGTGGAGTTTGCATGTTCTCCCCATGTCTGTGTGGGTTTCCTCCAGGTACTCCAGTTTCCTCCCACAGTCCAAAGACATGCAGATTAAGTGCATTGGCGATCCTAAATTGTTCCTAGTGTGTGTGTGTGTGCACCCTGTGGTGGGCTGGCACGCTGTCCAGGGTTTGTTTCCTGCCTTGCACACTGTGTTGGCTGGGATTGGCTCTAGCAGACCCCTGTGACCCTGTAGGGTTGGATAATAGATGGATGGGTGGATGTTGTATGAAAATGTGCTATATACGAAATAAATGTTGTTGTTGTATATAGGGCAATAAGAGTAAATGTGTGAGATGGTAAATCTATTTCAAAGCCAGACAGAGAAATACATTGTGAAATACATTCTTGTTTTAGGCCAATAGGCCAATATAACAGAAATTATTTTGAGTTATGACAATCTGGTGTTTTCCCTCGAAAGCAATAAGAAATATAGTGAAATACATGAAGTATGATATATTACTCTGTTTTAAAAAATGTATAAATAAACAGAATAACATGACCATTGCCATGCTAATTTATATGTAATTCTAGTGAGTTCATCTTTCAGGAAAAAAGGTCTTATATTTGAGCAGAAAACTTTCTTCCCATACTATATTCTGCTTTGTTGAGTCATCAATCAACACCTAGGAAACAAACAGAAGTGAACCTTTGATGGATGTGTCTGGATGATACAGTCAAGATCTTAAGCCAAATCAAAGATAACAAGTTCCCTGGAGCTTTTGTCATTTGCTGTTTGTTTAAGTTTTAGCGGCTTCAAGCAATTGTGTGGCTGTGCGAAAGTATGAAAGTCTATTATGAGTAAGGTTACATTGGTTAGATAGGTTAATTGATCACACAACTCCAATGATTGCATATTCTAACACTTTTACATTATGTATAACAACACAATATCACATAGGTGTTCCTACATTGCCTGTAAAAAGTATTTACCTCTCGGTAGTTTACACATTTTATTTTTATCCAACATTGAATGACAGTGGATTAAATGGGCTTTTCTAATGCTATTCAACATAAAAGACTCTTTAATGTCAAAGTGAAAACAGAACTCTGCATAGTGATCTAAATTAATTACAATTATAAAGAAAAAAACAATTAATCATTTAAGTATTCATCACCTGTAACATAACAAGTGTAAACCATCGCTGGTGTAGCCAATTGGTTGTATAAGTTACATAATTTGTATAACGGTCATTCAAAAAGTTTCCACACTTTTATATTTTCGTTGTAAACAAAAGTAATTGGTCGTGTCTGAAAGTGTCATGTGACTAGTTCTGTCTGGCAAGCTGGCTGCCCTTGCAGTTTAGTATAGGAGTTGTCAACCTGTATTGAAGATGGCTGCGAAACCTATAAATTGCACCAAAGAGGAACATCTGATTTGTGGACAGAAGGTGTGCCGGGAGCACAAATTCATCTCCGCATGTGTGCTCAGTATAGGGATAAAGTTCTCTCTTGTAGACTCGTTTATGACGGATTGAAATGTTCGAAAATTGCCCTACTAGTGTGATGCATGCAGAGCCCTTTGGATGTCCAGCTACAGCCACGACCTTGAGGAATGAAGAAAGAACCCTGATGTGAAAGCAGCGGTGCATCAGTGGCTACATACTCAAGCTGATGGCATTAAAAAGTTGGTACAACGTTGGGAAAATTACATCACAATGGAAGGTGACTATGTAGAAAAGTGATGTAATTTATTTTTGAAATTCTTAATAAATAGAATTCAAAAAAGTGGAGAAACTTTTTGAATGTCCCTCGTATAATGGAGATCACCTGGCTATAATCAAGGATTTCAGTTGATTGTAACATAAGGTATATCTGTAAGGTCCAACTTATAACAAGTCGGTATCATGTGCAAATCTACACAGTGAAGACAAAACAACACTCCAAGCAATTCCATTAAACGGTGATTGAAAAGTCAATGAGTATTCTTTGGAGTACAGGTAAATCAATGATTAAGAAATGGGAAGAGTATATCATAGCTGTAATCTGCCTTCAGAAGGCAACTCACAAAAACTGAGTGATGGTCCAAGAAGAGACTAGTAAGGGAGGTCACTAAGAAACCTGTAATAACTCTGAAGGAGTTACAAACTACAGCAGCTCAGACTGGAGAGACTGTGAATACAACTTTTGTCCAGGTGCTTCATCAGTCAAAGCTTTACAGAAGAGTGCCAAAGAGAAAGTCAATGTTGACATCACAGCTAGGGTTTGCCAGAAGGCACATGGGAGACTCTGAAATCAGCCAGAAGCAGCTTCTATGGTCTGATGAGACCAAGACTTACCTTTTTGGCAATCAGACTAAATGCAATTTTGCACACCATCTCCACCATGAAGCATGGTTGGTGGCATTATCATATTGTGGGGATGTTCCTCTGCAGCAGGCCCTGTAAGACTTGTGAATGTAGTGGGCACAATAAATACAGCAAAACACTGAGATATCCTTGAGGAAAACCTGATGCAGTCTATAAGAAACATGTGTCTTGGGAAAAGATTTGTTTTACAACATAAAGCTAAAGCCACATAGAAATAGATTAAAAATGACAATGAAAATGTTCTGGGATGGTCAAGTGAGAGTTCATATCTAGTGAATCTATGAAAATTATTATATATTAAACAACGAGTGTCATGCTTATTTTTAATTTAGTATTAACACACTAATGATTTTCAACAAAATCTACTATTCAGCCACCATCTTGTGAGAATTCAGCCACAGTAAAGTATATATGTATATTCTTTTATTTACTTTTCACTGTCTTCCTGAAAGGTGTAGCTCAAATCAATCAGTCATTGCTTATTTCACACAAAACTTTTTCACAGTGATTAACATTTCAAGGAGAATTATCAAGCAAGCAATAATACAAAATACAAGTGCCCTATCAATGTATTGTGCCTTTGTGGTGGATCTGTGGGTTTCTGTTTTTGCTGGAATCACATCAAACATATTGTTGTAGGACAGTCAGTCACTCATCAGCTTAAAAGTTAGCCTCTGACGTCATCCAGTACTCAAAGGAAAAAAATGACTTTCTTTATCATTCATGAGCACATGTGCAAAATCCTTCAACTTTGAAAAAAAAAATCTGAATTCATTTAAATTCCCAATCGAAGCAGATTTCTTTAAACTGTTATTAAAGGAACTGAAATCATCAGAAAGCCAGTGCTTTATTATGATTTAAAGCTTTAAAGCTGATTGATGTTGTTCCAGGCACAATAGAAACCTAACCCTGTCAGATGGATGTGTTAAATCCAAAAAATATGCCCAGGTAAAGTAAACCTATTTCGAGAAGAGCTCCAGCAGTCACTGAGACATAAGGGAATCTTTAGCTTGATTAGCTAAGGCCACTGTATTTTGATCTTTGTGCAGGTATGGCCTCTCAATGAGTCAGTGCCACTCTGGAGGAGTGAGGGCACCAGTTATACAAAACAAATCTCATTTTGAATCCCATGAAGCCACAATCCAAGAACCTGTTTCTGTAGAGGTTATAACTGAAAAAATATGTTCTTTGCATTGTATTATCCATTTTGAACATCACCTCAAAGCGCCGTGAATGAACACTATCACACTTACAGTTGCTTACCAGAAAGGTTTAGTTCCTCAAAGTAAATTTGAGGGTCTGACTTCAACAAGTCAGTCATTTTCTAACCCGCTTAGTACTAAAGAGGGTAGCAGGGTCTATTGGAGTCTGCCCCAGCTAGCAAAGGGTGCAAGGCAGGAACAAACCCTGGACAGGGTGCCAGTCCATTGCAGGGTGAACACACACACACACACCAATAACACTCTAGGGCCAATTTAGGATTGCCAGTTCACCTAACCTGCATGTCCTCAGACTGTGGGAGGAAACCAGAGAACCCGGGGGAAACCCTTGCAGAAACAGGCAGAACATGCAAACTCCATGCATGGAGGATCTGGGACATGAACCCTTTAAGCCAAAGCTTGCAAAGAATAATGAAGTACAGTACATGCATTGGATTAGGCATGAGGGGAGGGGGGATCTGAAACTCATGTGAACATGAAGAAAGCATGTAGACTTGCTGACTGCTGTGACGCCAAACCACTCATTTACAGTATTTTTAATTTAAGAGGAATTCTCATTGAGGTTAGAACTGGGGGTGGCTGCCATGGGGAGTGTTTTTTTATATATTGATGTCTGTGTTTGATTTGCATTAAAATATTCTTGCATGTAAATTTAATAAAAATTTGATAATAAAAAATACTGGCAGACTTGTTATGTAACTTGGAAAGTGGTTGAATTAACTATATATATATATCTATACTAATAAAAGGCAAAGCCCTCACTGACTCACTCACTCACTCACTCACTCACTCACTCACTGACTCATCACTAATTCTCCAACTTCCCGTGTGGGTGGAAGGCTGAAATTTGGCAGACTCATTCCTTACAGCTTACTTACAAAAGTTGGGCAGGTTTCATTTCGAAATTCTACACGTAATGGTCATAACTGGAACCTATTTTTCTCCATATAATGTAATGGAGTTGAGCTCGATGGCCGTGGGGGGCGGAGTTTCGTGTGACATCATCACGCCTCCCACGTAATCACGTGAACTGACTGTCAACTTAGTACGTAGAAAACAAGGAAGAGCTCCGAAAAGCGCTGAAGAAAACATGCATTATACAATTGAGAAGGCAGCGAAACAATAAGAAGCGACCGAGTCACACATACGACCATATTCATGAGTACAGCTACTTCGGAAACAAAGCACGGTGTAAACCTAAACTTTAAATTAAGTTCATAGACAGGCTGCCGCTGGCGTTTGTCATGCCCACGGCTAATGCGGGATACAAGTTTAACGAGAGGACGCAGGATATAAATGAGAGTTTTGATCACTTTGTAACTAAGTTAAAATTACTGGTGAAGGGCTGTGCTTATGCAAATTCCGAGAGACTGTCTTTGTGGGGGGATTGACAGTTAAGGCGGGTGGGAGAGTCACGTCATCATCTCCCCTCCCATTCACCTCATTTCGCTGTGAGCTGAGCTCCGCAGCTAACGCAGTTTTGAGGAACCAACTTTGTGACGCTGCCACCAAATACTCACAGAAAAATCCACAAGTTAATACACACGCTGTCTCTACAGTTTCTCCACACTCTGAATCCTCCAGGCACTACTTACAAAAGGTTACATTGACAATCGTGTTACGTTATTTTTAACATGTTTCCTTTTCTTAGCACAAGCACAGCTGAGAAGCTTCGATGCATGTGCTCCATAACGCGTTAAAAAATAACGCATTTAATCACACTTTGCATTCCAAGCAAAGGGGAACTTCTGTCAATGCATGATTTCCTGGTACACCGATTACATTGATGTACACATCAGAGCTACAAAAATATAACAGTCGGAAGAAAGCGCGTTGCTACGACTGATTGGAGGAAAATTTCATTTCAAAAATTTCAAAAGTACCCGACGGAAGCCTTGATAAAAGCATGGTTTTGTGCACATATATATATGTATATATATGTGGATGTATATGTATATATACTGTATATATGTGTGTATATGTATATATATATATATGTTTATGTGTGTGTGTATATATATGTATATTATTAAAATATTTCCTTTTCTTTTCATTACTTCTTTAACACACTACTTCTCGCCTGAAGCGGGTATTTTTATATATATATATATATATATATATATATATATATATGAATGACCTCCAAAAAGCGCTGAGACTTTTGATATCATGAACGTGTCTGCAAAAAGTGGCGTCTCCTGCCCTGCAAAAGTCGAGCAGCCGGCTCGCGCATAGCTGTGCCGGCCTTTGAGACGCTGACTGCGCTTCTGCCTTAAGTGAAAGTGAGCACTTTTAATATTTTTCCTCCTCCCCCTGAGCTATAGCCCAGACAAATGCAAACACAGGACCCCTTTTCTACACCGCGGCAAACTAATATTAAGGCGCTTCGCACTTTCTTTTGCACATATACGATTATGAGTTCGTCATCTCGGATTATGAAGACATGCACAGGAGTGGAGGACCAACAGTGCCATCACAGCCGATTAATGGCAGGGACGTTTCACCAGTCTACACAAGACCCACCGCGACTGCCCCCAAAAGGCACTCATATTGTTAGTGAAGACGTCTCTCTCTACACTATACTGTATAAAAGAAAAAGGCAACTTTCCTTTCTTTACACCTTTTTTCATTTTATCCCAAACCAAAGCCTTTCTCTCTTAACACTGCAGAGGAGACAAAACTAATTTTCTTTAATTGCTGGTAATGCCGATAAGGCACATTACCAGAGGCAGAAATTTAGACGTTCACATAGAAAATGTAATTTCTATACCACAGCCGCGCCTTTCAAAAGGGATCTACTACCGAGAGATGATCCATATACATTTTAGCTGCTGTTAGTACTACTTACCTGTTGTGTTACACCGTCTATAAAATGTAGTTTACCCGAAACCACTCCAGTAGTGCTCAATGTACCTGTACTTCTTAAAACGTTAATGTTTTACTGTTTAATAACTTATAGACTACATTTTATTATTTTTCCCTTGCACTCAGAGACCAAAGCTATACACACACATATTGACACATACATATATATACACATATATATACCTGTGTGTATGTTTGTACTGTATGTATGTGTATATATATATATCAATCAATCAATCAATCAACATTTATTTATATAGCACATATTCATACAAAAAAATGTAGCTCAAAGTGCTTTACAAAATGAATAGAAAAATAGAAGACACAATAAAAAATAAACATAAGTCAACATTAATTAACATAGAATAAGAGTAAGGTCCGATGGCCAGGGTGGACAGAAAAAACAAAAAAAAACTCCAAGAGCTGGAGAAAAAAAATAACATCTGTAGGGGTTCCAGACCACAAGACCGCCCAGTCCCCTCTGGGCAATCTACCTAACATAAGTCAAACAGTCCTCTTTGTATTTAGGGTTTTCATATATATATATATACACACACACACCTATCTACATTATATATATATATACACACACACATATACATACATACACACACACACACATATATAATTTGTGTGTTTGTATGTATGTACGTATGTGTGTGTATATATGATGTAGATAGGTATGTGTATATATATATATATATATGTGTGTGTGTATGTAGATATGTATATAGATATGAAGATATGTATGTGTATATACAGTATATATATATATATATGTAGACTCAAACCGATTATGACAGCAGCAATCCAAGCTGTGAGAAAACAGTAAAAAGGAGGCGTGTCAGACGTCGTGGTACATTTTCTGATGCAGCTAGACGAAAGCAACTTCGTGACGCTGCCGCCAAATACACAAAACAATTACATTGACAATCATGTTACGTTATTTTCAAAATGTTTCCTTTTCTTTTTCTTTACTTCTTTAAAACACTACTTCTCCGCTGCGAAGTGCGGATATTTTGCTAGTCTATATATATATATATTTATATTTACAGTGGTACCTCGGTATACGTCCTCTTTGGAATAAGTCCAACTTGGTATACGTCCTATTTTGACGTGAAAAATTTTGCTTGGTATATGACCTTTGTTTGGAATACGACTCTCGAGACAAAGCGAGGACTGCCCACAAGCGTCAGTACGCCTGTTGCTAGCATTCAGTGAACCAACCCGCATGCTACCCTTGTTTATCTCTCTCGAGACAAAGCCACAACTGCCCACGAGCGTTAGTACGCCAATTGCTAGCATTCAGTGAACAACCCGTGCTATAACTTTCTGTGAATTTTCACATGATTTTGTGTTTTTTTGTGTAAATTTGAATTGATTGTTGAAAAGTATGAAGGTGTCATGCGTATCCGGGACTTGGCTGCTGCATACCATATGCCAAGAACGATGGTACTGTATCTACGATTGTGAAAAACATAGACGTTATTAAAAAGTAAAGTAAGGTTAAATTTTCATTTATTTCATCTAATTGCTTTTGTATTTATGTATTTTAGTATTAAGCAGTGTTTAAATTATTTTATACAACCCCATCAATGTATAATATGCCAATAACCATAGGATTTTTTTTCATGGGAACAGATTAATCATTTTCCCTTTATTTCTTATGGGAAAAATTTGTTTGGTATACGTTCTATTTGGTATAAGTCAAAGGATCTGGAACGGATTAAGAATGTATAACGAGGTACATATATATATATGTTATATATATACAGTATATGCAAACTATGTATATATAATGCAAAGTTGACTGACTGAGTCACTCATCAAGAAAAACACTCCCATTTAGTTAAAAAGCTAAATTTGGCAGGATAGTACATCTGGAGCAAATGTATTCTTTGAGAAAGGACATTTCCGTATATCAATATTTAGGGGTAAAAAAGCCCTACAATAATAAAACTAGATACCCTATAATCTCAGAAATGCTATAATTGATTTGATTGAAATTAGGTGAAGTTATAAGAAAAAGAAAAATTAGCCATGTGTTTTTATTTGTTGACAAATTTTTATTTGTCGATATTTATTAACATTATGTTGACGTTCATGGTCTGCGCTGCTCTGAATTCATGCTTTATGCAAACAAAGGAGCAGAAGAGAATGAAAGACTGAACATCAGCAATAACAAATAGGGTGGACAGATGACTAAAGATGGGGTAGTAATTTGGGCAGGATAAAAGAGATGTGATCATGTTTGGCATGTACAGTGAAATGTAAAATATAAGGAGAAAATTTGGCCAAACTCAACGAAGATGCAAAATTCAATGGTTAGTAAGTGTGCTATAAAGCTCCAGTGAGGATGCCAAGCACTGAGGCTGTGAGCTTAGGTGTTGCTTCATAAAAAAATGAAAAGAGAATGAAAGAGAATTAGAGGTATAACTGATGTCCTCAGATCCAAGACAAGCCTGGACCAACTCAGTGCCATCAGGAGGGCGTTAGGGCTTCAGAGGCTGATCTATTGCTCTCAGCCAATTATCTTTTCTTGATTATGTATATACATAATAAATAGCTGTAAGCCCCTGAACTTTTTTCCCATCATATATATTATAGCCCCTGATCAATTTTACAGCATTATGTGAACATGTGTGAAAGTCCAAAGGGACATGTAAGACAGCATGCTGCAATTGCAGAATGGGTTAAGACCCTGAACCCTGCAAATCTTAGAAACCTACCTGGACTTACAGCGTCAACTTAAACTTAACAAGTCTCCAACAAGCTTTTCCACTGTAACATGCATTCCAGTGACCCAATAATATCATTATTACTTATTATTACAACATCTGAGGTACAATTGGTAAAATTTCATTTGCTTGTCCAATTGGAGTACAGGTAGGTGAGGTGATATGCTCATTGTCATGGTGTCAGTACCAGGATGTAAACCCACAAATAATGCATAAAGAAAATCATTCAGTTATATAGAATTTCTAATACATCCAATTAACCAAAAGCACTTTAGCTGAGCCCCATTGACTTATAAAATTTCTTGGCTGAAGCCGTGTAACACAGCTAGTTAATAACTAAAACGAACACTAGTTGCCAGCCAAAGACTGGGAAACATTTGTTTCGTCACATGGTTTGTAAGATACACAGCACATAAATGTAAGTATAAAATATATATCACATTATAAAGTTTAACATAGAATACACTCTGTATTATCTCACATTTTTATTTATAGACTTCTCTTACCTTTCTTAATATCTGGCCATACCATATGTAGCCTCTTTTTAATATTAATATGTATTTTATTTTTTAGTATATTTCAGTTTAGGATAAATAGTATCTTGGTCATGAATGTGGAAAACTGATCTCTTTAAAAAAAATCAATCTCATAAGCCTATTATTGGGTTTCATGAGGCATTTTTTTTCATGTTATGCCATTGTTCCTCCAGTTGCATCTTTCTTTGAAAAGCCAGATGATCTTTTCTTTTTCTGAACCTTTTTTTCTGGATTCGCCTTCTTGTCATTCAGCACATTATTTCACAAAGGAATCCACACTTGATGTAAAACTGTATGTATTAATATTTCAAACATGTCTAATAATGAGGTTTTGTGGTCGGTACAGTTTCCATGGAAGCCACTTTTTTTTTTCTTTTCTCCAAGCAAAGCAGTCTTGGTGCTTCCCTAAGGCTGTGCTGAATATTGTATCAGAAAACAATGTAAAAATAAAATATTATATAGGAAGCCTTTCTTTTCAATAAAATAAATGTACTCAGCAGTAGTCTCATTGTTTTAATATTGAATGAATTATTAGTATTATTTTGCATTAGTTGGCTTATCATTTTGAGTTTGAAAAAATAAATATTTTCCTTTATTTGTGATGATTCTCTGTAAATTCTAGTGCAGGAGTATAGGACAATGATAAGGCACCCAGTTCTACTATAATGACCATTCTCCAGTATTCTAGCATATATTCATTTAGCAATTGATTTCTGAAATCTTTGTCTACTTAACGGTTGTCACAATAAGAGGACTGCCTGAATAAATGATAAGGAACATGCAGTGAGATGCATGCAAACAGCTTTTTGGCACACGAAGAAAATATAATACATGTAATCAATGATGAATGCTTCATAATAATTCAGCTAAAAGCATTCGCTCAGTCTTTACGGCAATCATTATTAGCGATAAGAGTACCTCTCAAAGAATGAAAGAAAAGTACTGTATTCCCTTCAAGTAACATCCAAAACATTCACTCAGTAGATAAGGCACAGCAGTTTACAATTTGCTAGCAAAGTAAAGAATTTGAAAGCGTAAATGATTGTTCTAAGATTTAAAAATAAATGTGATTTAAAATAGGTCTCTGATAGGTTTTTGATTTCTGAGTGATCATGAATATTACCAAATATATGTATCCTCATACTATGTGCGGATACAGTCATGAAGGATTAATGCAATAATTATGCTTAGCATTATCCCATTTTTTATTCAATTTATTATAGCTGCTACAATGGGATACTTGTCTTAACTGTTTACATACAAATCTTAGATTCAGTATGCACAGGTGCTAAAACCATCATCCCTTTCATTGTCAAATTTACTAAGGTAGATGGATTGGCAGATAATCTCAAATCTGTTGAATCATCAAAGAGGGACTTGGACAGCATACAGGCTTGTGTTTTGATTTATAGCAGATCAAATTTAACATAACTGATTGTAAAGTATTACACATAGGAAGTCAAAATGTTAGGTTTGAATACACTATAGGAGGTTTGAAAATTGAAAGTAGACCTTATGAGAAGGATTTAGGAGTTGTAGTGGACTCAACACTATCAACTCCCAGACAGTGTTCAGAAGCTGATCAAGGCATTCACAAAATTACTGCACCCAAGAAAAACAAAATTACATTGCGGCAAAATGCTTTAAAATCCACAAGTCTCTTACATTTAATTAGCCAGAATTATATGTAATTATAATTATATAATTACCCAGAATTAATTCAGGATGAAGCATAAAAAATGGATGAAACATACAAAATACAAAACAGTACTTTGTTGGGTCCATCCTCCATTGTGTCTCTGCCCTGTGAAATTTCTACCCTTGTTAACCACTTGTCAATTGGTTAATCATTCATATACAAGTGTGCTGTTTCTTAGCTTTCTCATTTCTTCTACAGTAAAGGGTAAATTCTTGCTGAGTGGGTGAATGGTTTTGTCACTCCCTGTTACTCTGTACTGTTTATCCCAAGTATTTAAACTCATCCACTTTCACAAACTCTACTCTCTGCATCCTCACCATTCCTCTGACCTCCCTCTCATTTACACACATGTATTTTGTCTTGTTTCTACTGACCTTCATTCCTCTCCTCTCTAGAGCATATCTCCACCTCTCCAGGGTCTCCTCAACCTGCTACCTACTATCACTACAGATCACAATGTCATTGGCAAATATCATAGTCCAAGGGGAATTCCTGTCTAATCTCCTCTGTCAACCTGTCCATCACCCTTGCAAATAAGAAAAGGCTCAGAGTCAATCTCTGATGTAATCCCACCTCCACCTTGCATGTATCCATCACTCCTACAGCAGACTTCACCACTGTCACACTTCCCTCGTACATATCCTGAACAACTCTTACATACTTCACTGCCACTCCCAACTTCCTTATACAATGCCACAACTCCTCCCTATGAACCTTGTCATATGCTTTCTCCAGATCCACAATGACGAAATGCAACTCCTTCTGGTCTTCTCTATACTTCTCCATCAGCACATTCGGAGCAAACATCATATCTATGGTGCTTTTTCCTGGCATGAAACCATACTGCTGCTCACTAATCATCACCCCACTTCTTAACCTAGCTTCCACTACTCTTTTCCATAACTTCATTGTGGCTCATCAATTTTATCCCTCAGTAGTTCCTAAAGCTTTGTACATCTCCTTCATTCTTAAAAATTGGTACAAGTACACTTCTCTTCCACTCCTCAGGCATCCTCTCACTTTCCAAGATTGCATTAAACAATCTGGTTAAAAACTCCACTGCAATCTCTCCTAAACACCCAATGCTTCCACATGTATGCCATTCTTCATCCTCTTCATAGCTGTTCTTGTCTGCATATTGATCAAATAAAATTTTACATCGGATGCCATTCCTGGCGTAACCGTCCCCTTTTATCCAGGCTTGGGTCTGGCACGAAGAAACACACTGGTTTGTGCATCCCCAGTGGCCTGGTTTCTTTATATTTCTTTGTGCATTTTGTTATTTCATCATTTATTTATTTACTTATATTTATTTATTAGACTCTTACAAGTAAATGCTCACAGGATCATCTAATTATCACTGTATTGAATAGACATTATCAGTCTTCATCTCTCTGATATGGATAGTAGCTATTGACACTCCTGGAAAATGTATTTTATGTGTTTTCCAATTAGAGAAAAACAACAAAGCTCACTAGCATTAACATTAGGAACTCTGATTGCTGTGATCCGCACCTGCTGAAGCATTATTCACTGAATGCAAAATGGAAAGCTGGTGTAATTTTACAAACATTTCATAACACTCAAGAAAGCAGTTTTCAGTTCCCAACAGCAGGCTTTTGTATATATGTTACATTTACAAATGTGATCAAGTTTAGGTCTTGATTATTAAATCAATAAACTTGTAAAAAAAAGCAATAGTTATTGCACTTTAAGAGGGATAGTCAGAATTATAGCCCTCAATCAAACAACTTTTGCATATAATCTTATATAGTGAAGTAATGTATTTAGCTTTTCTACACAGTTGAGACTATCCCAAGGTACTTTACAAGTAAACATTTGTAGTTAAACTCATTTTGGATCTGTGTCACAATTTGATGATGTGTTCAGGCTCACACAGTAGGCCAGAACACAAGGACAGAAAGGGCAGTCTTGTGCTTTAATTTATGTCTAGGTGGAATGCCCATTGGGGCTGAGTAGTCTTTTGGCCTTGGTACCCCTGCAGATTTTGAGTTTTTTCTCCAGCTTAACTTGAGTTTTTTTTTTGTCCTCCTGGCCATCTGACCACATCATCAGACTCATCTTTGGAGACTTAGAACGTGATACTAAGCATTAGACTCTACTTTTCTACTAATTATACCTGTATATGTATGTTAAATAAGCCTGAATTGATTTGTTTTTAATGTGACTTATTCATTACTATCTTACCTAATTGAACTTGGTGTTTGTTTGCCATCTTGTAAAGCATTTTGAGCTACATGTTGTTATTGTTTAAAGACCAGTGCTTTGTGCTCTGGATTATACTACCTGACAATGAAAGCTATCATTTTGTTAGCTTAATGGAATTACAATTTTGTAATGTGCTGCATTTTTAAAATGGATAGGGTTAGGACTGAATTAACAATGTAAAGATTCATCAAGCATCACAATAATAAAAAGCTACAGTGTTGTTATTTTTAATTGCTTACATACTCAGAATGCATATTTGCATTGTTAATCATTAATTACATCCATAATAATAACCTCCTAAACTTTTCAGAAGTCTCATTGGAAACCACTTCATCCACAGTATTACTATATGACAGATAAGTACTTGCAGTACCACACAATCCTTTTTTGGTATCACTGATTCAGTTAGGTAATCATTCCTCACTTTACTTTCAGACTGGCATAACACTAGATCTCAGTAATGATATATTAATTTATTACAGTGATACACTTTAAAATAATTATTGTTTTTATCAAATGAAACTTCACTGAGAAAAACAACAGATCTGTCAAGAAAGTCGTACTATAGTTTGACCTTTCTCTCACACTGTCTGTAAAGCGTATAGGCATAGAATCAATTCAACTCTTCATTACACTTTGGTCACGATTTTCCGGAGTTCAGTGAATCTTAACCTCACCTTCTTCACACTGACAGGAGGAGATTGAATCGTTCATGCTGGCCCGTTAAGGTCCTTCTAGAAATATGTGAGATTGAGCCCTGGGGAAGAGATGCTTCAACATTTGTCTTTCTAGCAGTGCTGCTTCTGGATGTATACATGGTCTGATGCCCTTCAGTCATTATTTTAAGTAGAAGACATGTTATAAGTGTTATAAGAAAATGTCAGCAAGACAAAATACCAAATGACATGTTCCTTAATGATCACACTCTTAGGCATGATATGAGTGTATCATTTGTATCATTTACCCTATACTTATGAATTTTATGGTCAATATTGATGTAATAAGATTCTAAAGTAGCCAGGATCTCATTATAATAAGAAAATATTAAAATTACCTCTTTAGTTACTCCACCTTGTTTTGTTCACCCAGGTGGAACATTTATACAGATTTGGTCAAGGCCATGTCAAGGGCTGGGACTTTTTCATATCACTCTTATTGAGAGATTTCCTGGCAAATTCTATATGTGTAGATGTAATTATTTCAGCATTAATTTCATGTCTTCACAACCCTGTAATTGGATTATGCTGCTTCAATAGATGGATGGATGGATTAATTTCACGTTCAATAGAGGGAAGAAGCTTTCTGTTTTTAATAAACACAAACATCCTGCAGGAAATGGCTGTCTCCATGTTTAGCCAGAATGTATCTCAGTGTGTAACCAATAATCTGTGTCACATACTGACAGAATGGGGTCAGAGAAGGAAAAAATAAAAGGAATCCATAACTTGCTACATTCTTAGAATTTTTATTTCTAAGAAATTCATCTGTTACACACAAATATTGGAAGTTTCACATTTTGTTCAAAATTTATGTTTGCCCGAAGCATTTTAAAGATAAATATGGGCTTATGCTTTTTTTTGTACTATTCAAAATAAACAATAATAATGAGAACAAAATAATATGTAAAATAAAGTTGTCAGATACAATTCAGTACGTGACACAATGTAATGAAGTGTAAAAGGGGGTTGTCATAAAATCCTGCATGAGCAGCTCAAACTAATGCAGCATTTAAAAATTACAGATAAGTTTCATTTAGATGCATGCTGTGATGGGCACACCCCCTTCGCTGTGGGGCATCATGAGAGCAAACACCTCCTTATACATTTTGAAGCACAATAAAATCAGTTTCAAGACTCCAGCTGTGAAGAAAAGCAACTACTGTCACAGAAAATATAGATGGTATAAGATATAATGTTGACACAATTATTGCAAGGGTTTCTGACTCAGATTACCTTATTAAGTCAATCTGTATTTCAGTTTCATTTATATTTATTGGTTTTCACATTACAAGGTGCTTACAGAACAGTGCAAGTAACAGTAATAAAATTAAATAACTTACGAAGTTCAGAATAAGATAAATTTCAAGGAAACAGACTTTGAAGTCTGTACACAAATAACATAAACTAATTTAATTTTGATAAAAATGGATGGTGGTGCAGCCTTTCAACAAAGACCCAGAATCCAAGTCGTAGGCGCTACCTGCACCTAGTTTGCATGTTCTCTGAGTCTCTGTGTGCTTCCTTTGGGTGTTCAATTTTGCTTCTACAGTCCAAAGATTATGTGGGTTAGGTGGATTGCGGATGTGAAATTGGCCCCTGATTTGTGTGTGTGTGTGTGTGTTTTCCCCGTGACAGACTGACACCCTGTCCTGACTGGGCTCACAAGTATCACTTTCAGTCAGAGCAAACCATAATACTTTGTCTATTTGGAGACCATTTTGAGTCATAACGTGTACAACCACATCACTGTTCATGAGCTGCTTTACCCAAATATAAAGAGTACAATTGTAAACTATAGAGCAACAAAATACATAAAAATACAACATATGTACGCTACCAGTCAAAAGTTTTAGAACAACTCAGTTTTTCAGATTTTTCTTAAATTTAATCAGTTGAAATGCATTGAATGGCCTAAAATGGTGAAAAAGTAAGCAGTAAACTGTTAGAGGTTTAAATTTTAAGTTTAGGTTAGCAAAAACTGAAAAATGGAAATTTTAGAATATTACAGGGAACATCTAATAGATGACAACCTACAAATGTTCTGCAGGAATTAAAGTAAATTAAGCCTTGCAAGTTGAAGCAAACAATTTACACATGTGTTCCAACTTCTGTTGATTACTTAAAGGCTGCCTGTCTTAAAGCAGAGTTACATATCTGGCACACAACTGCCTCCTGTTCATGACATATATAACACATTCTGCCTTAAAAGGACCTCAGCCATCCAGCAAATGGTGAAAGACAATAAAAAAGTCTCAACCATTAGATTTCAGGGACAGTTTTTATCCTTGAGTTATAAGGCTACTCAACACTGGGGACTCCATAAATGTTCCCAATATATGTGTTGTTGTATCCATTGTTGTTTGCAATATAGGACTGTCACTAGTCTGAGGGAGACATGCAAATAAAGATCTCATTGTACACTGTATATATTACAATAAACTTGATTTTCAGCTATCATTTTATTACTGCAGTAATACTCTTCAATCAGTTTAATGTTAAAGTTGTGTAACAGAAAAACACGTAGACATATGTACTGCTAACACACAACCTAAATGTTATTCTTTGGTTTCATGGGCCAAATTTCCTTTATAAAACAGAATTTAACAAACATCCACCACCAAAGTGCAGGGCACCAACACCAGGGACATCATAGATAAATTAAAAAATGATTGCACATGTCCATAACAGCAAAAAAGGAAATACATGCTTTCAAAATCAGTTCAGGAATCCAATAAATTACAGCATTTACTTTTAGTTCCTATAAGATGTTGCCGTTTTTGCGTTTTCCAATAAAGACTTAATAAAAAAAATAAATTTAAACTTATCAATACTTGCACCACCATTAAACACGTCTATATAATTTCCACATGCGGCAACTGCTTTGGCTTCTTTGCTGTTTAATAGTTAGTCAAATTAACTTGGCAAGAAACTATAAAAGACTGGTTGCAGACAAATAAAACCCTTCTGACTGAGTAATACTAAATACTTTTAATATCTATCAGCTTTTTCTATAAACACATATTCTACCCTTAATCATACTTAACATAAAACAGCACAGACTTCAAAGATATGTACCTTCTATTGAGACGTGTAGTTCAATGTTATACAAGTAAAATAGAGATCTAAAATAGAATGCCAGATACACCTCCTTTAAAAAAGAATCACATGGCAAATCAGTATATACTGTATATTATAGAAAAGCAAAAATATTTTCATAAACTTTGGAAACTTGGAAAGATTATCTAATACAACAGCTGGGCCTATTTTTCTTCTACATTTCAGTCTCAATGCCTTTGTATTCAATAGTTAGGATTAAAAAAACATAGCTGAATAGAAAGGCGTAATGCTGTGCAATTTAAGCGGGCTAATGAAGAATAATATGGCTAGTGGTATAGTGTCAAGCAGAATTCATAGTGTTATACAGCTCACTGACGGTGTGCAAGGAGTTATGGCTAAAGGTGAAAAATGCATTCATGAGGACAAATCTGGAATATTGTGTGTAATTCTGTTCACCATTTTAAAAGAAATGCCCAAAAGTGCTCTGAAAAGCCAGAGAAGAGATACTATGTTTATTGTAGAACTGCATCGTATGAACTTTGAGGAAATGCTGAAGTAGTTTGATTTTTCAAGTCAAGAAAACAGAAGTTAAGAGATGACATGGGTGAAATATAATAAACTAGCCAAAGCCCGCCGTAACATACGGCAGTGTAAGAATAGGAACGGAAAACGATGAGAAAGGAATTCAGTATAACAAAGGCTTAAGAAACCACCGTCGTAGTATAACGAGCAAGGAGTGAAACCAATGCCAATGGTCGAGAGAGTACCTTCCTGTAGCAGGTTACGGAAAAGATAGACATATATAGGTAGACGCCGCATTCACTGTGCTGCCCAGTTGACACGATAAGTCAGCGCGTCTGCCCTATTGCGAGTGGTAAGAGTGCCATTTAAACTAATACAGGTAGACATGGAAACCGGGTTTCCTGATGAAAAAAACAATAACGTTTTAAACAGCATCATTTACATACAACAGATTTTGGCGAATCGTTTACATGCAATTATTTATATTCATTTATACACTAAATGTGTGCGTATCCCATGGTCTTAGAGTTGGTGGGCAGGGCTCTGTGAGTTGACGGGTATGGCTCTCTGTCTTGCATGCGCTCTCTGTCTTGCTTACCCTTAGTTAGAGTTGCCGGGCGGGCTTAGGTGGGTGTGGCTCTCTGTCTTGCATGTGCTCTCTGTCTTGCTTGCCCTTAGTTAGAGTTGGTGGGCGGCGCTCTGTGAGTTGGCGATCGTGGCTCTCTGTCTTACATGCGGTGTAAAGTCAACGTGGCTCAGAGGTGCATGTTGACTTTTGCACAGACGAAAGTGACCGAGGCTGTGTTTGGTGAGTTGTTGCGTGCCTCGAGAGCAACGCTGGACTCGGGAGGATGGCTACAGTTGGCGTGCGTGACTCTGTCGTGCGTATCCCATGACGCGGTAGGAAGGTTAGAGTTGGCGGGCGGGGCTCTGTTGAGCGTATTCCATGGTCTTAGAGTTGGTGAGCGGGGCTCTGTCTTGCTTGCGCTTACTGTCTTGCGTGCCCTCAGTGTCTTGCTTGCGCTCAGTGTCTTGCGTGCCCTTAGTGAATTATATATATAGGTTATGAAGGCAAGAAACAATGTACATATTAGCTGTTACTTGAAAATCATTTTTTGAAGGTGAATTTTGCACAAATATTCTTATCATGTGGAGAAGTGTACATAAAACAAAAAAATAAAAAATAGTGCATCTGTGAGGTGCACTGTGATAAGAGTTCTGTGGCAAAGTGCAATTTTAATAAATCACATGTTCCAGAGTGTGTAGGCTCTGAGCGGATGTAGGTGCACATGTGAGTGTGCACTCACTGCTCTGTGGTTGATTGGGGTGCTTGGCTAGTTTGCATAATCACAAGCTAAAGTGAGCAGGTCAGTCAAGTGCTTCATTCACACCTCAGAGCAGGTGGAGAACAGCACCTGCAGCCAGTTGTTTCTATAAAATTTGCCTGCATGGCAGAAAAGAAAATGAGGGATGAGAATGAGTAAAGACACAAAGGATTTGAGAGAAGCAAGAACAGAGGTTATGGAGAATATAAAAGAGAAAGAGGCAGGATAGAGGAGGAGCCTGCCCGAGTGGGATGGCAGCAGGTAGAAGATGACCCCTATAGTAGAGCAGGGCTGGTGCTTGAGTGGCAGGGGTTGTTCCTGCTGAGCGATTTTGAGGAGCAGTAGTGATCAGCTACTCCAGCAGGGCTCCTGGGAACCTGTGCCATGTTAAGGTTGACTTTACCTGTTGGTGGACATCTCTGAGCAGACATCAGTTTTTAGGAAGCACTATGGCTCAAAATTGTATTCTAAAGAATAAATGCTGCCTGGGATTTTAACCATATTTTTATGTATGTATTTATTGGACATTTTTAATCTCCACTTGTCACCTTCAAGATCTGAAGCACTGCACTTTTGAACACTATTTATTTATTTATTTTTTTAAAAACACCCAACATTTTTCACCAACCATTGATGTCTATGTATGCCCTCATTTGACCAGAATTCTCGGTTATTGACGGTTCCAATTTCAAGAAGCAACCAGAAAGCAACCAGGAATCATGGAGCTGACCTGGACCATCACATGCACCTTAGGATTCTTAACTTGTTACTTGATTATATTTTGAAAATATCAGGCATATAGGCTCAACACACTGAATGGCTGAACTTATTCAAAATTTAAATATTTTCTTAAACAGCTTTAAATGTTAATGTGTCAATGAGCTATTAATGATAATGGAATCATAGCAACTACTCTATATGGCTTAATTAGGGAGTATACTATAAGAAAAATGCAGTTTGCTAATAAGATAAAATGATAACATGGCAGAGATAAGATTTTTAAAGGCTAGGCTATTAACAATAACTGCTATCAAGCTGGAAAGGAGAAAACAGAAAAGAGGCTTTAAAAGCCTTGTGCGTTATGAGCGTGTGTTGCCTCTAGCAGTGCATCTGATTCACTAATTCACGTACAAAGTAAGGAGATAGTGGGCAATTGATCAAGAGAATTAGAGAACCAAATAAATGAAACAGATTCATTCCACTTATAAAAATACATCCAAGGTAAAATCAATAAAATCAAATCTCCTCAATAAGTAATAGAAAGTTAAAACACAGCAGAAAGTCCTCAGCTCTTTCACTTGTGCTCTCGCTCTCTGTTTTTCTATTGCTCTTGATGTTATATTTCAAACAAAACACCTGCAGGCATTTTTAATTCTTTTTTCTTTCCCCTTACGTTACTTTTTCCTGAAGAAATGCAACCAGCAGGTCAGGTAAAATTAGCTTTATTGACAAAATGACATTTTTGCACGAGTTACACGTTCAAGCCATTGGCAGACACCAGCTTACTCAGCAGGGAAGCAATCCCTGGCACACAAGCTATTTCGTGATATTTGCGTTTTCTGTGAACAGCCCCTGAGACCACCATTACTGATTGGAAAAAACAGCAGAAAAGGAAACAATATTCTGTTGAAAGTCTCTTGCAGTGGATATCTTGAGACTACAAAAGCTATGGGAAGTGTTTTCAACCCGTCAGGCTAAATATGCAAGATTAACAAAAAAAAGCTAAGGAATAATTAATTACAGAGATGCTTACTCTCAAATACTGTGTATTCTGTGAGATGCATTTCAGTGCAAACCCTTATTTGTTGATCACATTTCATCACTTCTGTATTGTACTGTTATGTTTTTTCTGTTTCTACCTTGCACTCCCTGATGACAATAAATATGGTGAAGTAAGTAGAGAAACTTAATGGAAGTACATATTTAGTGCAATCTTATTCTAAGTAGACTTTTGAAAAGTTTCAAATGCAAAATAGTATTTTAGTATGTGTAAGTAGGAATAGTTGATACACCAGTTGATCTGACATTATTCTTGAGATACAGATTTCACAAAAACTGTTTTAACAGTATGTTACAAATTATCACCATCAAATCTATTTCACTAGCAGAGTGTTAATTGTTTTGATGGAAAAAAGTTGCACCAGTGTGCACAAGTAATTAAAAACTGTGGTCTGAAAAGTATATATGAAAGCATTACACCGTTATCCACTGAAACTATCTTCATTTTTAGTGTACCTCTATTAAATTCAGTTCTAAGTCATTGCCAGCTAAGAACATAGGCCTCAAGCACATTTGTGCAAGTTGACTTCAAAACATGCCTTTTTTTGTAGGTGAATCTATCTATCTATCTATCTATCTATTGTGGAAGACTGCCAGCTTCCCATGCCGGTTCACACCCCCAGGCCGCCAGGAGGAGCTCTCCCGACAGCAGGACCATGCCCCGAGGTCCAGCAGGGCCTTATGGACTTTGTAGTGTTTTAACACAACCCTGCTGGATACCTTGGGGGCCACCAGGAGTCGCTGTAGGGGGGCTTATGGGTTCTTTTATGCCCTATGACCCGGGAGTACGTCAGGGTCACATGACAGGAAGGAATGACGTGCTCCCGGGTTAAAGAAAAGGACTGATTGCCCTGACCCGGAAGGAGTAAGGAACTATGGACTGTCGGGACAGGAATACCTCCGGGTCAGGGGCTATAAAATGACGGTGCCTCAGTCCAGACAACGAGCTGAGCTGGGAGGAAGGGTGGCTAAGTGTCTGGGCGAGGAGGAGACTTTATTAATAGTGTTTTGGGGTTTATTGTATGAGTAGTGTGGAGGGTGCTTGGTGCACAGAAGAACAAAATAAAAAGGTTCTGGACTTTTACCTGGTGTCTGGAGTTGTACCTGAGGGTTCAAGGGTGCACTACTGCCCCCTACTGTCACACTGGCGTAGTCGGCAGGATACTCTGGCCGTCTGTTGGCAGAGGACCTGCATTAAAAACAAATTTTGTGTGGGCAGACAACCCTCGGGGATTCCCCATCTTTTCACGGAGGTGCAAACACCACCCGCTACCGAGAAAGCTGCAACTGTGCGTGCCATCCCGTTCTGCAGAACCATGGGCAAGAAGACCGGGAAAAAGAAGGTCAATCCCAGCTGGCTGCAGGGCCTGACGGACGCCGAGAGGTCCTGGACCTACCTGACCGGGAGCGAGGAGGACCGAGAACTAATTCGGGCCGAGTTAGACCGGGTAGCGCGTCAATCGGGACACGGACCGTTGTCGAGCGCCTCGGACTCCCTAGATAGTCCGGGGGTTCCGCCATCCACTATGGAGGGAGCTGCAGGTGAACCGCCCGATGTTTCGGGTTTATTCTTGTCATGTTTTGTAGACGCCGCCGAGAAAATCACAGCGGCGTCTCGGATGACTGCCTCATGCTCCAACAAAATGGCCGCGGCTCCCAGAAGGCAGACCAGGACGCGAGACGGCTAGCGACGGCTCCCCACGAGGAAGAACGGGCACAGGCTAAAGCCGAGCAAATCCGAGCGGGGCGACAGCCGGAACGTTGCAGAATCGCGACTCCCGAAGATTACTACCGGGAGTTGGAGCGGGATCGGCTACGTTCCGAGGTAAGTGCTGGGAGAGCACTCGAACCGCCGGAGCCTTTAATTTCTTGTTTTACAGAGGCCTGTCTGCACAAAGCGGACAAAGAGCACGCCGTCTCAGACCTAGGCAAGATGGCCGCGACAAGAAGAAGCCGGGCCAGTCTAGGAGTCCGAAAAGGGGAAGCCCATACGGCGAAAGCCACCACGTGACCTCGCGCGATGGAGGCCGGGAAGACGGTCAGAAAGGATCGCCGGTGAGGTCAGTAATTCCCCGACGGATCCGAGCTTCCTGAAAGGGAAGGAGGCGGCGGCAAGACAGCGCCACAATTTAAAAAGAATCAAGAGGAGCGGGAAGTGACTGATCGGTCTGCTGACAAATTAAAAAAGGCAGATCGCAGTCCGCTGCGGCAGGCTACTCGTTCCTCTTCGGACTCCATGTCCCAGAAGCCTCCGCGAAGCCCAGCAGAGCACGTGCCAGGAGCGGGCGTGCTCATTGGCTCCGACCGGTAGGTGAAACGAATCGAGCGGACTTAACCCCGGCCGAAATAACTAACTTTGTGGACTTACGACAGCTCGAAAAATACCTCGAGCCCGTGTATGCTTTCTTCCAGGGAGTGAAGGAACTGAAGGCTCGTGTAGACGAGCTGGGAGCTACAGCTGAGGCGCCGCTGAAAGGATTAGTGGAATACCTGCGGCGATTAGGCCGAGAAGCCCCGGTCTCGAGTGATTTGGCGGTGTAGGTGAGTGAGATCTGTGCCGTATATCATAAGGGGACACAGTGCGATCTGGCCCCGCTATTAATAAACAGCGAGTGTCAAAGCACTGTGAACCCGACAGTGGAGCGTGGAGTGATGACTGACCGGGAGGGGGAGGAAGCGATCGAGCCGAGGCATGCGTGTGAAGTGGCCTTCCGGAGCGAGTCGCCACTCCAGGACCCGACCGGTGTAATAAGGCGTTGGCGTTAGTTACCGGAGGGGCGGAGGAAGTGCCAATCTCCGGTACAGCTAAACAGTGCTGTTACCGGGCGATCGGTACTAATGACGCCGCCGAAACAAAACAGAACAATGGGCGTGCAAACAGCAAAGAGGCTCTCTCTTTTCCATAGGGAGCCTCAGGCTGAGCCCAAGCCCCAGATCAAACGGGAAATCCCCAAAAGAAAAGGTGGGTCTCCCAATATAATGGAGCGAGAGGTTGAAAGCAGTAAAGCGGCCGTAAAACCCTCCTTGGCGGAGACAGGGGCGGAGATATTTCTAACGGAGTTCCCGAGGTGTTTCTGGTCTCGCAGAGGGGGACAACCAGGAGGACTTCGCCGATGCTACAACTGCCGGCGGCCGGGCCACGAGTGGCGCCATTGTTCCCGGGGGGACAGAAGGTACGTCGTTCCCCCAAGGTTCGCTAGAGGACAAGGACAACGCAGCCAAGGTCCGGCAGACACGTCTTCCTGGAGGAGGACGTCCCTCGCGGGGCTGGACGCTCCGCCCCAGAAGTCGTCGCTAAGGGGGAGGGACTGTGGAAGACTGCCAGCTTCCCATGCCGGTTCACACCCCCAGGCCGCCAGGAGGAGCTCTCCCGACAGCAGGACCATGCCCGAGGTCCAGCAGGGCCTTATGGACTTTGTAGTGTTTTAACACAACCCTGCTGGACACCTTGGGGGCCACTAGGAGTCGCTGTAGGGGGGCTTATGGGTTCTTTTATGCCCTATGACCCGGGAGTACGTCAGGGTCACATGACAGGAAGGAATGACGTGCTCCCGGGTTAAAGAAAAGGACTGATTGCCCTGACCCGGAAGGAGTAAGGAACTATGGACTGTCGGGACAGGAATACCTCCGGGTCAGGGGCTATAAAAGGACGATGCCTCAGTCCAGACAACGAGCTGAGCTGGGAGGAAGTGTCTGGGCGAGGAGGAGACTTTATTAATAGTGTTTTGGGGTTTATTGTATGAGTAGTGTGGAGGGTGCTTGGTGCACAGAAGAACAAAATAAAAAGGTTCTGGACTTTTACCTGGTGTCTGGAGTTGTACCTGAGGGTTCAAGGGTGCACTACTGCCCCCTACTGTCACACTATCTATCTATCTATCTATCTATCTATCTATCTATCTATCTATCTATCTATCTATCTATCTATCTATCTATCTATCTATCTATCTGATTGTTCTGCCACAGGAAAAATCATCAGACAAAAATACATAAACTAAAGTGAACTAGAAGATGAGAACTAGTTCAAACAAATAGAGGCAGAAATAAGAACCTGTTATAAATCAAAATGTCAACATCCAATACCAAAACTCAAAGATGAGAAAACATTAGTCATATACATGTCAAAATAATAAGAATCCATCCATAATCTTGGACAGATATCTGTCCAGCATGCAGTACCAACTTTAATGCCATATTTAAATACCATCACTATGGTGATGTTGTAGCCTGGCAATGCAATCTCACATCATAACAACTGGCTTCACAAACTGTCAACACCAACAAAAAAATGCATTTGGCCAAATTGTCCAGAAAGCATCCTGATTTGAATAGGGAACAGAAGACGAAATGTTGTTTTAATACTGGGACAAGATCTAAAACCAGAATGTCAAATATAGTAAATAATTATTTCAAAACTATAAGCCAATTTTTTATTAGAAATCTAATGGACAGAATGCAAGTAGAGGAATCTGTATCTTGTCTAACCAGATAGTGTAATTGCTTTCTACTGTCACACAGCTAACATCTTCCACTGCACACTCCCATTAATCCCTGCATAGTAACACCTTGACAACAGTTAACAAAACTGCCCTACAATGATGGTGCACATGGAAAAATACTCATGGGATCTCAGTAAGAAGAAATGCATTTTCAACTCAAAAAATGTATAAAAGTCAAAAAAGTGTCTTGAAGCAGACTCAAGAATTTCTGAAAAAATTTAAAATGAAACTAAATTTCAGTATAACAAAATGGCAACTTTGAAAATACAAAAAAAGTCAACAACAGATTTTCACAGAAGAAAAATCATAAAATATCTTTGTTTTGAGTTAAAGATTTTAAAATTTTGTTTCTAGTCTGGATTTTAAATTTCATATTAGGATGTTGGTTTTATATGTTTAATTATTTCTACTATTTTTGGCTTTTTGTGGGCCTTTGATTTTCTGTAATTTTTTTTATCCTGCATTTTGATTGTGTTTTGATTTTTGTCATTTACATTTTTGAATTCTTTGTAAGTTTTAATTTACTTTTTTCTCAGCTAATAAATGTCCTTCATTATTTTATGATTTAATTGTGGTCAGGATTTTTTAGAGAATGCCTGCAATCTGACCCTGGACTAGGTTCACCTCTGTTGATCTGTGCTGAAGAAAGTTCAATGAAAAAGTAATTATAAAAAGAACATTTCCATAAAGCAAAAGAACAAGAGGCTAATACTGTTTTTACAGAGATTATACCTAAAGAAAATAACTTCTGTTAGATAACCCTTAGATAAAGAGAATAAAGGTCTAAGAGACAAAGTACATGAAGGAATAGAGATATATTAGATGAAAGAATGAAAGACAGATAATTAGTGATAGCAGACCAGAAAGCTTGAATGCCAGTGAGCATTCTCAAAGCATGTGCAAAAATGTGCTTGGAGCATTCATCCTATACAGATGGCAGTTAGGATCCACAGCCAGGCTAATGGCTTAATGCTTATACATATTTGAATTGCATGTGTTGATAGTTTAGGTTCTTAGCAATTGTTTCAAAAAGTTGATTTCCTTGAGACTGGGGAAACACTAGGAAGACCTCATTCTAGACTGAAATATTGTTAGTGGCCTGTAGGATGCCTACCACAGACATACATGTAGAGCTGTCACTGGCTTCAAAGTATGATAAAGAGAGAAAAACAAAATGAGGAGGAAGTGTAGATGATTCTGGCACAGTGTTCACCTTAAGAATAGAAATACTCTGTAAGTAAAAGTAATAGAGAAATGGAGGTTATTTTAACTGTACCGCAATGGCTGGATTGTCCAGAGCCCAGAGTCATTATAAAAATCCCGGAGAGTCAGACTACCCCAACATATCCAAGGTGGGAAGGAGATGAGGTTACCCCAAATACACGACAACAAATTGTGGACTATTGGGCTGTGAGAGTGTCAAAATGAACAAGAACCAAAGAAAAACTCTTCCTGTGCCTACTTTGTAATGTGTATGAAAGAAAGACACCACATTTTAATCCTCATCTATTCTAAGAGCAGAGAAAGGAAGAACAATGAGAGATCTACACGCCACTAAATTAGATTTAATAAAAAACCTGGATTAACTGGGGTGGGGATCTAGCTAGATCTAAATCCAAAGAAAGTGTAAACACCCAAAGAGCCATCCATCCATTATATAGCCTGCTATATACTAACTACAGGGTCACGGGGGTCTGCTGGAGTCAATCTCAGCTAACACAGGGCGCAAGGCAGTAAACAAACCCTTGGGTAGGGTGCCAGCCCACTGCAGGGCACACCCAAAGATACAGTTCCAAATATAATAAAGACCCCATCATCTGACCTATTACAATGAGAAAACAGAAACAAGAAAGTATGATGATAAAGGAGGCAAGAGACTGATGTATTGTAAAGATACATCAGTAGTTTGAAGTTATGGATCTCTGTAGAGAAGGATAGGTATCATTACTAGGATATTTAAATAAAGTGACCAATGGGATGCTAGAAGGAAAAACACATTGGTGAGAGAGGGGATTTAAGGAAAAAAAATGCAGATTTAGACCAATTAACTTTTTAATGAGATAGCCTTTAAAATAAGCTAAACAAGCTAAGCACATGTGGGAAATTAGAGGGTCAAAATGAGGACAATGGACAAAGTAACACAGAAGGCTGTAAAGTAAATCTGATGCTTAGTGCTGAGTGGCAATATCTCTTCTTGCTGCTCCACAGCTTTAATGAGAGTCATTTATTTATTTTAATGGTTGTTCAAAGTTATAGGAATGAGGTACAGACAGTATCCAAAGGAAACTATTATTTAAATTTGCCCAAACTGATTTATTCAGTCAGTTCTTTCACTACATAGTGATGCAAGCAGTTTGTACGTTTGCCTCACAGCTCAACTACAAGTATAGTTAGTGCCTGTGTGGGGTTTGCAAATTCACCTCATGTCAGTATGCCTTTTTTTACCTGAGCACTTTGGTTTCCTCTCATATTCTAAGGATCTATGCGGAGAGTAGAATGTCAGTGCCTGAACTACTCGATCAATGTTCCCTTTGTGTTAGACAAGGCTTAGTGACTTCAGCATTTCCCCTGAAATGAATGACATTTGCAGCATTGTGAAAAATTACTTAGGGGGCTAACATCTTTCCTGTCTTTCTACTTGATTGCAATCATTTTGCCTTTTTGTCATGCACCTACTTGCACCACAGAGAATCTTGATTCACCAGTCACATCATGGTGGCTCGGTCATACAGTGTCATATGCATCAGTTTCACTATCCTTATCAACATCTGATGACTACATCACATTGTCAACACTACTGCTTAATTCAACTAATGGTTCAGCTTCAGTTCTTTCTAAAACTGGCTTTACAGCTTCTCATTTACATGCCATTGTGCTCTGCTTAAAGGCTTCATTCCACTCATGAATATCAATGAGTCACCATACAGTGGCAAAATGAATAGAAATAGTCATGATTTTTGCAGCATGTTTTCATGTCACCCCGAATGTGACTCAGGAATAATGCATTTGCATAGACTTCATACACAGGGTTAATGCTAAAGAATGTTAAAGTCTAGTGCTCAATGCAGTTTTAAAAGGCTTCATCCACCCCATCCCTACATTTGAGATAAGCCACTTTCTGTTTAGTGATTAGTGATGAGCGAACGTTGTCAAGTTTACTTTGCCGTGAGGTCCGAAATCACGTAAATGTTTGTAATATTCTCTGAACTTGTCAAACTGCATTAAAGTTAATGGGGAAAGACTGAACTAGATTTGACTCGAATATAATGGTGCAGTTGTCTTTAAAGTGTCCCTGAGGGCTAGGGAAATGTCTGGGCCACTTTTTGTGTACAAAAAGGTGACCTGAGCTGTGTGGCAGCAGTGCCCACCACTGCACCACCGTGCCTCAGTGAGATCAAAGAAGAAAGAATGCAGTCAGTGACACGCAACCATATATTTCATCAAAACAAAGTGGAAATGCCAAAATCTTAGTCAAAAGTCAGAAAAAATATGTAGGCCTTTTAAAGGAAGAAAATTCAACGTGGCATGTCATGATTGAAACTGCTGCCTTTTTCTGTTTTTTGAAGTCACGCAGAAGACTCTCTAAACTGTCTGTGCTGATGCTTTGCACTTTTTATTCTATCAATGTGATAGAAACGTCTTGTAAATAGTAATACATCTTTCATTATTATTATTATTATTTTACAGAGTCTCCTCTGTTGGTTGGTTGTGTCAGACTCCTTGAAGGTTTATTTTCACTCTAGCCACGTCACATAGCTAATTATTATGCATGCATAGGCCAAGCGCCTCCATCTCTTATGTTGATGTTAAACTTGAACATCGACCTGCACATTTGGCTAGAAGCACAGATGCAGAGTATGTAAAGCAAATGATCAGCATTATATACCCATCCCATCAATGCTGACTGTCCTAGCTCTGGAGGACATCGCACTGGCCTAGCAAAGCATTATAGGGCAGTGGTATTTAAAAAAAAATAAAATAAACTGGCCGAATTATCAGTAAATAATTTGACAAACAAAGGCAAATACAGCAAATTCGCTTTGGCGAAATTTGCTGATGAACACTAGTGAACATGAATGGAAATTGTTTGTAATTCCTGCTGCAATATTCAGAAGTATATAAAATATTGTTTATTGCTAGACAAACATATAAGCATGCTACAGGACTTTTAATGGGAAAGCTAAATGAAAAGCCTATGCAGAATAAAGTCATATTAGTCAAAATAAATAAATAAAGTACCAGAGTGCAATAATATATTTAAGTATGTTTGTTTTTTTTTAAATATATGTATACATTTAAAGAATGAACTACCATAATCAAGTTTGACTCCTTAAGATAATTGGGTTACATTATTTAGATTATATTACTTAGTATTAAAATAGATTTTTCAAATTACTACTCATATACCATAAACACTTTTTTCAGTACCCTGTCAGCTAAAATCAAGAAACCCTGAGACTTTAGGTGATGCAGCTGTCAAATCTACACCATTTCAGTCAGTGACACTTAATTAACCCTGCATTCTATGGGCTGGATATAGGAAAGGAACTAAATTAGGAATCTTGGCCTACTTGGTGTCTGCCTTAGGCTGGAAAGTGACATCAAAGCTCACCAGGCTATTTCTCGTTTCATTTTAAAGTGAGTTGTATCATAACAACATTAAATCTCTGCAGCTATCTTTGGATTTTTTTTTTGTCACAAGGTGGTACATCAGGTTTAACACTGTCAGGTCTTGTCAAAAGAATTCAATTTAGATGCTTCATTCCAAGTAATAGTAAATTACCACTTCAGAAAATATATGCCCCTCATTCTTTCCACACAGAGTGTGTGGGACATTTCTTCACATGGCAATTTAGCTCCATGATTGCAGATGTCACAGCCTACTTTTGTTGCCAACAGAATAAGTTGTATATCATACTGATATTCCTCTGTTCAGTCAATTGGGCAGATACCAATAATTCAAACGGCGTCACCATTTATTACTCCAAGTATCAAAAGATATACTGATAAAAATCTGTCAGCTAACATCTCAATGAATTCCTTTACTTGTTTTTTACATGAATACACACAGAATGTCATTAATTTAGTGTACCCTTAACTGTCTCAGCAACACATGTCCTTCGTTAATAATTATATGTTTCCTCACAAAACAGTTGTATAATATATATTATGTTACACTGGTGGGTGTAGGTCTGTTAATATTTTTCATTTGTAACAGGGAGAGTTATCCTATTGGTAGAGGTGTAGAAAACACAAGGATTGAATGACTAAACAGTTGCATAATACAAACTTATAGATCCCCTATCATTAAAGCAAAAGACCTACTAATTGGTCATGGAAAAGTAAGCCAACACAAAGCACACCTACCATGCAAGCCTGATGATTGTGGTCCATTGTACCTGGAAAAAGTCAGAGCGAATGGTAGCTCCATAAGATGAGGCTGTTGAGACATATCTGAGAATGAACAGGAAGGGAATGATGAGGTGTGGTGAAGGTATTCTGTCAACCACAAGTGCAATTTCCATTGCAGAAATGACTTTTAACACATGAGTTTAACACATTTATTAAAAGAAAATATTGTCCTAATAATTCAGAAAGAAATAAGAGTTTTTAAAGTATGATAGAATCCAAAGGATTAAAGCATGAAGAAACATAAATATTTCTTTCAGCTGTAATGTTGAACTTACCTCTAAATGTGATTCAAGCTGAAGATTGTTGAATGCTGTGGCTCTATTGTAAAACTGTTTTTCTTTTTCCAGTTTCCTTTAAAATTTTATTAGTCTGTTTTACCTCATGCACTTCATACGACAAATCAGGAGTGATGGACATTGCAGGAGTTTTGGAGTGTACCTGTGAACATGGAGCAGAATTACGATGTTGATGTGTATTATAGTTATGAATGTTTAGTTCATGGTATTTGGAATATGATAATAGAAAGAAGAGCACAAAAATGAGATTTTGTTAAAATGCCATGTCCACCTATTTTTCAAGTAGTATAGTCAGGACCCTACCACTGCAATGTTTGGTGTGATCCAAAGTATTTGCATCACATTTGAAACCAAAATTTCACACATTGAGTGTAGCAGGGAGGACTAGTAATATAATAGTTAGGACATTGGACAAAGGTGAACAGACGCATGAAAAATAAATATTTTCTTAGCTCTTTAGGTGGCTTATTTGCCAGTATGTCATTGAACAGTAACATTATAAACAATGCACAACTGATGACTAATTTAAAGGACATTACATAAGGAACATACCCCATTTCTGAAGAATGAAATGCTCTCTCTTACAAAAATACACAATTCTGGCAAAGGCCAAGCAACTAATAAAGTACTTATCACCTTTATCCAAGGTGACTTATGACATTTGAGATACAATTCGTTACAATTTTTTTCTTTTTCCAGTTGAAGCCCTGGCAGGTGTAGTGACTTGCTCAATGTCACACAGTGTCAGTATCAAGATTTATCGCCATAATGTCAGCTTCTGAAGTTCTAGGGTCAAAGCCTTGACTACCACACCACACTGCCTGCCAGTACAAGTATAATCATACTGTTTCATTTCTGTACCCTTATCAAGGCAAGTATAATCAACTTGCAAACTATTGCGTGTTTGCCTCCTTTTAAGAATCCAAGTGTCTCGATTTAAGTTGAAGCCCATCACATTAAATATCTGTAAAGACAGAAGGGAAAAGGGATAAATGACAAGTCAGTTGAAGAGAGCTTCTGTCAGAACTGCTAAAACAATGCTGGTGTTGTCTCAAAACTACTGCAGCCAGGGTTTTAATCTCCTCCCTGTCACTGTCTGTTTAAGTTTACACATGCTGCTTGTGTCTATTCAAGTCCCTGGGTTTCTTAGCACATCCCAATGATTTATGTGTTACATTGATTAGGAGCTCTAATTTGGTATGCTTTGAGAACTTGAATGTGTGTGAATGAGCTTTGTTGACCTGTCCTTGTGTGGACCCTGTCTTGTTCCTTATGAATACAGGCACAGATTTGGACCCTTTGGGACTCCAAAACTCAATGTCAGGGCAATCAATGCCTTGTCACCAGTCAGGCAAAGGAAAGCACATGAAGTCACAATTTCTTAGAGGGTCACAAAATGCCGCACAAATTTCTTATGTCAATAATAAGTATAAGTGCAGTAATCAAAATTAGGTGATTTCATTTGATCGTGACATTGTATTGACATTAAACACTTAAGACCATCTTTGACTGACTTTATTATTTACAGGAATTGTAAAAAGCACCAGGAAGCACTTAATCGTGTATCCATATATCTACTCTATATATATATAAAATCCTGAGCCTAAAAGTGCAATGATTTTGTGCAACAATTTTATGTCACTTTTTTGTCATGCTTGAAATCGTGCTTATTTTAAAACCTACATATTGTGGTGGGCGGCCGGGTCCCTTGCCCCTTCAACGTATGTTCCGGGGAAGCAACCATTGTCTACTCAGTACCTCCCCAGGATGCTTGGTGACAGCCTCCCTGGCTGATGAGGGTGCCTCAGTTTCCCGCAGGGCTCCATGGGAGATGGAGTTCTCCACAGTCCTGTTGGGATATGGGGTGGCCGACAGGGGGTGCTGCATGGGTTCCTGAGCCTTGCTGGACGAATCTTCAACCCCGCCTGGAGGTGCAACTGGAAACAGGTGATCAAGAACCTGCAGCACTTCCGGTTGGGCTATAAGAGGGGCCAGAAACCAATACTCAGCGGCCAGAGTTGAGTGGAAGGAGGACAAAGCTTGTGGAGGAGTGGTGGTGGAAGAAAGGAAGAGAAAAGGAGTGTAGTAGCGTGGGTTTTGTACTTGGGACTGTGTTGTGGCTGTGGGGTTCATAGGAAGGACGTGCCCACCAGCTGAATAAAATAAAAGTCTTTTGTACTTTTATACGTGCCTCCCATGTCCAATCTATGTCAGGTCGGGCACTATATAGCGTCTTCTTACAATATATATGGTTGGTATCATTCTTTTCAGAATTTATCAAACTTTAATGTGATGTTGTTAGATTTTCACATTCTTGTTCTGTTTTTAAATTATAAACTAAAATATCAAGAACTCATGTCCCACGAGACGAGACTTTGTGCCAACAGATTTAACCATGCCCAGGGCTAGAAATAAAAGACAAAGAGTAGATGACAAAGACAGCTGCTGTACAGGCTTTTAAATGTTCGAAGCCCTGCACGAGATGCAGATCACACCACAGGAAGTCAGCAGATGATCGAGCAGAGGAGGTAAAAAAAAAAACTGCCCCCTAGTGTAGTTCTAAATATAGCAACCAAGAGCTAAAGAATGGCCTTGACATATAATTGTATTTTTAGAGATATATATCAGATGCCCTGGCAATGAACTGGATTAATTGGGTTCCAAAATGATGATTGGACAGAATATATATTTGATACACAGAATTGGTTATGAATATGTCTGTGATACTACATATACTACACAAGTATGATCCAAACAGTGCAGCTTTTATGGCACATTTTCTTAAGGACTTTAGAGAAAGTCAATACATAAGCAGGTTTATTACACTGGACAAGCATAAAGAGGGTGGTATCCAAAAAAAGCAGAAAAAAAACAAAAAACCTGAGTATTCCACTATACAAGATTCAAACCAGAAACTGAATTATAATTAAATGCTTGTAAAATAAGTTTGCTTGTTAAACATTTCATTTATTTATTAACCTTTGGTAAACAAAGTTTGAACTATGAAAGAGCAAATGGCTCAATCTTAAATAAAATGACTGCCATGATTTTAAACACACTTAACCATCCTAGCAAGGCCATACATTTGGCAATGTTTGGAACTGCATCAAAAATAATTCATAATAGTGTAAGGATGACAAAATTTTATAATCTTTATATGATGCTGAAATGGCAAAAGCAAAAAAAAATCATTATTGATGATTTTTACATATCAATAACTGGATTCAAATCAGAAAAGTGAACCTAATAATAGATATGATGACAACTGTATTGTGAGATGATAAATGAAAGAAATTAGACAAGAGTACAATTTAATTAGAAACAATCAATTAAATGCATCTTACTCCTGATGTAACTATAGTTTATAAAGCAGCATGTTGTTTCAACACCACGTCTTCCCAGTCTGCCTATGTATTTTATCTTTTTCAATCTA
This sequence comes from Polypterus senegalus, assembly GCF_016835505.1. Classification (NCBI taxonomy): domain Eukaryota; kingdom Metazoa; phylum Chordata; class Cladistia; order Polypteriformes; family Polypteridae; genus Polypterus; species Polypterus senegalus. Next base: position 241,637,453 of record NC_053154.1, read on the forward strand.
TAAAATGCTGCATCTGTCTGTTAGAATTGGTTGTAAGCTTTGAGGTGAAGACCCTTGCATTGACCCAAGTGTTAGTTTATTAAGGCTAAAATTGTTTAATTCACCATAAGATAGATGTCTAACTCATATGAAGCATTCAGTCATCATCTTCATATCAAGCTTTCAGTTATCATCATTATAATGTTTGTGCCTGTAGATCCCTTTTTCCAAGATAAAAAATAATGTACAGTTGTAAATTAAAAGATAAGTAAAGTGCTTGCTAATAGACTGGTAGTATAAAATAAAAAAAGTAGGAGGATCTAATTGGACCTTAAAAGTATGCTATATGAACAAAAGAATGTGGACACCTCTCCAGATTACTGAGTTCAGGTTTTTCAGCTACTCACCCAATATTATTAGGTACATACAATCAACAAAGCACATCTGCATTGACAGACACTGACAATAGAGCTTAGTCACTTTAAATATGACCCTGAAACAGGCCAGTACATGAAATTTTTGCTCTGTTAGATCTGCACTAGTTAACTGTAAGTGGTACTATCGTGAAGTGCAAGGGTCCAGGAGAATTAATAACTCAACCACAAAGTGGTAGAACACACAAACACAAAGAGTGGGGCACTTAGTATGTAAAAATCATCCATCCTTGGTTGCATCACTCACAACAGAGCTAAAAAGTGCCTCTTGTAGCAACATCAGCAGAAGAATTGTGTGCCAAGAGCTTCATGATATATATTTCTGAGATCATTATGTGAAATGCCAAAAACCAGAGTGGCTGGAGTGGTGTAATGGAAGCCACCATTGGACTTTGGAGCATTGGAAACGTGTTCTCTAGAGTGATGAATCATACGTCACTATCTGGTGGTCTGATGGATGAAGCTGGGCTTAGGCAGATGTAAGGAGAATGCTACCTTCCAAACTGCATAGTGCCAACTATAAAGTTTGGTGGAGCAAGGATAAAGGCCTGGGGATGTTTTTTAGGGTTTGGGCTAGGCCACTTTGTTTCTATGTTTATGGTACTCTGTGTGATGAAAAACTTCCTAATGTTTGTGTGAAATTTACTCTTAACAACTTTCCAACTGTGTCACTGTGTTCTTGATGAACTCACTTTAAAATAACAGTCTCAATCTGCTGTACTAATTCCCTTCATAATTTTAAACACGTCAGTCATGTCAACATTTAATTTCCTTTAGCTTAAACTGAAAAGGCTTAACTCTTTTAATCTTTACTCATAAATCATCCCCTGCAGCCCTGGAATGAGCCGAGTTGCACTTCACTGGACTTTTTCTAGCATTTCTGTCTTTTTTGTAGCCAGTAGATGAAAACTATACACAGTACTTGAGCTGAGGTCTAACCAGTGCATTATAAAGCTTGAGTATAACCTCCTTTGACCTGTACACATTGTGCTACAGTATATAACCTAACATTCTGAACATTTCTGAACACTGTCTGGAAATTATTACTGACAAGTCCACTACAACTCCTTAATCCTTTTTATACAGGTGTAGTTTCAATTTCCAGGCCTTCCTTTGTGTATTCAAATCTAACATTTTTAAGAATGGGGGTCAGGGCAACTCCATATTAATGCCTGTGGTTTTGCAATGGGATGTTTAAGAAGCTCATCTGGGTGTGATGGTCAGGAGTCAGCAAAGTTTTGACCATCTAGTATACAGCAAGCTGAACTCTCATTGGTTTTCTTGTATCCCTGATAAGTTCTCAAAATATATATGTAATTCATATGTCACGATATGTCACTTGTCTGATAATCCTTATTATATTATTTACAAGTTTTTTTTTAATGGGTTCTCATATTTCATTGAAATATTAGTTTGTACCTATAGTAGTCTTAAGCGTTTCACCTAGAGAGAGAGAGAGAGAGAGAGAGAGAGAGAGAGAGAGAGAGAGAGAGAGAGAGAGAGAGAGATGGTTCAGGTGTTTTGTGTTTTTTCTCAAATGAGACATTTTGGACAAAGTGAGAATATGGGTTGTCAAGAGCAGACTGCAGGGAAGCCTGGAGCTACTTCATCTTCTGTTCTCTTCCAAAGTAACTAGAGCTGTAAAATATGATTACTTTATTAAAGACACAATAGCACTAAAGGGCCTTTCTAAGTTAAATACAAAAATGTGACTTCTATCTGGTGAAACAAAGAGCAGCACTAACATTTCCTTAATTGGAACCAAATACGAAGCAGGACTAGCTTAAATAGTGAGAAAAGCGTTATATAAATGCAAAGAATTAATTAATCAGGACAAGCCTAAAACACACACCATGTACACACAATTCATTTCACCTCTTCTTCTAGCAATGGATAATATAAAAACCGTGGTAACACTTTATAATAACTTTCATTAATAAAACATTAACAAGGATTATTTAATGTTTAAGAGTTCATGAGTTGATTTTCATTAAAATAATTATGTCATTAAATGATAATCCATACCTTAGATAATTTACTTTAAAACAAATGTTACATACTATATATTGTCTCACAATTGTTTTGTCTGAGATTTTAGCGCTTCCTTTAAGTTTGCCAGTATTATAATTTGTACAGTTCTTGCATCAATAGTTTTTATTAGGAATATTTTTGAAAATGGAAATAATGTTTGCTTTCCATCTTAAAATAGAAAAATGTTTCATACTTAACTGTTTTTGGAACTGTTTGAGAGGTCTGTTATATGTTTCCTGGAGAAATAACTTGAATGATATTTTTGTTAGGCTTACATAAAAAAAAAATCTGTATTTATTACATATTTTAAAGATATATTTTTTTAAGATAACAAAGCTCCAAATCTTAGCATACACTGTAAAGTGAAGAATTAAATATTACCCTTGGAAAATGCTATTACTTTATGACGAAATAGGGACATACTCTGTTTTAGAATCTACTGTATTATACATCTGTTAATGAGGCAATAAACATGATGTTTTGTTTCAAAATGTTTTGTTCCTACCATTAATTTCTGTTACAGGGATAAAACTAAACTGCTCAACAAACTAGTCCTTACATCACATTGCTTTCTTCAGACCTGGCCATGTTGAAGCCCAGTGACCATTAATTTATTAATTACCCATTTATATGCTTTTATAATGCAGGAATAGTTGTAACTTTAGATTGGGCGCTTCAGTAACATTTACAACTAATGAATAAATGATTTCTAAAAATGCAAAAATGATTACAATAGATGAATAGCTTTAACTTTAGATTGGGTGCTGCAAGAACACCTACAATTAATGAATAAATGATTTACAAACATGCAAACTGTGAAAGCTGGCAAAAATTCTTGCAGTGTTATGAGAAGGCGGGAATATGAAATAACCAGTTTTACAGACTGTACATTTCAAGAACTAGACACTTATACAGTATATGATAAATAAAACGTGTAACTATTATTTAAAGGTATTTGTCACTAATCAGCTAGACATTAGTGAATGCAGTCTCAACATGAGTAATGTGCTAACAAATGGTAAAAAAATGCCTGACTAGCCATTTGAATTAGCATGTAGTCACATTTAGAAATATTTGAATGAACATGAACTCATTATCTGTTAAACATTATATAATGCTTGAATTTTAGTCAATGTGGATTGATAACTGTAACAACAAATGTCATGGATTGTACTTTAGTTAAACACTGAAAAGTCATTTTAAATAGTGGGCTGAAGAAATTAGTTTCATTACAGTTCAACAGGTTCAATAAAACAGCCTCAAGGTCCAGAAAATTTGACCAAAAAACACCAAATTTTGTGTCTTTCTGAATCAAGTCTGTGGAAGTTCATTCATGGGGCTGTTTCAAGTTATCAAGCCACCAGCCAAGGACAAAGCCACTTTAAGTGTTTGCTCTTCTGCCTAAATCACTGTCACTTCTTTGCTGAGTCTTTGGCTGTGAGTGATACCCACGACTTAGTGTAGATGCACAAGATGAACTTCGATTGAGGGCAACAGGCACAAAGCTGTTCAAATCGAGAACTGTAGACATAATTGGCCAGTCAGTGTGGATGAAAATAACATGATGTGTATTTTCAAATATTATTTTAAAACTATTTAGGAAACATTATGTGAATAGTAATTGAAAGTAATTGATTTTGTATTAACTGACTCATTCTTGCCAGTTTATTCTTCTATACTAATAAAAGGCAAAGCCCTCACTGACTCACTCACTGACTCACTCACTCACTCACTGACTCATCACTAATTCTCCAACTTCCCGTGTAGGTAGAAGGCTGAAATTTGGCAGGCTCATTCCTTACAGCTTACTTACAAAAGTTGGGCAGGTTTCATTACAAAATTCTACGCTTAATGGTCATAACTGGAAGCTATTTTTTTACATATACTGTAATGGAGTTGAGCTCGAAAGCCGTGGGGGACGGAGTTTCGTGTGACATCATCACGCCTCCCACGTAATCACGTGAACTGACTGTCAACGCAGTACGTAGAAAACCAGGAAGAGCTCCAAAAAGCCCTGAAGAAAACATGCATTATATAATTGAGAAGGCAGCGAAACAATAAGAAGCGAGCGAATGACATACAACCATATTCATGAGTGCTGCTACTTCGGAAAGAAAGCAAGGTGTAAACCTAAACTTTAAATTAAGTTCATAGACAGGCTGCTGCTGGCGTTTCTCATGCCCACGGGTAATGCGGGATACAAGTTTAATGAAAGGACGCAGGATATAAACGAGAGTTTTGATCACTTTGTAACTAAGTTAAAATTGCAGGTGAGGGGCTGTGCTTATGCAAATTCCGAGAGACTGTGTTTGTGGGGATTGACAGTTAAGGCGGGTGGAGGAGTCACGTCATCATCTCCCCTCCCATTTATCTCATTTCCCTCTGAGCTGCGCTCCGATACTCACAGAAAAATCCACAAGTTAATACACACGCTGCGTCTAGAGTTTCTCCACACTGAATCCTCCAGGCACTACTTACAAAAGATTACATTGATAATCGTGTTATTTTTAAAATAGTTCCTTTTCTTAGCACAAGCACAGCTGAGAAGCTTCGATGCATGTGCTCCATAACGCATTAAAAAATAATGCATTTAATCACAAGCAAAGGGGAACTTCTGTCAATGCATGATTTCCTGGTACACCGATTACATTGATAAGCACTTCACGATTCATTTTAGCCTCGCACCCCCTTGGTTTGAGAAGAAGTATGAAAAAATATGAGGTTAACACAGAAAAAAAGATCACCAATTGAAGCTTTATGAATAATCGATTCGCCATCAATAATTGTTTTGGTAAAGCCATACTCAGTGTAATCCTCCTTCCATTTTATAATTTTTCCGCCACTAGCCATGATTAAATGAACAGTAAAAAAGTAAGAGCGAAGCGAGGGTGATTTATTCAGGCAGGCAGGCAACAGCTCAATAGCTCGAATTTGGATATAAGTAGGTTCTATTTAGTCGCCAGAAATATCTTTGTTAGGAATGGAAGTTGAATTTAGTATTTAAATTTCTATGGTAAAGAAAAAGTTATGCAATGATGACTACATTTAACTATATAGTCATATAAGTCATTCGCGAATATATAAAGTCAAAACTTGATTATATAAAGTCACTGTTGGAATAAATAAAGTCAAAACTTTAATATATAAAGTCAGCGTTGGTATATATAAAGTCAATACTTGTTTCTGAATATATAAAGTCAAAACTTGAATATATAAAGTCAGCATCGGAATATACAAAGTCAGCGCTGGAATATCCATCCATTTCCCAACACGTTGAATCCGACCACAGGGGCACGGGGGTCTGCTGGAGACAATCCCAGCCAACACTGGGCGCAAGGCAGGAACCAATCCTGGGCAGGGCACACGTGCATCATTTTCAAAACATTAACCGAACAGTGTTTTTTTCATTTATTTTTCTGAATACGTTTTTGTTAACTTAGTTCAGTTCAGAGTCGTTTCAATCAATAGATTTTGACTTTCACTTTTTGTATTCAGGAGTGAGTTTATATACTCCGATGTTGACTTTATATAATCAGGAATGACTTTATAAATTCCGACGCTGACTTTGTATATTCAGGTTTTGACTTTATATATTCCGACAGTGACTTTATATATTCAAGTTTTGACTTTATATATTCGGGAATGACTTTATATATTCAAGTTTTGACTTAATATATTCTGACGGTAACTTTATATATTCACAAAATCAATTTATGCCTGTTTGGCACCCCATAGTATATGTGTGTGTGTATATATGTACACATGTATGTATGTGTGTATATATATATATATATATATATATATATATATATATGCCAGCAACACTCATGACAATGACAAAACAATTACATTGTCAATCATGTTACATTATTATTAAAATGTTTCCTTTTCTTTTTACTTCTCCGCAGCCAAGCACGGGTATTTTGATATATATATATATATATATATAGATATAGATATATATATATATATATATAGAGATATATATATATATATAGATATATATATATATATAGATATAGATATATATATATAGATATATAGATATGACAACAACAACAACAACAACATTTATTTATATAGCACATTTTCATACAAACAGTAGCTCAAAGTGCTTTACATATTAAAGAATAGAAAAATGAAAGACACAATTATAAAACAAAATAAATCAACATTAACATTGAATAAGAGTAAGGTTCAATGGCCAGGGGGGACACTCATATTAAAGACAAAACAATTACATTAACAATCATGTTACATTATTTTTAAAATTTTTCCATTTCTTTTTCATAACTTCTTTAACACACTACTTCTCCGCTGCGAAGCGCGGGTATTCTGCTAGTACATTAATATATTTCCTTTGTACCATAAGAGCTTAAATATCTATCCATCCTCTGATCTCATTTAGTTCATTTCAGCCATTTATGGTAGAATGGTCACAAAGGGTAATAATCCTGGATGGGATGCCAGTTCATTATGTGGAACTCTAATTTACATATTGAGAATTAATTTACAGTTGCCTAGTAACCTAAAACACTCAAATATTCATGATGTAGAGGAAAAATGGATGCACTCATTTTTCAGTGACCAGGCTAGGATTCCACAAAACTCACTAGAAAAGTAAAATGTATTTTCAACACTCACTCCTCTCCTCCGAGCTCTGTCCTCTTCCACCCAACTCCAGCCATCGAATGGAGGGAGGCGGCCCCTTTTATACACACCCGGATGTGTTCCAGGTGGCAGAAGTGCTGAGGTCCAGGGCTCCGTAGGCATTGGGGTGCCCCCTGGCGGTGACCACGGGCCGCTACAGGGCTGAGCTTGAAAGCTCTTTACCCGTGGTCCCCAAAGCCACCAGGGTGGTCGCCCCCTTGTGGTCTGGAGGAGGCACAAGCCCTCCTCCGGTCCTCCTGGGTGTCCCGGCTGGGTAGCATCTCCAGCCGCGTGCCACACCAGTTATTCACAGAAATGCAGTGTCAAAAATGCCAAATATACCTTTTTTCCAAGTAGAGAAACTGGGTTACAGTTAAGGATTTTGTAGTCGGCACATGTCTGTTGCACTCTCTTAGCCTGCACAAGTCCGTGGTCAGTTACGTCATCATAAACATTTGAAGATTGCAAGCAGCATCAACAAGGCAGGAATGGATAACAGCAAATCTAACCATTTTTGGTTTGACACTGAAATTACACTAATAAAAGGCTCATGATGGAATTAATTTTTTTGATTTGTTGATGGATGAAAGCAATACAATGTTAAGAAGATCACTTTCCTGAGGCAAGAGCTTGAATGGTCGTGTTATTCCTTCTCTTATATGAAATAATCTGCTTGAATATTTCAGAAATCTCCACATATATGTTTGATGAACTGAATGCACATTGCCAAGCTCAGCACCAAAATCTCCGGAGACACGGTCTCATGGTGGTGGATGATGATGTTTAACTCTTTATTGCACAGTTTAGTGATGTTGGAGTTTCTTGGGAAAGAAGAACTCATTAATTGGACTCTTGCATGCCTTAACTACGTTACTCACCTTAGCCTGGTTTTGTGTGTGAATTTAAACACTGTGGCAGATGGCCGGGGCCCTTGCCCAGCTGGGTCGCCTCTTCTTTATATGTTATATAACAAGCATGGACAGAACAGTACCTCCCCCAGGATGCTAGATGGTAGCCCCCATGGGTGGCAGTGGTGTTTCGGATTTCCACAGGGCTCCATAGGAGATGGAGTTCTTTACATCCCTGTTGGGATCCGGGGGTGCCTCCAGGTGCTGCAGCAGTTATTTCTGAGCCCGTGTGGGTGGTTCTTCCTCCACACCCAGAGGTGCAGCCGGAAATAGGTCATCAAACACCTAGAGCACTTCCGGGTGGGTTATAAAAGGAGCTAGAGTCGGGAAGTGGAGGACAAAGCTTGCTGGAGGGTGAATGGAGGAGAAAAGAGAGTAAGAAGAAAAAGAATTATTAGTATTGTGCTTTTGTGCTTGTGGGACTGGGTTGTGCCTGTTGGGAATGGGGAAGGCATTGCCCACAGGTGAAGAAAAAGAAATAAAAACATTTATTTGATTTATCAGTGTGCCTACTGCATCTGTCTGTGTCGGTTTGAGTGCTAGTACACACTTACTGCCATCTTGAAACTGAGTTAAGGGGTTGTTAGTAGCAATAGCTATTTGTTGATAGCCATCATAGGTGTGTTTAGAATGACTAGTGAGAGTTACACACAGCTAAAGTCACTAAAAAGAAGTTACATAAGGCAAATTTTAAAGCAACATTATTTAGTATTCTCAAATCTTCTTTATCTCATTGGGTCCGGAGTCTTTCTGTATATAAGGTAGGGACCAACACATTATGAGATAACAGTTCACTACAGGGTACTAACAAGCACACATCTACACAGGGCAAAACTGGATTTGATAAACCCAAAGACAAGCATGGATTTTGGGAAAAGGGACAAAACTAAACTATTTGGGGGAAAAGTCATGCATACAACAGGCCAACACCACATAAACACAACTGGATTTGAACCCAAGACACTGTATCTGGGAATCTGCAGAGCTAACACTCCAGCCACCTGCATTTAAAAAATGTTTTAATTGAAAATTGGCTTTCTTTAGCAGTTTTATATTTAGATCACTTAAGATCTCTCTCTTAAATGTGTAAAAGTTAGTAAAAAGACAAGACAAATCATATGCAGCATGGTTGACTTTGGCCTTCAATTAAAGTTTAGAGATACCCTCTTGGCAGCCTTTGGTTTTGTAGATTTAAAAGGTAGTGTGCATATCTATAGAGAATTTGCCTCATGATGGTACTATGTCTTATCATTTCCTGCGCCTTTCTGTTCTAACACCAGATAGATGAGGCATGCTGCCTTTGTGTAAAAAGTCTGTCCCTGAGGTATCTTTTTGTTTTTCATTGAACACAGGATAACAATTTACACATTCAAGGCTGCTGCCAAGATTTTTTCAGGACCTCAGCATTTACATCCAGCTGTTTCATTTAGTGTGTCAAGGAGTGTACAGTATCTAATTTTTCTGCCTATTTGATTTTAAAAGCATGAAGTGATGAATTTTGTTCTTACATTTATTTTAAACATTAGAAATGAAAGGTTTTATTTTAAAAGTCATCTAGCCTACACTTCCTTCTGCCATTTGGCATTTAGTTAAATAAAGTAAGCACAACAGAAACACAGCTTTTGTGAGAGGAATTATTTGAGAAATAGTACTGAATACTGGAAAGAACACAGGATCTTTATATGGCAAACTCAGGTAAACAACTATGCAACCAATTTATTCCTAATTAGATTTTCAATTGAAAAGTCCAGTACAGTATATGGAAAAGAAACCTTATACATGAAAGGAAAGAAGTCTAGTCCAAGCAACTGTAAGTAGGCTGCACTACCCTTTGTCACACTGCTACTTAATTAGTTAAGGTTAGAGGTTAAGTAAATTATAATACTTCCAAATTATAATATTTCCAAAGGTCTTCTTCATTAATTTGGTAAAAAGGTGATTAAAATAAAGTACAAAACATGGTGCTGGATGGCATGGTGGTATAGTAACTAGCACATCTGCTTTACAGCTCATAGGTTCCAGTGCCGGCCTGGGCACTATCTATGTTATCTGTGCGGAGTTCTTACTTCTTCTTGTGTCTTCATTGTTTTTTCTCCAAGTGCTTTGTTTTAGACCTACACCCCAAAGACAAATGTGTAAGGGCCTATACACTTGGCTGGTAAGTGAGTGATTGAAAATGTGAGTATACATTGAAACACACACCAAATAGTGAATTGAGCTGGAAGCTGAGTACTTTGAGGTGGTAAAGCTGCCTTTTGTATTCTTGTGTTGCCTTCTTATACATAATGGTGCACATGTGCTGAGCTCTTAAAATGCTTTACAAATAACAACTTTTGAATGTCACACTGGCCTTACAAAGCATCATGAGATGCTGGGGGAAAAAGTGTTTGCCTAAGCTAGTCGTAGAGCAAAAATGCAGGAAAATATTTGTTTAACAAGGTCGCTGGCGAATGCAGTATATTCGCTGTGAGAAATGCTTTGGTGAATTTCGGTGATCAACAGATAATAAGGAGACATACAGCATTTTGCCTAAAAGTTAAAATTTTACATTATCTGTTCTTGAGTAATTTTTCTAAAATACGATACAAGAACTCAAGTGTTTTCTCCCTTCCTTTCAGCAATGGAACCCATTTTTTGTCCATTGTTATGGTGAAAATATTTAACAGGGTAAATTCTCCAGTATAGATGGCATAACTGTTTTAAAGTTCTGCATTGGACAGTATGAGTTGCTAGAACTCCAGAACCTTATAAATACTATTATCACCATTTCTAGACTAACAGACATGAACAACTATTTCAACTATTGAACTAACCATGATATGCCACCTTCAGAGCTTGCATCCTGACCTCTTCACTCTGACAGAAAGTGGTAAAGTTTGTCAGGTTTATATTGAACAGGGCCATCCAGAAGTGGGCCCGCTTTTCAGCTGAAGAATTCAAGCAACTGACTCTGAATATGGTGCGTTTATTGTGGACAGTGATGATAACTTTTTACAAGTCATGCTTTTTGTGCTTGAAAACCCATTACCCTAAACAAATGAAATAGATTTTATTGTCCTTTTTTAACTCAGATTTTGGTCAATGTATTAGTAGAATCCATTAAATAACACTTTGAGAATTTTCTGTAATGCCGAAGATCAAACAGGAAGCCAAATATTTTTTAAACAATGTTATTCCCTCTTTTCAAAAGTCTCTATTTCAACAATAATTGCCTGCTTATTGGTAAACGTTTCACAGATTATAACATCTGAGAAGTAAAATTGTATTTGTTATGCATTTCTCCTTACAAGTAAAAGTTAAATGTAAGGTGCAAAGTTCTCATTTTCCTTCAGCCTCTATGAATTAACACAAATGTATTATCTGAAGTTATTTGTAATATTTCAGATACTGGCCCTGTGTCTGCCTCACCACCTCAGAACAATGGTCTAGAACGTCAACCTGGTCACTGCCTGTGTTTACCTTACACATTCTCCTTATGTCTATATGGATATTTATCGGGATGTTCCTCCAAAATCCCAAAGGCTTCCTAATAAATCTCAGAAACATGCAGTTTGGGTTAATTTGCAACACAAAGTTGGCCTGGTGTATGTCTGTGTGGGACTGTAGCTTGACATGGACTAGTACTCAATCCCAGGTTGGTTTCTTCCAGGATAGGATTAGGGTGTCCACAATTATATAATCAGATTAGATTAGTTTGGCCAATGGTTGCAATATATTTTTATCATGTCAGAGTTCTGTCACACAATTGTCTTTCATAATGGATGTTTATTTTAAAAAACTATATATACTCGCTTATAAGTCGGGTCTTGAAACCCAAAAAATCGGTCACAAAATCAGACCCTGACTTATACGCCTGTTCAAAAATACGATAATTATTATTATTTTTTTTACATCTTTTTACTTCCTCCAATCTCGCACCAGTTTCTCAGACACAGCAAATTTTGTTGCAGCAGGGCAGTTACCAATTTCTTTCGCCACTTCAACAAGTTTTAATTTAAAACCAGCTTCATATTTTCTTCTAATTGAACGCTCCATTGTAGATAAAGGATGCTCTTATGATAAAGGTGTATGAGGGTGTGAGATACAAAAAATACAAAACAGCGCAAACGTCACTTTGGTATAGTTCAGGTATTAACATGGGGTCATGTAGGCAAAATACATAGAAAAAAAAGGCAGTGTGTTCCATGGTTACTCTCTCAGGTGGGCGTTAGCATATCATAATCTCTTGGACCAATAATGTGAGTTTTCCGCATTTGAGTTATACGACCGGCATTATATAATACCAGAAATTATATGGTAAAATCAAGCCCAGACTTATCCATGGGAGAACTTAAATGCGAGTATATACAGTAGTCATTTGCTTAGTGGTTGTTGCAGTTACAGCTCCATGGGCAAATCGTCAAATCCCAGCATTGTCAGTGACTATTGAGTTTGCATGCTCTTCCCATATCTTTATAGATTTTCTCCAAGTACCCCAGTTATCCCTTCAATGTCCAAACGCAGAAATATTAATCTGATTAACTACCACAAATTATTCCAGTGTTTGAGAAGTGTTGCTCTATACCCCAATGGGAGACAATTCATATTTTGTGATAGTTCAAGTACTGAATGAAGCTGTGAAATAAAAAAGACTTTAGAAAAAAGATGGATGGTTTCAAGAGCCCACCCTGAAGTATATAACTATGATATATAGTAAAGGTGAAACAGGCACATTGTTTTCAAATGAAACTTTCTTAGATTTTTTGCCATTAATGTCAATTAATAGGGTAATGTTTCTGTAATATTTTGGGGATACAAATATTGTTTTATTTGCAGTAATCAAAGTAGCTGATGATGTTTTATGAAACTATATACAACTAACTAGAATGATAACCTAAATCTTGACTATTTTATTAAACTCAGTATCTTAAGGATAAAGGAGATTCCATTAGCAGTTGCATAATTCTGTTTGTAATTTTAAAAAATACATTAAACTTAGCTTGAACAACTATTAATGTCAGTTTGTGTGACACGTTGCTTACAATTAGACATACATAGCATCTGCATATTCTGAAGATAAAAGAACATTGTAAATGAAATATTTTTAACCATTCACCTTGATAATTCAACATTATTTTTCATTTTTTAAAGCTCATACTATCTTATTGAATTAGCAAAGTACAGGGAGAAAAGAAGATTCAGATGCATTCTGTAACGTTTTGCCTTTTTCATTGTTTAGCTCAAAGAATTATAACTTCAGCCCACAACTGTTATCTTTTATCTAAACAAAACTTATTATTTTTCTCACATTTCAAATTCCATCTCATGGAAACATTTTTCAGACAAGGCGCAATGACCTTGACTACAGATAACATGCTGGTTATCTTGGCACCTTTCCTACACAGCAGTTTTGGAGTCTTGCCTGTACTGAACACTTTTTTAAAAATTATTATTATTTTGGTTTGCTAGCTCACCCTGTGATGGAGTGGCGCCCTGTCCAGGGATTGTTTCTGCCTTTGTGCCGTATGATTGATGGGATAGGCTCCAGCTGCCCTGCAACCCTGCCCTGGATAAACATGTTAGGAAGATGCATGCATGGATGGACAGTTATTGCAGTCTTTGAACTGAAAAAGCTGAGGTCTCTGTATTATGCACAGCAAAACTGTTAGTGTTAGATAACCATTTGATATGTACATACCAAAATACTCCTTCCAAATATGCACTTCATGCATTACTTTGACACTATAAGAGTTAAAAGTTAAAACTGATTATTTTGAAATGTGCTTATTGTTAACACACTGTAGCTATAATAACTGCTTAAATTTCATCCATGTAAACTTGTTAACAGCTAGAAAGATGTTAATTAAACAGATGCTATGTGGTGCAAAACCAGCTTCTTTGACATAATGTGTATATACATACAGGAACTGTAGTTGAGATGGTCAATAATTGATTAGACTGTCTGTCCAAAAACTTGATCAAGGAAAACACTGCTTAGAAAATCAAGGTGTGGAGATTCCTCATTAACTCATAAGATGCCACACACTATAGGCAGTCCTCTAGTTACTACTTCCTTCCCAGATATCTCTCACACCAAATCAAAAACAAGGTTAAAATTGAACAGCAGCATGATTATGCCAATAGCATTCCTTCAGTGATCTTTTGGGGTCACTCAGCCTAAGAGTGAAGTTAATGTCTATAAGGTAAGTAGAAAAACAGTATGATTTGGAAGGTTATCAGTCATCTTTCATTGAATTCTAAGTCAATGACATAGGAAAATTAATATCAGATTAAAGGAAAAATCTGCCCTTATTTGTGTTCCAAGAATAGAGAACAACAACATATTATAAATGGACCAAGCATAACAACGGACAGTTACTTTGGCTAAAAGAAAAAAAAATAGAGAGCACCTGAAAGAGAACCTGTTTCTCTGTGGTTATAAAACAAAATCCTCCAGAGTCAAAGTAAGATGATTTATTTGCATCATTGTCAAAATGACCCACACAGTTCTTACCCTTTAGATCCAGAGATCAATTGGTAACACATTTCATGTAAATTGCTTTTCAAGTATACTTCTGTGTTAGTTATTTACTGGTAATCACATAAAAAAACAGTTATGAGAAACACTAGAATAATGCCTCTGCCTTCATTTTTTAGTCAACACTCCCAAATCTTGCTTCTGACTTGAATGACCAGTTCTATCTGAATTTCTGAAATGGGTTCAGATCTGCTTTTCATTTTCTTCTGGAATTACTTTCTAAATGCTGTAATAGTTAGTGTCAGTGACAAACAGATCTAACATTCTGGGTTCAAATCCTACATCTTGACATTTTCCATGTTTTGATGGACTACCAGGCATCAGCAAGCCCCAAACCCGAAACGAACACAGAATCACAGTCTCGGGTTCAAATAAAGGTTGTTGATTAACCACGAATACCTTCAACACAGTACAAAAAGCACAACCTACAAGTTTTCCTACTCCTCCCAATAACACTCTCACCACCTTGCTGCCCTCCTCCAGTCAAGTGTTGCCTCTCTACCAGGCAGCTCCGACTCATCTGGATAAGGGAGTGCAGTCCCTTTTATTACAGACCCGGGAGCACTTCCGGTGCCAGGGCGATTGCCCGATTGAAGCACTTCCGGGTCACACGGCAGTCCATTATCACAGTAGGTAACTTGTTTCCCTGCACCACCCTCTTGTGGCACCCAGTGACTACATTTCCCGGCATGCCCTGCTGGCTTCCCAGTGGGGGGTGGATGTCCAGTACTGGTGCCATCTACCGTGCTGCAGGAATAAAAACTCCCCAGCGACTTCTTTTACAGAGAATGTCCGTCTATCTTTTCCTTCCAGGTCTGCTTCCTGTTTCCTTCCCGGCCGGAATGCCCATCTAGCTCATGTGGCATCTGTATGTTTTTATTGTGTCTGTTTTTCCTCCTGATACATCTCCAAATATGTGAGTTTTAGGTTGAAGGCCAGTTCCAAATTGCTAGAATGGGCACATGCCAGAGTGGACCTTGTGATAGGCTGGTGCCCTGTTTACGGCAGTTTCTTGCTTTATACTGGGTGACACAGAAAAATGGGAACTTTTCAAAAACCCAATAAAAATAAAATCCAACAAAAAAAAATTATTGACAGCAATTGAACCACTACAACATGCCTTTTAAGAGACAGTAATCCAAATTATCAATGTCTGAAAATTTTGTCCTGTAGATGGCGTCCTCCTGTACGCATGCATACTTCCAATCTGCTGTTGAGGTTCCCCATTGATCGCTGCAACATCTCAGATGGGATACCAAGAATTTCGTCTTGAATTCTTTGTTTCAATTCATTTAGTGTCCTTGGCCGAGTCATGTAGACCCGACTCTTAAGGTAGCCCCACAAGAAAAAATCACAAACAGACAAATCCGGTGATCTTGAGGGCCAGGGAATGTCACCGAATCTTGAGATGACACGGTTACCGAGCAATTCTCGCACAGCTGCCATTGATTGCCTTGCAATTGATTACTAAATGGTGAGATTGTTTACAGCTCAAGGTCCCTGTTCCGCAGTGCTGCCAACTGTACATGGCTGCCACTACGCATTTCAAAAGTTCCTGTTTTACTGTGTCACCCTGTACAAGACTAGCAAAATACCCCCACTTCGCAGAGGAGAAGTAGTGTATTAAAGAAGTTATGAAAAAAGAAAAGGAAACATTTTAAAAATAACGTAACATGATTGTCAATGTAATTCATTTGAAATGCAGTGTTGTATTTGCAGATGTCGTTCAAGAAATGCTCACTTTCAGGATGTTCACCACTTAAAAGCGCATGAAAAAGATGTGGAAGGTTACATAAAGTACTTAGGCAGACTTTGTCACCATTGCAGCATAAACCGGGAGACTCGCCTTTCCACTTGCAAGATTTACAATATTCACAGACAACATCCATTGAACCGATCTGTACGGTTTTGTGATTTTCATAATCTATGTGTGGATCGTAGGCAAATCCACAATCTGCTTTGTTGAAGGCAACCTTTTTGTCCTAATGAGCCGTTTGTCATTATTTTATTGTACCTATGAACAGAAGCTGTGTTAACATAAGGATGCGATTTGGTATATTTAGAAACGGCGTCTCTATGAACTTGTGGATTTGCCTGAGAGTATTTAGCGACAGCCTGACAAAGTTGCTTCCGTCTAGGTTCATCTGAAAAAAAGGTGTAAAATATTTCCCCATTTCTATACACTTGAAAGCGACAACAAAACAATTCCATGGCAACTATCAGTTCACATGCAGAACTATAGGTTGAGAGCTTAAGCAGTTCATTGCTATAGTGGTCCTGTGTAGTATAATTGTCTCCTGTACTGTCATCAGTCCACACCTTGAACCTGTCCCAGTCATTCAGTACGCAAGACACAATGTCTCTGCGGATATCAAGGCTGAGACTGATATGGCCATGCAATAAGTAAAAGGGAGAATGGAAGAGGCAGATGCAATCTTAGGGCATGGAAACCATTGGGTACGGGTCGGTGAAATTGTGATCGACAGTGATCACAAGAACAGACATGTTATTCAGGGTAAACTTCCACCTGTTGAGAAAGAAAGTACGAAGGAAGGTGAGAAGCGGTGAAGCAGGAAATGAAAAGCAGAAGTCAGCACCAGGAAGACGTACGTGAACAAGTAAGGAAGCCCAACAATGACAACCTTGAAGCGGTGGAGTAAATGAAAAGGCAGGAGTCACCAGCAGGAAGACGTGAAGCAAGGTCAACAATAACATGCTTGAAGCAGTGGAGTAAATAAAAAGGGAGGTGTTACTAGCAGGAAGATGTGAAAGAAGCTGAACAATAACAGGCTTGAAGCGGTGGAGTAAAGAAGAAGGGAGCAATGAGCATGACAAACAGCTGAAGAAAGTAAGGAAGTGAGTGAGCGCGGGATGTCGTTAATGTATATGGCAGGGAGCCAACCACGTGGTACGTGCGCGGACAGCAGCCGTGCGGAAAAAGGAAGGGGGACTAGGGGCGTTCCTTGTGCGTCGTTGCCATGAAATAAATCGCCTATTAATGAAAATAAGGAATGAAACTGCCAAAAGAAGAGGTCAGTTCTAAAAGTTCCTTAAGGCATAATGGTGAGAATTGCCAAAAAGAAGATGCTATTTTCGAAAGTTCGTTATGGGGTATGGCACAAAATGAAACATACTTAACACTTGAAAGTACAGTGTAAAGGATGAGCATGGGGAATTTGGGCTTCCTAAGTATATTGAAAGTCGCAGAAATGGTGAGGAGGGGTTTCCCATATCTAGTGTATATATACAGTTTAGGGGTTGCACCCGTTTCCCCCTTTGGGTGTTGCAATAGGACATGAAACATACCTAACTTTTGTAAGTACAATGCAAGGAAAGAGCATGCGAAATTTCAGCTTCCCACCTATACGGAAACTGGGAGAATTAGTGATGAATGAGTCAGTGATGCCTTTGCCTTTTATATGTATAATAGTGTTGGGATTAGGCAGGTCTGGGAATATTATCTTTTGTTACTGTATGTTAATGTCAGATAATCCAAATTTCATTCTTTTTCTTGTAACAAGAACTTATTAGCATGTTCTTTGGCTGTTGCAGAACCCTAATCAACTGAAAGCAAATAAACTGAGCTTACAGCTTTCTCCTTGGGTGAATCAAAATGTAATTGTACTGTATTTCACTCAGGATGTTTGCCAAATTTGTGCAATATGCATTGTCATTATTTCTTAAAGATGTAACTCAGAAGACTCCAAAAACTATGCAATTGCCATCATGCATATCAAAAACTGCCATCTTGCAATAAAAACAAAAACAGTGACTGTATCAACAACAGAAACATAATAATTTAGATTTTTTAAAGCACAAACTGCTTATTTGGAACTTGTAACAATTGTAAATGGGATCCATACTGTTTGTCATTAATCTGTAAGGTCATCAGTGCCAACCAACAAGCCTTCTGGCAGATCTTCAACTTCTTTTCTGTGTCTATGCTTTAGACAGTGACTGAGTCTTAGGCTGTGCATTGCTACATAGGCTGGAGAGATAAAAGCAGAATTTGAGAGATACATTCAGCATTGAGCAGTGATGATTCAAATGTAACACACCAAAGCCATTTGCAAGTGTCACTATGTGGATATGTCAATGCATAATGTAACGAGTGCCGATTTGTTGTGCTTTCATGTCTGAAGTTATGATTTAGCCTGGGCTCCCTCCCTGGATTTATTTTCATAATCTTTGTTCATTTAGATTTTTTGTTTTCGTGGTTTACTTTGGACGATTTGTGTATATTAATGTTTTTATTAAATACCTTTCTTAAGTATTTATTTTTCACTAAATGTTTTTCTGTGTTTCAATTATTTTGTAATTTCATTTGTGTCATTTTCCTTTGTTATTTTCCTTGCCTTTTATATATTGAACCTAAAGGAACAGGGCCCCCTGCCAGCTGCTGTTCTCAGTCTCCAATACAAAGCTTGTGTTACTTCAGTGTTGTTGCAGTGGCATTAGGGAGCTTTGCAGCTAGTATTTTTCAGCTTTCTAGTCTTTTAGATATTGATTTTGGATTCAGATTTTGTAAGTTCTTCTTTTTGCATTCATTCATTTTTCTTCGCTTATCCGAAGTTGGGTTGTGGGAACAACAGTCTTTGCAAACGTCCCTTTCTCCTTGTCAACTCATACTGTACAATCCCAGGAAGCTCCTCCCAGCTGGTTGTGCCCATATAACCTCTACAGGGAGGCGTTCAGGAGTCATCTGTATCAGATGCCTGAACTACCTCTATTGGCTCCTCTAAATGTGTAAGGTGAACACCTCTTGTCCAAGCCTTTTCCAGATGATGACACTTCTAACCCTATCTCTAAGGAAAAGCCCAGACACTCTATAGAGAAAACTCATTTCAGCCTCTTATACCCACAATCTCATTCTTTCAGGCATTACCCAAAGCTCATGACCATAGGAGATAGTAGGGATATTGATTGACTGGTAAACTGAGAACTTTGCCTTCTGACTCAGCTCCTTCTTCTCCACTACAGATCAATATAGAAACCACGTAACTGCACTTACCTCCCCAAACCATCTTTCGGTCTCACCATCCCTTTTCCCCTCTCTCATGGACAAGACCCCGAGGTATTTAAACTCATCTGCTTGAAGCAGTAACTCACCTCCCACTTAGAGAGGATAGTCCTCCTTTTTCTGAGGTTCCATGACTGGGTAGAGTCTCCTTTGTAGTACCCTGGCATATGCTATTCCAGGGAGGTTGATGAGTGTGATCCCCAAAAATTAGAGCACACCTTCTGTCCCCTTTTTTTAAAATGGGGACCACCACCCCTTTCGGTCTCACCATCCCTTTTCCCCTCACTCATGGACAAGACCCCGAGGTATTTAAACTCATCTGCTTGAAGCAGTAACTCACCTCCCACTTAGAGAGGATAGTCCTCCTTTTTCTGAGGTTCCATGACTGGGTAAAGTCTCCTTTGTAGTACCCTGGCATGTGCTATTCCAGGGAGGTTGATGAGTGTGATCCCCAAAAGTTAGAGCACACCCTTCTGTCCCCTTTTTTTAAAATGGGGACCACCACCCCAGTCTGCCACTCCAAAGGATCAGCTTCCAATGACCATGCAACATTAAACAGGCATGTCATCCATGACAGTCCAACAATGTCAAGAGCCTTCAGCATTTTTGGGTGGATCTCATCCACCCCTGGAACCTTGCCACTGCAGACTTGCTTAACTACCTCAATTACCTCCCTCAGGGAAATGGGCAATGATCCAGTATCAGCTTCTGACTCTGCCTGCTACTCAGAGGACGTGTCCATTGGGTTCAGGAGCTCCTCATAGTGTTCATTCCACTACCGGACAACATCCTCAGTCTGGGTCAGCACTTCTCCACCCTTGCTGAGAACAGCCTGGATGAATTCCTTCCTTCCCTTTCTGAGTCACCTGATGGGTTGCCAGAACCTCTTTGAGCCCAATCAATAGTCTCTTTCCATGGTCTCTTCTAACTCCTTCCACACCTGGGTTTTTGCTTCCCTGATCACCAAGGCCACAGTCTTTTTGGCCTGTCAGTACCTCTCTGTTGCTTTGGGAGCCTCCCATGCTAACTATACACAGAAGGCCTCCTTTTTCAGCCTGATGGCATTCCTCACCTCTGCTTTCCACCATTGGGTCCTTGGGTTGCCACATCAAGAGGCTTCCACAATGGAGACTTTGAACAAGGTCCCTTCGGACTCTATGTCCCTAGCCTCCAGGATGTGGGAAAAGCTCTTTCAAAGGTTGGAGTTGAAAGTTTTCTGGACAAGGGTCTCTCTGAAATGTTCCCAGGCCACCCTCACTGCTTGCTTGGACTTTCCAGATCTGTCCAGGAGCATCCCCGACTATCTGACCCAACTCAACACCAGGGGCCTCATGTATAACGCCGTGCGTAGAACTCACACTATAACATGGCGTAAGCACAAAAGCCGAAATGTGCTTACGCACAGAAAAATCCAGATGCTGGAATCTGTGCATACTCCAACTTCCACGTTCTTCCGCTACATAAATCCTGATCAGCGTGAAAACTAACGCTCGTGCACGCGCATTATGTAACGCCCCAAATCCTCCCAGAATTACACCTATTTGAATATGCAAATCAATATAAATCGCCCTTAAGCGCAGCCTTCTGTGAAAAGACAATGGGAAAAGCACGGGGGGAAACATAAGAATTTCAGCGAATACCAAGTGGAGGCAAAGGAAAAACATACTATTTGTTCAAATAAGCCGTGGTATAATCAACAAAAGGAAGTTGATCGAGTGGCATAGCGTGTTGGAGAAACATGAAAGCTCACATCCACAAAATCGCACAGTGCCGGAAATAAAAAAGAAGTCACATATCAAAGTCGCGTGGAAAGCCGAGTTGTAAGCCCACTGTCTGAGTGTCATATGAAAGCTTATTAGGGTACAGAGAAAAAAGCCACACGGTGGGGAAAAAGCACGAAATGTCCACTTCAATCTCGACATTTCCACTTTAATCATGTAGTTTATTTTGTCATTAAAGTAGAACATCATAAAATTCATCTTAAAATTGTTTAATTAACCAGTTTCTAAAATCACATCGTAATTAAAGTAGCACGTTAAATGCTTTGTTTTGTATTTGATTTTCTATGTGCTCTATGTGTGTGAATCACTACTTGCTTCTTAAACCGCTCTCTTCCTCCAACTGGACACAGAGTCCATTACATTCGTGATATTACAGCTCTCTGAATAACTAAAATACTGAGATGTATACGTGATGTCATTTTCATGATGATAGGAGTTAAAGCACGTTATTAAACATGTTTCACTTCGATGAAATAATTTATTGCAGCAGTACTCAGGGGCGTCTCTAAGCTTGTGGTGGCACTGGGCAGAGGAAGAATCGGTGGCTCCTTCGCCCGCCAATGTCATGCACGGTGGATGGCCACGTATGTTGCAGACACTAGCCGCCTCGTGCTCATGACACAAGCATTTAACTTTTGCCGAAATTTGTCGCTGCGTTTTTAGCTGTGTTGTTATTTTATCTTTCTGTTTTATATTCAATATATATTGGCGTAGCCGTCACTGCAGTCAGTGCTTTTCTTTCCCCAAGTAACCGATCGCCATACAATCAGCTCTGTAATAGACGTTAAGCCATCTGTAAGCTTAGCGCCGATTCTTCAAAGCGTTTAAAGAACATTGAAATATCTTCGTAGTACATGTTTAATTATTCTATCCTTAAAGACACTCCCAGTGAAGAATATAGATTATTTAAATGAAGTTAAAGTTTTATCTGTATAATTTAACAAACATATTTTGCTGCATTTCACCTTAAAAATGATATCGTCATCATATGTAAATACGCGCTTTATAAAGTGGCTCAGGTTGTGCGATATTATAACTATAGTGCAAGTTTACAGTGGGGTGATTGTACTTATAAGTTTAAAGTTCTTGGGATTAAACTGTTTTGAACCGCGAGGTCCGTACAGGAAAGGCTTTGAAACGTTTTGCCGTGGCAGAGACAGCATGTGCTTAATGCCGTATGATAATTCTCTTTCCGATCAGCTGCTGCTGTGATTCACACTCAGATACAGTGATATAAATACTCCGAGTGGTGCAGTGAGAGAAATATGGAAAAGATGATCCGCTGTGGCAACTCCTAATGGGAGGAGCTGAAAGAAGAAGAAGAAGAAGAAGAAGGAGAAGTGAGAGTAACAACGCTAAAGCAGTTATGGCATTTGGAATACTATGGCTGTTCCCTGGACCATTATATTGTTACGAGTTAATTACAATTAACTAATTACACTAATTACACAAATAAACAATATGCGGTTAGTTTCTGTGTATTTATAAAGCCGCGTCATGAAAATAATGAGTAATCACACAAGAACAGTACCATTGCTTTGACGCTGGGTGCCGGCAGTTTGCAAAACCGAGCGGAGAACTTGCGTCACGACAAGGCATGAGGTACCGTGGAAAAGTGCGTGGCTTTACGCCAAGTGTAGGTTTTATACATCGCGATTTGAACGTGGAAAAGTTCTTACGCAACATTTCTGTGCGTACGCACCGTTTATACATGAGGCCCCAGGTGTTGATCAGTTGACAACTCTGCCCCTCTCTTCACCTGAGTGTGCAAAACATATGGCTGTAAATCTGATGATACTATTATGAAATCAATCAAAGATCTTTGGCCTAAGATGCTCTGGTACCAGGTACACTTATAAGCCACCTTATGTTCAAACATGGTGTTCATTATGAAAAAACCATGCCTAGCACAGAAATCCAATAACAAAACACCACTTGGGTTTAAATCAGGAAGGCTGTTCCACCCAATCATGTCTCTCCAGGTGTCTCCATCATTGCCCACGTGAGTGCTTAAGTCTTGCAGCAGAAGTATGGAATCCCTAGCTGGGACTCTTCCAAGATTCCCTCCAGTGACTCCAAAAAGACCTGGTACTCCATACTGACATTTGGTGCATAGGCACATTTGTCAGTCAGAGTCCTACCCTCTGCAACCTTCAGCCACACAGATGCAGTTCTCTTGCTCACTGGGATAAACTGCAACATGGCATCGAGCAGGCAGGAAGTCAATGAGAAGCCTACTCCTGCACAACACCTTACCCCTGAGTAACTCCATATTAAAGTCCAGCATCCTTTGAGGAGTTTGGTTCCAGAACGAAGTGAGTGAGTAGACATGAGCCACACTACATCTTGTTGGTATCTCTCTGCCTCACCCACCAACTCCAGCTGCTTTCCCGCCAAGGCCTCTGTCTTCGACTGCCACCCAGACCACATTACACCTGGCCCTATTCCTCCTGCAGGTAGAGGTTTTACAGGAGAGCAGTCCCACTTTATGTTTTGGGACAGTGCTCAACTGAGCCCCATGTTAGGCCCATCTGCCTGTCGCTCTTCTGCTGGCACTTCTCTCAGGCGTGGCTCCAGGAGGCAGGGTGCTAATTTTAAATGTATGGGTTTGTATTAGTAGGTGCATTGAATCGCTTTTTGTCTGACTCCTCACCTGGGATCAGTTTGTCTTGGGATGCCCTACCAACAGCTTGTGCTATGGACAACATAGCATCCAGGGTCACAGGGGCACTCACTCTCCACCACGAGGAGGTGGTGATTTTGGGTTCTGAGTTTTGGATTCCTTGCTTGTTTAACGGGTTTTGCTTTTTGGCAATTGCCAAGTACAATTTGTTTTCAGATGGAACCTTTGTATGTGAGGAGTGAGCAAGGAAGCCCCAAAACATATGTAAAATGACATTTTAGATAGGGCTTGGTGTCCTAAAGGTGCACTAATATGGGCTTTTATTTCAATTTATTTAGGGTATGGATCAAGAAGTTTGAAAAATACTGCAGGTAGATGAATTGATGGATAAATGCTTATAGTCTGCTAAGAAACAATTTTGTGACTGATATATGTGCTTTTTAGCTAATGTCACAAATTGGACTAATTTAGTTTAGTATCTAATGTACAATTACTTTCAAATGTTCTCTTCAACATTTTCCAGTTTGACTTCTCAGGGTTACAACTTTTAGTTAGGTCATGAATCCTAATTCTAAGTCGTGTTGTGTTTGTCTTTTTAGAGTCTTTTCTGTTCATTAACATTTAAATTGTTAAACCTCCCTGAGAGGTTAATTTGAAATTGCAGGTTGTTAAATTCAAAGTTAATTGCATGAGATGCAGCTGATAGAGGCAAATCAGTTATGTGCAATTTGAAAAGCGATCATTTTAAAAATGTTTAGCAACAGGTTGGCCAAAAGGTTAATATTTTTTCTACTCAGAACTCTGACATCACCACAGTCCCATAGTTAAAAGTGTCTTGATCTACATCCAGATACCTAATCTGTGGATTATCTGGTCTCAACAGATTTACGATATTCTAATGCTGGGCTGATTTCGACCAAGGTTTGCAATACAACTTTTGGGGAACGTTGATGTAATTTGAGGTTCACAATGTGTAGCACTTTCTACTTCAGTGTAACAATATAACATTGAACTCATGGCTTCAGACCTGAAGTGTCTCTCTATCTTTGCAGAAATGTTTCTTCTGACATGGCCTGTATGTCATGCTTTATTTAGGTGTGCATCAACGAGATAACAGATCTGTCTTCTCCCACAGAGCATTTTTGTCTGTTATTCATATGTGGTTAGTTTCAGACTGTCTGGTGTCATTGCTTCATTTTCACTTTCATATTAGCCACTGTTTCAATTCTTATTATTCTTATAGATTATTTAATTTAATACTATATGATAATATTTTTTTAAAGTATCTTGTGGTGATGCATTACATTACTTAAATTCTATAACATAATATGAAATGAAACTTTGTCTGAAGTTTTTTGCAGAATAGCAATAAACATGGTGCGTAAGGTTCCCCTTATGATTCTTTCTTTTGTTCTAATTAGCACCTGTTCCTCCATCTGTAAACACAGTTTAATCCAGGAGTCTTCAAGTTCAGTCCTATACAACTACTGTGGATGCAGGTTTACATTCTTACCTTTTCCATAATTATTTATTTTTTCCTTAATTTGTAGCTGAACACTAATGCAATACAAAACAAGCCAAAACATCACCAGCAACCCGTGAACATCATACAATATCTGAAAATAAAGAAAGGTGAAGGCCTCAGTAATATTGATCTCCTCAGGTCCACAACACATATTGATAGTGTTCTAAGAGAAAAGAAAATCAGTTTTGGAAAAGTCTGCTGTGGCAGAAGAGAACACCAACAAGCCATATAATTAAATAGCAGGTTTAATTACAACAAGAATCAGCTTCTAATTAAAAATACTGGTTGGAGTTTGAAGCTCTGACTTAACTGGTCATCTGTTGGTTCAGTTCATATCTCATTCTGTTTGGGTGCTATTTAAGAAAAAAAAAAGCAATTCGAAGGGCTGAATCTTAAAAACTAGTAAATAAAATAAAGGAAAAAAAAACTGGTCACCATTTAAGAAAAGGGCTAGAGTGAAAACCTTTAGCCACAGTAGTGATCTAGGGCTAGAGTTTGAGACCCCTGGTTTAGTTTCCACTTGTCACTCCATTTTGTGTCAATTCATTCAGATCGCATTACCCAAAGCTTACCAAATTATGGCATGGCATTCATTTCAGAGAACCAACAACAAATTTACTGCTCATCCCTTTGTCCACAATATATGTATTATTATTATTATTATAATAATAATAATAATAATAATAATAATAATAATAATAAACATTTTACACAATTCTTTATTTTTGTTTTTTAATATATACATCTACATTCCTTACATTTAGGTTAAGAGAGGCACCTAGTTTATGTGCATATGAAAGACAGCAGACCTTAAGAGCCTTTGAAGAAAATTTTTTCTGCCTTTTTTTTTTAATTTGTAGCAGCACAGCAATTATTTCGAAGAGGCCTTGAACACAGTGAAGTGTTTCATGTTGGTCTTGAACTCTCAGGTGAAATTATGCTGGATTTTTATAGGCATTTGTTCAAATGCTTTGGGGTATTCAAATTGTGGTCTATGAACAGCTTTGCTTCAGTATGCACAACTGCATTTGCTTTGGTGTCTCTGGATTCCCAAATGTGTGATAGGCCCTGAAAAAACTCTTAATCTGCCTTTGGCAATGGTTCTAAAGACAGCAATACGGAGGAGTCAGAAGCAGAAGAATGGCTAGCTGCTCATGTACTGTGTATTGGCAATTACACTCCTAGGGAATAACATGCTGAGAGGCTATCTACATTAGCTGCAGGGCAGACCAGTACTTCTTATTCAGAATTCTTTTTGGAAAGCTTTGGATAAAACTGTTTATGTCAATATGCGAATGTAGAACTTTACAGAAAACTGTAGAAATGGTTGCCATAACAGTATGAAAGAAAAATATGACATCATTTAACCTGGTGTATGGTAAACCAGAATATGTGCTGAATTAAAAAGGCACTACATTCTTTTAGTTACAACAAAAAGGAAATATAAAGTAATAATTCTAATAGTATGCTAATAAGAGAATGCGTTTTTGAATAACTTCTAAAGTATGACATTTTATAGAAGTCCTCAAAAGCACAAAGGGTTACACTTAGCATTGAATTTTTAAAAACAGGCGGTTATTAGTATTTATAATAAGAGAGTTTCAGCTGTTAGACTTGCAGTGTAGTCTTAAATGTGACAGGTGCAGTGCTGTTGGGCAGCCTGGTAAGATTATTTGCTTGTTTCTGTTGACTTATGTTATTGGCTAGGTGCTTGGAAATTAATCCTTTTTGTATTTTTCTCTGTCAGTTTCTGGGGTATTCTGCATTGTAAAAAGAGGATTGAATTTTTAGGTTACGATAAGTTGTAAACACATTTTTCTGGGAAGGAGTCCTTTCACTAATTTTTTATATCCTTATGAATTTTATAGATGACAAGCTTTAAACTAGAAATGTACATCATGGAAAAATTGATTTTCAGCATCCTTATTTTTTTTTCCTTTACGCATTGATCATTTTGTTACGTTTCACCACTCCAGGTTGTCCTTTGAATTTGATACATGATTTTACTTCTATGGCCTGCAATGTAGAGATTCATGAAAGTAATTATGTTTATTTATTTATAATGTGTATTTGGTAGTGGGGGAAGGTGCACAGTAAGAGTACACATTCTGTTACTATGGTAGAACAGCCAATGTTCGGAATAAATAGTACCACTGTATGCATATGTTGCATGGGCCAATAAAAATGTTCTTTGGAGATCGGGCTAAAAGAAAGTTGGCTATCTCTACTTTTGGGTAGCATGTACCAGTAGATCATCATTCACACTCCTAAATGGTTACATTGCAGACTTTGGTGAGATTATAAGAAGATTATTTTCATATCTGTTACAGGTGAGTGGTACAGTGGCCTCACGTTTGGTGTCTAGAACCATACTGACTTTACAGAAGGGGCATTTTTGGTTGCTGGCCCTTTAAACAAGGCACTATAGAAAAGCATCATGGTAACATAATACTAGTACTGTTTGGAGTATATTGGGCAAGATTTCATGAAATGTAACTTTTTTCCAGTATTGATCTCCCACAAAACTCCAGAGAGAACAAATTTTGAAGAAGGCAACTCAGGTACCTACAACCATGCCCCATATAAGTACATTTTTATCAAATCTGACCAATACCTACAAACTCAGTACTAATCATTGCAAACCAGACAGTTTTACACACTAATTTCAAGCTCTTAGTGGTAATACTGCCTTCCATCCAAGCTGCCTGTTTGTCTTTTCCTCCTTGAGTGCTGCTTATGAGCTGTATGCGAAAGCATTTCTTCATGGCAAAGTTGGTTAAAAAACATATTTCATAAATCAAATGGTGCCTTTCACAACTAGTTAATTTATGAAAATCATTTAGGTGTATAGATGATGTGACTAAACCTTTACGGCTAACTAGAAGCCCTGGATTTTTTCAGATATTTGAGTGCTACTGTAAACCAACAATGCCTTGTTTAGGTCAGCAGATAGGGTAGGACAGAATAGCAAAGGCCGGCCTTTCTAGTGGCATTAGAGCAGCAAATCAAGCATATGCATAGAGAATCCGGCCACTTCCAAGAGTCCAGAGATACAATAACAACAACAACAACAACAACAACATTTATTTATATAGCACATTTTCATAAAAACAGTAGCTCAAAGTGCTTTACATATTAAAGAATAGAAAAATGAAAGACACAATTATAAAACAAAATAAATCAACATTAACATCGAATAAGAGTAAGGTTCAATGGCCAGGGGTGACAGAAAAAACAAAAAAAACTCCAGACGGCTGGAGAAAAAATAAAATCTGTAGGGATTCCAGACCATGAGACCGCCCAGTCCCCTCTGGGCATTCTACCTAATATAAATGAAACAGTCCTCTTTGGATTTAGGATTCTCACGGAAGGGCTTGATGATGATGATGGTCACGTAGACTTCTGCCTTTTAATCCGTCCATCATTGTTTGAGCATCATGAAGCTTTGAGTAGGTGGTGGTGGCGCAGGCCGGAAAAAACCGGAAAAAGAAACAGAAAAGAGAGTAGGGGTCAGTAGCGATTTTAGAGCCACCATGAATAGTTATTTTGAGGAGATTGAACATATAGAGTATCAGGATTAAGTTAAATTACGATTAAAATGAAGTTAAAAAAAGGCCATGTTAAAGTAATGTGTTTTCAGCAGTGTTTTAAAGTGCTCCACTGTATCAGCCCGGCGAATTCCAATTGGTAGGCTATTCCAGATTTTAGGTGCATAGCAGCAGAAGGCCGCCTCACCACTTCTTTTAAGTTTTGTTCCTGTGGCAACACAGTCAAGCCATCACTGAATACAGGCCCACACCACAGGTCTGTGTCAGTAATGCCTCCCTGCTTGAACAAATTTACACATGGTTTAATGCTCTGTACAATGTGCCTGCAAGGAAGACTGTCCGCTTCCTGTTGTCAAGAGAGAATTCACGTAAAGCGGTAGGATCAGAAAACAGGAAGCTGAGACTGCTGGGCTTCAGTTGTTCCCTTTGTAACTGTATTTTGGACTTCCTTGAAGAAAGACCACAGACAGTCCACATTGGTAATAGCATCTCCAACACCATAACGCTGATCACCGGGTTCTGTCTAGCCACTCTACCATAAACACTTGATTGATGTAGTGCTGATGAGATAGTTATACTTCCATAAGAGGTCTCCCATTCTAAGAAGAGTACTTCTGAAGTTCTGTTAGAGTGGCCTTTGGTTCTAGGTTACCTCTCTGACTGAGGACCTTTTTGCCCAAATTCTTTATTTGGCCAACTCTAGGAAGAGTCCTGGTGGTCCCAAGATTTTTCCATTTTACAATTATCGTGACCACTGTGCTCATGGGAACACTCAAAGCTTTAGAAATGGTTTTATACCCTTGCCCTGTACATATTTCACCACAGTGTAATCACAGAGGTCTATGGAGCATTCCTTTGACTTTGGTTGTTGTCCTGACATGCTGTGTGAATTGAGCGATCTTCTAAACACAGCTGTCTGCCTCCCTCAACTATGCCTCATCAATTCAAATTACCACTGGTGGACTCCAATCAAGTTCTAGATGCAGCACAAGGAGAATTAAAGCAAACAGGATGCACCTGCTCATAATTTGGAGTGCCACAGTTAAGGGTCTCAATATATACAGTATATAAATGAGTGATTTCAGTTTTTGACTATTAATAAATTTGCAATCCTTCTTGAAAACATGTTTTCAGTTTTTCATTACAAGTTGAATTCAAATTTGTCACAACCCAATAAAGTGTGTAGAAAGTGAAGGGAGCTGAATACTTTTTGAATCAACTGTACTTAACATTCTCAAATCAATTGGATCAGAATGGAGCTAGAGCATATCAGGGCAGCCTATCCAAATGAAGGCCAGGAATCAACTATGTACAGGTTGCAAGTTTATCACAGGGCCCACTCATGTACACAGTGGTACGAGGCAACATTAGAATCACAAAAAGCCTAACACATTTGTCTTTCTGATGTGGATGGAAAACTGGAGTACACAGAGAAAAACCAATTGACATAAAAGATGAATGTGCAAGCTTCAGACAGATTCTGACAGGACCTTATATTCAAACTCAGAACACTAATTTAAGAGTTTCCTGTGCCTGCAACTTAAATACTATGCATACCTAATTGATACTAAATGTTTTTTTAAAGAAAAAGTTTCCATAAAAACATGAAACAGACACAAAATATGTTACATGTTTGGCCAGAAATATCTATCTTTTATTCCCCTTACTGAACTTGCTTAATCTAATTTTAGGGTCACAGAAATTCAGAGCCATTCCAGTCACACTGAGCATAAAGTAGGAACAAAACCGTATAGCACAAGTCCATCACATGCCTGTGCTCAGTCATGGAGCCAGTTTACAGTCATGAATTAAACTAACAGGCACACTTTTTGGAAATGGAAGAAAATCGGGAGAACCCAGAGAAAAGCCCATTATGGACACAAAAGTGCAAACTCCACACAGACGGCAATGGAAGTGAGCGTCTGATGTCTTAGGTGTTGAGGAAACCCCTGTGTACCATACCACCCCACTTTAAATTTCTTATGCTCTAAACAGTTTAAGAATTAAACATGTACAGTATATAATATGTATTCAATGAGCATGCTGAATTTTCCTGGAGTACTGCTTTATTGCTATGATTTATATCTGTTCCATAATATAAAATAATACAAGTATAGCCACCAGATGTGAGACACCAGCTAGCTCTACAGCTTGTCCATAAAGCAATAACCTGAAAGACTCAATTTTCCAGTTCACTGAATGGAAGGCAGTTTCTCTGTGAGGATCAATTGTTTTATAATTCATATCCCTCCTTCCTTCCAATAACATCATTCCACTTTTGCTATATAAAAATACTCAAATTTTGGGTGGGGAAAATGTAATTATTGTTTTTCACTTGCATAAAATTTTAAGTTCCATCCACTGGCACGTGTGCTTTCACAGTAAGTATTGTAAAGTGTGTTCTATATAAGCCTGTAAGTAGAAGGTATTTAGCTCACAATCTGAAAATACTGAAATTTGTCTGGGAAATAGGGTCTGAGAGTCTATCTCAAGTAAGGAAAACACATTTTACTACCACAGAAAATACTTTTGACAATAAGCTGGCACTGCAGTGCATGAATACATTCAATAGAGGGCAGAATTAGCTCATCAAATAAACAAATACAACATTATTACAATGACACCATGAAAGATATTTTGTAGGTGCCTTTCAATATAGAGTATGTGCCTAAGTAAATCCAAACTAAATACAATTAACAGTCCTTTATAAATAAAATCTACTACAGTATATGTACCACTCTCTAAAAAGATGATTTACAATATTAACCTTACATACCTTTACATCTGTAAAAAACATTCTATATCTGAAAGTATTAAAGAAATAAAGTAAGAGAGTCAAGTCCTGAGAGTTTTTCTCAGCAGGGTTGCCTGTCATTAGAGCAGCACTGACCCTTTAAAAAACACAATTTGACCAGTTGTCTTTACTGAACATCCCAAAGTCATGTTTACTAGCCCTGACTCTGCTGATTTCACATGTTTAGTGATTTTGCTATTAAGTGAGCATTTAAACCATTAAATAATATAAAAAATGTATACACAAAAAATTAACATTTGTGTTAATCATGCTCATATATGAAACAAAATGTGGTGTAGAGAATGATGATGGGTAACATTCATTAGCACAATTGAATGAAACAGAGCCAAGTGGACACTATCTGACTAAGAACACTCAGTGAGGGCCAGCATTGGTTTGAGAGCTCACGAGGGGACACTCTTACAGTCAAGACTATTATCACAAAAGCATGTAGTGACAGTTCAACTTTGATCTATGCATTTTATTTTTCTTAATTTTACATATACCGTGTTGTACCACTTTAAAATGAACTCTTGTGAATATGTTTTTTATAGCAAGAAACTCCAGCAACTCTGAGTGTTCCTTCTAAACTAATACAAATCAGTAGACTTTAGTCACCCCTTCATTTGTTTGTACCAGCTGATTTCTGAGGTAGTAAATCTAATCAAAGCACATTACATTAAACCTTCCTTCATTGGGGGATTGTGTGTGTGGAGGGTCAGCATTTGATGAATATTTTCTACAGTGTTAACCTTCAATCTTTAAAAATCTTTCTATATAATATGCTACTGTGGCTGTCCGTTTGTCTGTGCAAGATTTGAAATCACCTGTAGCTTGCAAACTGTTAGAACTATTGAACTGAAATTTTTGACGTCTACTATCCGCTTTCGGGGTGATGATTGACCTCCAAGGTTATTCCTTTTTTTATTTTATTGTAGAATCAACTCATGGCAGTGGCCAGTAGGGCGGCTCTGCGGCGCATGCGCACGGGCGCCTTTCTCATCTCTACCACCTTTGCTGTCACTTCCCCTACCTCTTCATATCTTAAATCACTCTTGAGGCAGACTGAAGACTTAAGTGCCAGCTTAAGTGAAAAATTAAGGAAAACATACTAAGTAATTGCAACACAAACACTGACTTAATCAGTTTTAATGGGAAAAGATGCTGACGAAAGAAGCAGGCCGCTAGGGTGGAGAAAAGAAGAGCTGCTCATGAAGCAGCAAGCGCAACAACCTCTGAGCAAATGAATGTTAAATGTACAAAGAAAGAGGATGAAAACTATGAATGCACAAGTCAAGTGTATTCACTGCATGTCATCGTGCAATGTGCCGTTACTGGTTAAATATAATTCCATTCAAGTTAGGTGAAATGCCCTTTTGAGTAGCACTATTTTGAAGTGATTTCCACATCCACTTACTATAAAGTGGCCTGAAAGTGAATCTGTGGCATTAAAGAACATATTTGACATCAAATTCATTTGTCTAAAATTATTTGATTCTGTATATGATTGATTGCTAATAGCTAGCTCCTTACTATAGTTTTTCAGAACAAAGTCATTGTTTTTGTTCAATTCACTGTTTTCAGCACTAGTTCACTTAAATGATAGTTTCAGCCAACCACGTTTGGTGTTTTTTATTCACAATTGTTTAAATATTTCTTTTTTCTGTAGATGAAATAAAATGATTTGGTAGATTGATTCCTCAGACTTTTCTTAAAAATTCTATATAATTGGGATCTGCCACTAAAGTGGAAATTCCATTATGGTGAGCAGTAGGCAAGAGAAGGGCGATTCCAAGTAATTAACCTCTTTGGGCTGTTGCCTGGGGGTTTGAGGAGGTTCTATTGTATAACAACATTTCCCCACTGCTATGGGTTTAGCAGCCACTGGCAGACACCCAGGTTGTTACTTCATGATAAAAAGAAATGTCACCAGAATGAAAAAGATCTTTAGGGTGGTCCACAATGAAATGCAAAGGTTCTTGGTACAATTAGAGAGGTGCATTTCTTAGTTCCTGTCCTTTTTAAAGGAATACAGACTTTGAGAAGATAGTGGAAGGTACTATGTTTCAGAAATTAAGATATTTACCATAAGCCTGAAAATAGTACAAACACTAACCAGAATGTGACAGATGGCAGATTAAAAGTCTTCTTCCCACCATGGCTTTGGAACCTATAAGTGAGAATGGGAGGCAACAGTTCCTCAGTAGGTGGAAGGAATTAGTGGGAGTCCAGAGAACCATATAGCTAGGTCCATAGGAGCAATGGCAGGTGTTTATTTTGTTGTTTTATTTTTACCTTTTTTCCCTTCTGTTGATTGACTATGTTGAGTAATAAAATCTATTGTATGGTATATTATGGTAGTTTGACATGTTTATTATTCAATTTAAGGTGGCATACTGAGGAATCCCTGCTACATACCATAAGCAACCACTTTGTAAAAGCTAGAATTCAAGTTGGAATCTAGAAAAAAAGAGTGGAGCCTAGTGGCCTTTAATTTGCAATCTTGATGGCTTAATCCCTGCACGTCATTGTGTAACCCTAAGCAAGGCACTTTACTTGTAAGAAAAATGTACATACATTATTATACTATTGTGGGCAGTACAGAGTAGTACAGTGGTAAGCAGTACTATGTCACAGATCCAGCATCCTGAGGTTCAAATCTAGACATTTCATTGTCCAGAGTTACCATGTTCTTGTTTCTGATACTCCAGTTTTTCCCTCACATTCCCCGAAACATCAGTGTTAGATTAATGGCTGGCTCTAAATGTAGCCTGGAAAGGGCATGAATGTGTGGTTGTGTGCACAAATGAACCCTACAATAGACTGGCACCCTGGCCAGGGCTGGTTCCTGCCTTACACTTGATGTCACTGGAATAGGCTGAGGTCCCTCCTGACTTTGAGTTACCTTGAAGAGAATTGGACATTATATGTTTATACAGCATGTATGTATTTAAGTATTTGTTTTGTACTTATAAAGTGCTTTAATGTTCACTAAGGAAGACACTAAATAAAACAATAATTGTTGTTTGTTGTTTTAATATCTCTCTATTATAATAAAAAAATTCTTGGGAAAAGAGACGAGACATGACTTTCTCAGAGAGACACTTTCATGTCCCGCATGAATAGACTTGGTGCCAAGAGATTTAACCATGGTCAGGGCCAGCAATAAAAGACAAAGATAAGATGACAAAGTAGAGCATCGTAAAGAATTCAAAAACGTTGGCACGATATACGTGCAGAGCAGTTTAGAGATAATGGAAGTATGAAAATTTGAATGTCTCAAAAAAATGATAGTAAAGATCACATCAGTGCAAACAAACGAAAATTATTACTCTGTGAAATAACGGAACAGCAAAAAGATCGAATATATTATTCGGATTTAAACTTTAAGTCGGAGACTTGTAGATTGTCTAATTTGTGTTACCATCAGGAAAAAGTAGGCCTATCTGCGAGAATTAAAAGTTTTGTTGTTTGATGAAAGTGAAAACTATATACAGTATGAGAGTGTCAGAGACACAAAGATGCTGGAGCATAGTGCAGGCAGGGGGGTTGGCGAGCGAAGCAAGCAGGGGGCAAAGCTCCCTAGATAATTAAAAAGAAGAACACTTTTTTCATAACAAAAGTATCTATTATTTCCTTCTGTCTTTTCACAGTATGCCACAGTTGTGCATTGGTCAGTACTAGGTACCACAGACGTTAGAAGTGGACTTGAGTACCTAAACATTGATGAAACTGAACATGCTTAATTAACAGAGGTTAGTGTTCCTGCCACATCTCAAAGGCATGGAGGTCACATTAGTCCTTAATCCTAAACTGGATTTGTATGATTAAGTGTGGGTGCATGTATGATTTTTTCTGCCAAAGGCTATTGTCCAGTCTGTCAAATTCCACCAAGATAGGTGTCAGCAGGTTAAAAATGGATGGATGTATAGAACTATCTAACTGATTATCTAAAATACCAGATAACAAATCAGTGACATTATTATTCTTGCTGTTTTGTTGTATATTACTTTCACATGTATTTCTGTTGCAGTTCAAATTCAGCAACCTGTCTTCGTTGTAAAAAGCCATTGTTAAGCTCCGTTAAGCTCTGTGGATTTTACATGCATCTTACTTTAATCCAAATTATAGATGCAACCAACAACAATTTATGACTTTTATTGTTAAATTAATATGATTACATTTCATCTTATGTAACATAATATTCACCAGTTTAAATTTTTATAAGTCCAGAACTAAACCAGACCTGGACTAATGCCAGTCAATTGCAGGCCTGCAGAATCAAGGATCCACATGGGGCTAGTTTATATATGCCAATTAATGTAACAAGTATTTTTGACTTGTTGTAGGAAAAATGGAGTGCCCAGGAAATAAACTACGTCAAGACAAGTAGAATGTGGAACCCCACACAGACAACAACTGGGCATAGGATTTGAACCTGACACTAGACCTGTGAGGCAGCATCATGGCCTACTGTATAACCATGTCACCCTTTCTTGAATAATTCAAAATACATTTACACTACATGCATACATTTTAATATACACTCATTAAAATATTTAATATGATAATTAAAGATGTTTACTGATTCATATTTTTCTTCTGTCTGGCACTAAGGCTGAAAAGGATCAGCATTTAATTATAAATACACTGATTAAAAAGAATGTAATATGAGGATTGAAACTCAAATACATTAGGAAATCTAATTTGGGAAAAACTTTGCTACTTATAAGAAGCATTTTAAAAATATTGTTTACATAGATTTAGTACTGAAAAGGATTATTTTTAATAAGTGTTTATAAAAAGTATTCACCCTCTTGAACACTTTTACATTTTATTGTTATACAACATTAAAACACAGTGGCTTTTTCTGGCCGTTTGGCACTGATCAACAGGAAAAGACTCTTTAATGTCAAAATGAAAGCAAATTTCTGCAAAGTAATCTAAATTAGTTACAAATATAAAACACAAATAATTTGATTACATAACTATTCTCTTCTTTTTAAAATTACACATCTAGAACATCACTGGATCAGCCAGTTGGCTTTAGGTATAACATAATTAGTTAAATGGAGATCACCAGCCTGAAGTCAAGGGCTGGTTGAGGGTCTGTAGTCTTAATACATCTTATATGGAAGGACCATATTGTGGCCTAACCTACACAATGAGGACAAAAGAACACTCCAAGCAACTCTGTGAAAAGGGGGTTGAAAAGTCAGGGGATGGAAATAAAGTATGAATGGAAAAATCATAGGAAAGGTCTGATTAAATGGCCAAACATCAGAGCAACAGAACATGAAAAAGAGTATCAAATAGGGAGATAGCCTCAGTTGTTTACTGTTTGAGATATATATGGATAATATAATCAACATGGGCAAAAAAGTAATTCCAAATGAAACCTTGGGATACTATAAATTCAATCTGATACAGACCCAGGATCTGATATATGCAGATGATATAACACTAATTGCAAGAATTACCCAAGTTGCTGAATATCTCTTGGAGTCGAGTTAAATCAATCATTATGAAATGGAAAGAGTACAGCACAAAAAAAGATTTATCATGCAAGAAGAATACTAGTGATGGAGGCCAACAATAGACATATGATAACTTGGAAGGAGTTAAAAAGTACATTGGCTGAGAATGCAGAGGCTGTGCATGCAACTTTTGTCCAGATATTTCACCAATCACAGCTTTATGGAAAAGTGGCAAAGAAAAATAATACACACAACATTTCGGCTACAGTTTGTCAGAATGCACCTGGGAGACTGAAGTCATCTAGAAGAGAGTCTTATGGTCTGATGTGACCAACATTTAGTTTTATGTCCTACAGAATAAATGCCATGTTTGGTATAAGCTAAACTGTAGTTTACCAAAAACATAGTACCATTCCCACTGTGAAGCACGGTGGTGACGGCATCATACTGTGAAGATGTTGCTTTTTAGCAGGCCCTGGAAGGCTTGTGAGGGTAGAGGGTAAAATAAATGCAGCAAAATACAGGGAAATCCTGGGGGAAAACCTGGCGCTGTAAGCAAAAAACCTGCATAATGGGAGAATATATGTTTTCCAGCAAAATAAAAACTTAACCAGGAATGCTTTAAAAACAACAATGTCAAAGTCCTGGAGTAGCCTAGTCTGAGTCCAGATCTCATTTAAATTGAGAAATTGTGGCTGAACTTGATAAAGGCTGCTCACTCACAATATTCATGTATTCCGATAGTCCTGAGCAGTTTTGCAAAGAAGAATGGGGACAAAGTGTAGTATAAAGATATTTAAAGGTGACAGAGAGAGACCTGTCCACACAGACTCAATGCTGCAATGGCTTCCAAATATCCATCCATCCATCCATTATCCAACCTGCTATATCCTAACTACAGGGTCACGGGGGTCTGCTGGAGCCAATCCCTGCCAACACAGGGCGCAAGGCAGGAAACAAACCCCCTGGAGGGTGCCAGGCCACCGCAGGGCTTCCAAATATGCATCTGCTAAATACTGACATGAAGATGAAGAGTACTTATATGAGATCAATTGTTTGTGTTTTATATTTGAAATTCATTTAGAGTACTTTGCAGAGATCTGTTTTTCACTGTGATAGTAATGAGTCTGTTTCTGTTGATCAAAGTCAAAAAGCCAAAAAAGTATGAAATATGAAAACTTCTAAGGGGTGAATACTTTTTATAGGCATTGTACTATGAGTGTTGCTTTTGATGGATGAATGCTAAATCCAGACTTTTTCCTGAAAACCGTACAAAGTTACTATCTATTGTTTATGTTTACCTAGGATTTACATAGCAGACATCCTGCTGGCACAGATACTCTTCTCACAGTGCAATGCACACAACAGGATGTGCCACCTAGCAGTCTAGCTTGACATAAATGTCAAAAAGCTCTCAAGATGTATGAAAAATAGCACGTTTACCATAAAATACAACTTAAGAGAAAAACACAAAGGGAAAACAAATGGTTCAATGCAAAACAGAAATATTAACAGAAATCTGTGCAGCCAGGTAAAGTCTGAGTGAACAACAGGTCTTTGCTTTGTCTAACAGGTTGGGAGACCCTCTTTTTTCTACCTTCCAAATACTGCCAAAGAAGATTCCATCTCATAAATTATTTCTCCCTGTCTCTCTGTCTATCTTCCTGCCTACTACTTAGCCTTCACTGTACTCACCACTCCACTCACCGATGCACTTGAAAAAGCTTACCCAGGCTTTAGTTCAAGACTATTCGTAGTGTCACTTCTGAGCTAAGAGGTAGATCTAGTTAACCTCAACAACACCAGGCTATAATGTTCTTGGGCGATCCTGAAATACTGACATAATTGAGTCCTGTCCTACACTTAACATCCAGAACTTCTACCATGTACAGTATATTGGACAGCAAGGACCCACCCTGTGCAGATTTACCCTGCTTCCATCTGTTAGCCTGGATGTTTTTTTTTAGATACTACACAGTTTTGTTTTCTGAATTCACTTCTAAATATTGTCATGCCTTAGTACAATTTTTTTGAAGAGTGGAAATTTGTTTTTGTCATTGGTATATTAACTGACAGTTATTTGAATTATTTAAAAGTATTTTCTACCATCTTTAATGCAAGGTTTATTTTTAAATGGGCTCCATCGTTAGTTGCGTTGTCATCTTGACAATAGCCTAGCTGCGCTTGTATGTGATGTCATCTATGTGACAAGTTGAAAAGGTCACCCTTATATCCTGTTTTTATCCAAGATTGTAGATATACTAAAGGCTCTGTGACCATTTTCTTAACATTCCTGATTATCTGGTTAAAGAACTGTAAATATGCTACATTTTTATGACTTAGAATTTTGGTTTCAATTCATTTTTGATGATGTTTTAATTGCTTCTTCTAGTTTTGGCTGCGTCTTGTCTTCAGGTCCCTTATCCCACCTTCTTTAACATATATTAGGATGACTGTATCTGCCATCAGCTAGGTGCCACCAGTTCCTGCCTTTGCTTACAGTGTATGTTGCTTTCCTGCATCCTGGGAATCTTGGGAAAAAAGCAATCCTGTTTTCACATGCTAATTTATCCTAAACAATTCACATAAACATTTCTTAAAGCATCCAAAACATAGCTTCACAACTTTATTAATTACTGTTTTTTGGTAACACTTCAGGCATCAATTATAAGTAGCTAGTAATAGTCTAGTATGAAGCATAATAAAGACTTTTTTAACACGACATGAAACAAATAATAATAAGAGTAACATGTATCAAGTGTACATGTATTTTTAATGGTAATTTATTAATTACTGTTAAAAGAATAGTTAATAAATGTTAAAAGTTCTTGCGTCCCTCACCAGGAAAAACAGTCTGAGATGATAACAATGATTATGATATGAGAGAGTCAGTTTACAGCTGGTTTATAATGGATACTTAAACTAAAGCATGTATTTTTATTGCCTTCCAAGTGTCTCTCCACTCTTAGAATATAGCAAAAAATGCTTCAATATAAAAATATGTTTTTATTAAACCAAATCTCAGAAAGAAATTGGCAATTGAAGAACACAAAGCATTAACAAAGAAAAACTCCCCAACCCGCTGATCTTACCTTCACAGGTAGTTGGCCTGGTGTGTGTTTCACACTTTCTCACCTCTAGGGACCTTATCATCTTTTGTCTCTTTCCAAACCTCTAAGTTTTCTTTTTTTGATTTTCCTTTGCCTGTGAGCTCTCTTCAGAGATCTCATCTCACTAGAGAAATGTTGAAATTTCATTGTTTAAATTCCTCCGAAATCACCTCAGGCTACAGGTCGGCATAGGTAGAGTTCCTTTTATTGGCTTCTGTTATAGGCCGCACCTACAGATGGCCCTTAAAATTCAGGCTCTGCATTGCAGATTCTCTGCTACCTGCCTTCTTAAAAAGTTAAGGGCTTATTCATTCTGAACAGAAAGTCTGTTGTTTATACATTAACAAGCAGGGAGTGTGACCCTTCTGTTTGGTCCCTCTGTAGTCCCTGCTGAGAAGTCACTCCTAGCCAATGGTACCCTGATGTCAGTTCTGCCACTGACAAGCTGTTGCCGTCCTATGAAACCCTCTAAACTGTTAATAATAATAATTACTAATTCTTTACATTGACATAGCGCTTTTCTCACTACTCCAAACACTTCAGTGAGTGGGGAGCCACTTCAACCACCATTAATGTGTAGCATCCACCTGGATGATGTGACGGCAGCAATTTTTGTGCCAGTATGCTCACCAGACATTAGTTTGTAGGTGGTGAAGTGTTGAGAAATATAGCCAGTTAGAGAGGATGATTAATGGGCCAGAATAACTAGACAATGGAGGGCAATTTAGCCTGGACACTAGGCTCTTAATGAAGAATGCCCAGGCATACTTTAAAACCACAGATAGTCAGGACCTTTGTTCTATGTCTAATCCTAAGCACAGCACCATTTTTACAGCACTGTGTCTCTGTCACTGCCCTAGGTCATTGAGATCCACATTCAGACTACACGATAAGTGTCCCCTGCTTGCATTACCAACACTTCTTCCAGCAGCAACCCAAGCTTTTTTTCTGGATGGTCTGTTCAACTGTTACATATTATATCTGTCCATCCATCCACTCATCTCCCAAAAATTGACTATACTCTAATATATAAAATTACATAAATAAAACAATGACACAATATGTTATAAATATGAAACCTACCTACTGCTTTATGAGAACTTCAAATGTCTGACATATTTTTAAAATATTTTCTAACATTTGTTAAAACTCTTTTTTCTGTTTGTCATATTTTGAATTTCAGTAAGTATCCGGAGAAGAACTTTCCTATACCATAACAAAGGTTGCCCTCTGATCTTCAAATTTACTAGTTGGTTTTAAAAGAGTGAATAATTGGGTGAAGCACTTCCTTATGGTTATGACTGTATGACAACCATTAACTGATTCCATCATTATTTGTAAGAAAAACTGGACTTAGTTCAGCGAATAAGTTGCGCAGAGAGCTGATGAGCTCCTTTCGGGGATTTGCTGTTTTTCTGTAAAACAAGAAAGGCTCTGCTTACTTTGCTTTCAAGCTGCATTTGTAATCCTTTGTTTATGCTGCACCATGGTTATAAATCCAGCTGTCAACAGAATAATCAAAATCAGCAGAATAGAAGAAGTGCAATATTAGAGTTCAGAATTGGCAGAGCACATAGCATTCTTCAATACAAGACTTAATTTTAATAAATTGCTCCAAGCAGCTGTAACATTAATATTAGGGTCTCATAACTTACAGTACAATACAGTACAGTAAACAAAAAAGAAAAGGTCACTTGAAATTAAATGCTAACTCTGGCTTTTAATAAAATAAAATGATCCACCTTCCTATTCATTTTGAAAGATGCTCTCTTAGTAATTACTAATTCTGTATATTAAACGTTTTTGAAAAGTTACCTACTAGATCTGTGTGTGTTCATGTAAAGGAAGCCGTAATCAGCCTCTTTAATATTTTGATGTGAATAGCTTTCAGTGATGTAGATCAGTAATTTCAGACTTGACATATATAGCCCGCAATTAATTTATGCTGATCTTTTTATCTTCATTCAGCTAATTTTCCTTTACAAATGTCAAAAAACTGTAGCAAACCTAACATAATATAATAACATGTTCAGTGCTCCCTGACAAATGACAGACAGTTTTGGTATGAAGGCTTTTTTTATTTCACACACCACATATACAGTACCTTCATATTATAGATTTAATTATTATTTTTATGCTTCTAGTATGTATCATTGCTGAAGACTTAGGTAAATATGGTTAAGATCTACAGAAATATGTATATGGTCATGGATTATCCATCCA
This sequence comes from Polypterus senegalus, assembly GCF_016835505.1. NCBI lineage: Eukaryota > Metazoa > Chordata > Cladistia > Polypteriformes > Polypteridae > Polypterus > Polypterus senegalus. The sequence goes on from NC_053154.1 coordinate 241,680,073, forward strand.
TCCATCCATCCTCTTCCGCTTAACCGAGGTCGGGTCGCGGGGGTAGCAGCTTAAGCAGAGAGGCCCAGACTTCCCTCTCCCCGGACACTTCTTCCAGCTCTTCCGGGAGAATCCCAAGGCGTTCCCAGGCCAGCCGGGAGACATAGTCCCTCCAGCGTCTCCTGGGTCTTCCCCGGGGCCTCCTCCCGGTTGGACGTGCCTGAAACACCTCACCAGGGAGGCGTTTAGGAGGCATCCTGATCAGATGCCCGAGCCACCTCATCTGACTCCTCTCGATGCGGAGCAGCAGCGGATCTACTCTGAACCCCTCCCGGATGACTGAGCTTCTCACCCTATCTTTAAGGGAAAGCCCAGACACCCTGCGGAGGAAACTCATTTCAGCCGCTTGTATTCGCGATCTCGTTCTTTCAGTCACTACCCATAGCTCATAACCATAGGTGAGGGTAGGAGCGTAGATTGACTGGTAAATTGAGAGCTTTGCCTTACGGCTCAGCTCCTTTTTCACCACGACAGACCGATGCAGAGCCCGCATCACTGCGGATGCCGCACCGATCCGCCTGTCGATCTCACGCTCCATTCTTCCCTCACTCGTGAACAAGACCCCGAGATACTTGAACTCCTCCACTTGTGGCAGGATCTCGCTCCCAACCCTGAGAGGGCACTCCACCCTTTTCCGGCTGAGGACCATGCTCTCGGATTTGGAGGTGCTGATTCTCATCCCAGCCGCTTCACCCTCAGCTGCGAACCGATCCAGAGAGAGCTGAAGATCACGGCCTGATGAAGCAAACAGGACCGTGGTGGAGGGGTTTGCGTGTCCCAATGATCCTAGGAGCTATCTTGTCCGGGGCTTTATGCCCCTGGTAGGGCCACCCAAGGCAAACTGGTCCTGGGTGAGGGATGAGACAAAGAACGGTTCAATAAACCTCCAATGAAAAATAAAAACTGTGGACGACGTTTTCCCTTGCCCAGACGCGGGTCACCGGGGCCCCCCTCTGGAGCCAGGCCTGGAGGTGGGGCTCGATGGCGAGCGCCTGGTGGCCGGGCCTGCACCCATGGGGCTCGGCCGGGCACAGCCCGAAGAGGTAACGTGGGTCCTCCTCCCCATGGGCTCACCACCTATGGGAGGGGCCAAGGAGGTTGGGTGCAATGTGAGTTGGGTGGTGGCCGAAGGCGGGGACCTTGGTCATGGAGTACTTCATATCAAAATTTCTGCTTTAGTGCAAAGCTTCTAAAAAGGCAAGTTTTTACTTTCCTGAGCACCTAAATCTAAAGCAGTGTGACCACTGGGGCACGTAGAGCCGCCCTAACCTGACACAGACAGGCAGAAACAGTTTGCCACACAACACACATTTTATTCACAGCTGGGAAGCGATTTTCCTTGCTCCCCACAGCAGAATACAATCCAAAGCACCAATACCAAAAGACAGTCTTTTTCTTTTCCTTCTCCCCCTCCACTCCTCTCCCAGCAAGGTTCATCCACCTTCTCCTGACTCTGGCTTACCGAATAGAGTGAGGTGGCTCCTTTTATTCAGGTCCTGGGAGTGTTCCAGGTGGCTCATCAGTATTACCTGGAATCACTTCCAAGTGTGGTGGAAGTCCTTTATAGGCCTCTGTAGCTCTTCCTGGCACCCCTCACGGAACCCAATAGTACTGTACCACACCCCAGCTCCCAGTGTGCCCTGCAGGAAACTGTGGTGACACAGCCACCCAGGAGGGCTTCCCTCTGTCATCCCAGGGGAGGTATTGCCTCAGTGATGCTCTCTCCCCGGTCCTTCCATTCTATTGGTATCCCGGCCAGGTAATGGCTAAGGCCGCCCATCACAGCTGATTAGGTTTAAAAGCTTCAAACCTTATTATGACACTGATTACTTTTATCACTGCTTTTTCATAGATAGGCAGATAGACAGGCAGAACTTTATTTGACCCAAGGGAAAAAATTTACTTTTTACAGTAGCTCAAGAGAAACAGAAATATTATAACAAATAAGAGCCCACAAACACACACAAGAATGACAAAAAAAGAAGAAAAACCAAATAGAAGTCACAGCGGGGCATTGTAAAATTGTATTTGCATAGGTATGAAGGAGCCATGCAGCACCTTTCCTAGGTAGCAATGTCAGAAAGCATCTTATGCAACAAAAAATTAAAAGATATCAACCACATGCTAGAGCTTTTGTTAACTTGCAACACTCTCCAAAACCTCCAAATGAGACTGATGCACGTCATCCATCTTCTTATTCAGAGTGTTCAAAGAATGGTCCTGTTCTTTTTGGGGTACATGGATTTCACAGCGGAAGTTTATTCCCTCCACTGAAAATAAAAATGATTACATTATTTTGTAAAAGTATGCCTTCCTAGGTTGATAATAACTGGTGATGCTCATACTCTGGGCATCTAGGGGCAGCTATTGAGGGAGAGGTTAAGCACATGTGTAGCATGTAAACAAGTGACAAAAAATAAACAGACATAGGTATACATTTAATCCTGCATGTGCTAAAGGGTAAATTTAATCTGCTTAGTTTCGGGTCACAGGGAACCAGCAGTTCTGAGTTTAAGGCAAGAAGCAAACATGACGAACAGTACAGAAATCATTTAAACAGCACAATAATACAACCAGTCACAAAGAGTATGATGTGTGCAATACAGTAACTGAAACCTATAAATGAAATATCTGTCAAGTCACATGCAAATAGATATTGAAACAGCGTGATTTGGTGGTGCAGCAGATAGTGTTCAGACTGTGCATCTTCAGGGCTCAGGTTGAGGATGGAAAAAGGGGATAAATGTTATTTACTTCAGAGCACATGAGTTATTAAATTCATTTTCTAAACTGAGAAGGATTACTGACAAACTCCAATATTTATTGTTAAAACTAAAAATTATATGCAGTTAAGCATGCTCACTAATATGAATCAATCCAAAAATGCACAGGAAAACATCCAAAACCAATTCAAACTCTTTGCATTGTGTGGCAGTAATACAACATTTGACTCTATGTTTGTTACAATATCTGCACTAAACTTAATATTTTAATGTGATCAAAACTAAATGTATGCCTATAACTTTTGTACTTGTTTTGTTCTTGCCATTTGATTGCATGCTATATTCATGCTTACCCTGTCTGTCAACAGCTGTTATTAGATGACAAAAACACGTGCATGCACAATGATAAAGGCAGCAGCATGCAAGAATATGCAAAATGATGCAATAATTATTGTGAAATGATACAATACATTTGCCAAATCAAACCATCCTTTTGTGAAATAATGCAATAAAATGTTTTTTTAATGAGGTGGGAATACACTTCTGTACAGTGGAAAACTGATTTATCCATTGGTTAAAAAAAAGCTTATTTCACCATAGTAAGTATGAATTGTTTCAAGATCATACTCATGGTCATACCTGAAAATATATATCAAAGAAAAAATGTTTTACATACCAAGATCATTATGAGAATTACAAAGTCATACAAACCTGGGGTGGTGGGTGCTCACAAAGTAGTGAGCTATTAAAACAGGAGCAGAGAACCCATGTTGAGACCAATGCCCGTATATTACATGTACAGTATATATATATCATTTTTGAAATCAGCAATAAACAAAACCTGTGTAGCTCTAAAAGGGCAGTATCTAACCCAGCACATCAACAACTGGGCATTCTTACCTAGAATGCTGGATCTGTGAGGCAGTGGTGCTAATAACATCATCACTGTGCTACCCAAAATTGCACATTGTGGAAACAAAATGTTTCTCCAGTAACATGTACTGACCTGGGAACCAAAACAACAACAACATTTATTTATATAGCACATTTTCATACAAAAAAGTAGCTCAAAGTGCTTTACATAATGAAGAAAAATAAAAGACAAAATAAGAAATTAAAATAAGACAACATTAGTTAACATAGAAAAAGAGTAAGGTCTGATGGCCAGGGAGGACAGAAACAACAAAAAAAAAAAAAAACTGTAGATGGCTGGAGAAAAAAATAAACTCTGCAGGGGTTCCAGGCCACGGGACTGCCCAGTCCCTTCTGGGTATTCTACCTAACATAAATTAAACAGTCCTCTTTGTATTTAGGGTTCTCACGGAAGGACTTGATGATGATGGTCATTCAGACTTCTGGCTTTTAATTCATCACTGTTGGAACATCACAGTGCTTTGAGTAGATGGTGGTGGCGCAAGCAAACTTCTTTTAAGTTTTGCTCTTGGAATTCTAAGGAGACACTCATTTGAGGATCTGAGGTTGCGATCTGGAATATAAGATGTCAGACATTCCGATATATAAGATGGGGCAAAATTATTTAAGACTTTATAAACCATAAGCAGAATTTTAAAGTCAATCCTGAATGACACATGTAACCAGTGTAGTGACATCAAAACTGGAGAAATGTGCTCGGATTTTCTTTTCCTAGTTAGGATTCTAGCAGCTGCATTCTGCACTAGTTGCAAACGATTTATGTCTTTTTTGGGTATTCCTGAGAGGATTGCGTTACAGTAATCTAGTCGACTGAAAACAAACGCGTGAACTAATTTCTCAGCATCTTTCAATTATATAAGATAGATTTGCTATGTTTCTTAAGTGGAAAAATGCTGTCCTAGAGATCTGATTAATATGCGATTTAAAATTCAGATTACAGTCAACAGTTACCCCTAAGCTTTTTAATTCCATCTTGACTTTTAATCTTAATGTATCCAGTTTATTTCTAATAACCTCATTGCATCCGTTATTGCCAATCACTAAGAATTCAGTTTTCTCTTTATTTAGCTTGAGAATGTTACTATTCATCCATTCAGAAATACAAGTAAGACATTGTGTTAGTGAATGAAGAGAATCGGGGTCATCAGGTGCTATTGATAAATACAGCTGTGTGTCATCAGCATAGCTGTGATAACTCACATTATGCCCTGAGATAATCTGACCTAACAGAAGCATGTAGATTAAGAAGAGCAGCGGACACAGGATAGAACCATGTGGAACACCATATAGGATATCATGTGTCTTTAACTTGTAACTCCCAAAGCTAACAAAGAATTTTCTCCCTGCCAGGTAGGATTCAAACCAATTTAAGACACTGCCAAAGAGGCCCACCCATTGACTAAGGCGATTTCTAAGAATATTATGATCAATGGTGTCAAATGCGGCACGCAGATCTAAGAGGATGAGAACAGATAAATGGCCTCTGTCTGCATTTACCCACAAGTCATTTACTACTTTAACAAGTGCAGTTTCTGTTCTGTGATTTGTTCTAAAACCTGACTGAAATTTATCAAGAATAGCATGTTTATTGAGGTGGTCATTTAACTGCATAATGACTGCCTTCTCTAGAATTTTACTTAAGAAGGGCAGGTTAGAGATGGGTCTAAAATTTTCAAAAGCAGAGGGGTCAAGATTATTTTTCTTAAGTAGGGGTTTAACTACAGCAGTCTTAAGACAGTCTGGGAAGACCCCGTATCTAATGACGAATTTACTATGTCAAGAATATTATCAATTAGCACGCCTGATACTTCTTTGAAAAAATTTGTTGGTATTGGGTCAAGGATGCAGGTGGAGGTTTTCAGTTGAGAAATTATTTTATGTTAATCAGGTAAATCTATCCTAGTGAAAGAGTTTAATTTGTTTATAACGGAGTACTGGGGTTTAGGAGGATCCTTAGTGTTGGGGAGATATACTAAGTTATTTCTAATATCATTAATTTTTTGATTGAAAAATACAGCAATAGCCTCACAGGTTTTCCTAGAAGTACTTAGGAGGCATTCCTTTGAGTTACCTGGGTTTAGCAGACGATCAATCGTTGAGAATAAGACTCTGGAATTACTAGCATTGTTATTTATAATCTTAGAGAAATAGCAGCGCCACTCAAGACAGACAGTGTTATTGTATTCTGTTATTTTAACGTTTAATATTTCATAGTGGATAGTTAGTTTAGTCTTCCTCCATTCACGCTCAGCTCTAAGGCATGTTCTCTTTACATCAGACACTCTTTGGGTCTTCCATGGTATAACAATGCTAGAAGATTTTTTAACTGTCTTTTCCGGTGCAACTATGTCAACAGCAGCTCTCACTTTAGTATTAAATCTTTCCACCTTATTATTCACACTAGCAAAATACCCACGCTTCGTAGCGGCGAAGTACTGCTTTTAAATTTTTATTAAGAAGAAAAGCAAACCTTTTTAAACTGAGGGAAAATATACCAATAATTATTTTTTAAGGATCTCTTTGTATACCACGTTGTCAGTTCAGCACTCCGGTTGTAATATGACCAAGCTGTGCGAGCTTACTCTTCAGCATGCAACGTATAGTCATGTGAAAAGCAATCTTGCCTCAAATCAATGGCAACCTTTTGTAAAGTCTGTCCCTGAGACTTATTAATTGTCATCGCGAAGCAGAGCCTTACTGGAAATTTAAGGCATTTGAATTGAAATGGGAGATCAGAGGGTATAACAGGGATGCGAGGAATAGCAACTGCCAGTAAAAATAGTTGCCTCAATGAGGTTCTTTTGCAGACACGTGACCTGAAGTCTCGTGCTGTTACAAAGTTTCGGTGGCTGTAGGTTTTTCAGTAACATTATTGGTGTCCCAACCTTTAAAATTAGATTATGCTCAGGAGTGCCTGGAGGATTCAGAGTGTGGAGAAACTCTAGCGACAGCGTGTCTATTAACTTGTGGATTTTTCTGTGAGTATTTGGCGGCAGCCAAGCAAGATCGCATTAGCTGCGGAGCTCAGCTCGGAGTGAAATGAAGTGAATGAAATGAGGTGAATGGGAGGGGAGATGATGACGTGACTCCCCCACCTGACTTAACTCTCAATCTCTCCACAAACACATTCTCTCGGATCTCAACTCTCCTTTATATAAATCAGTAAAGGAGAGAGGACTAAACAATAAGGAAAAAGAATGGCAAGATCGCGTCAGCTGCGGAGCTCAGCTCAGAGCAAAATTAAGTGAATGAAATGACGTGAATGGGAGGGGAGATGATGACGTGACACCCCCACCCACCTTAACTCTTCATCTCTCCACAAACACAGTCTCTCGGCATGACAAATGCCAGCGGCAGCGTGTCTATGAACTTAATTTAAAGTTAAGCTTTACACCTTGCTTTCCTATTCGTTTGCATAAGCACAGTCCTTCACCAGCAATTTTAACTCTGTTACAGCAATTTTAACTCCGCTCCAAAGTGATCAAAAGTCTCGTTTATACCCTGCGTCTTCTTATTAAACTTGTATCTCGCGAATATCGTATACGCCTTAGGCATGACAAACGCCAGCGGCAGCATGTGTATAAACTTAATTTAAACTTAAGCTTTACACCGTGCTTTTCTATTGATATGTCCTCAAAGGCTTGTTCAGCTTCATAGGGTTGTTCCTCTCTTACTGCACCAATAAACAGCTCGCCTTCCTCTTTATCTGAGACATCACACACTGCATGTACGGGTTTACCTTTCCCAGTCCTGCAAACTATAGCGAACTGGTTCAATTTACCACATTTTTTACACTGTCTTCCTTTAGCTGGACATTGACTTTTTCCACGGTGTGCTTTGTTTCCCCAGTTGCTGCACTTATGAATATGCTTGTATACGTCACTCACTTCATATTCTTTTGCTGCCTTCTCAATTGCGTTTTTTGACCAGCGCTCTTTGGAGCTCTTACTTGTCTTCTGGGTACTGCGTCCACAATCAGTTCGTGTGAGCCGCTCGGAGTACATGCATCTAAGGTTCTCAGCTGTGCTTATGCTATCTCGTGCAATCTTGTGATGTCCACGGCTTTATTTAATGTTAGCTAAGATCCGGCACTTAAAAGTTTCTCTCGCACTTTCGCTGAGTTTGTGCCAAACACTAGTCTATCCCTGACCATCTCATCTTCTTTTGCATAAGCACAGTCCTTCACTCGCGAATATTTAGAGGCAGTGTATCTATTGGATTGCAGCTGATGGACTGCCTTATATGGGCAGGCGCTCAATTACATGGGAGGCGTGATAATGCGGGATGCAACTTCGACTAACACGGTGACCGAGCTGCAGGCTATGGCCGTATATATGTATGTAAGTAGGTTCCAGTTATGACCGTTAAGCGTAGAATTTCTAAATGAAACCTGCCTAAGTTTTGTAAGTAAGCTGTAAGGAATGAGCCTGTCAAATTTCAGCCTTCTACCTACACGGGAAGTTGGAGAATTAGTGATGAGTCAGTCAGTGAGGGCTTTGCCTTTTATTAGAATAGACTAGCAAAATACCCGCGCTTCGCAGCGGCGAAGTACTGCATTAAAATTTTTATTAAGAAGAAAATTAAACCTTTTAAAACTGAGGGAAAATATGCCAATAATTATTTGTTAAGGATCTCTTTGTATACCATGTTGTCAGTTCGGCCCTCCGGTTGTAACATGACCAAGCTGTGCGCTGAGCTTACTCTTGAGCATGTAACTTACAGTTGGCCATGTGAACAGTAATCTTGTCTCAAATGTCACAGCTTGGATTGCTGCTGTCATAATCGGTTTGAGTTTCATGGTTTGTTTCAATCACGACAGTATTTGCAGGATTTGTTGTGTTGAAGTGACATTTGGCATCTGTCAAGCGTTGTAAGCACACAACCGGTTTCATTGATAAAATCACATCCAGCTTTTGAGAGTTTAAACATTCATAAACATCAAAGTGTCCACTACTGAAATCGTCACCTGTGAATCTAAGATGTTTAAGAGGCATTGGCGGTTGTCAAAAGGTGCAAACTATTTGGCCATTTCGGTACACTTGAAAGCGACAACCGAACAATTCAGTGGCAGCCATCAACTCACATGCAGAACCATAGGTGAAGGGCTTAAGCATTTCACTCTTATAGTGCTCCTGTGTAGTATAATTATCTCCTGTACCGTAATCAGTCCACACCTTGAACCTGTCCCAGTCATTCAATACATAAGACAGAATCTTCCTCCGGATATCAAGAGTGAGCCTGATATGGCCGTGCAATATGTAACAAAGAGAATGGAAAAGGTAGATGGTATCTCCGGGCAGGAAACCACTCGGTAAGTGACAGTTCTTTGATCGATAGTGATCATCTCGATAGACATGGTAATGGGGGTTGGAATGATAAAGGAAATGGGTACCTGAGCAATGTAAAGTAATTGTAAAATACCTATACAATACCTATAATTGTAATAAACAAACAATAAAACAGCGGAGAAGCCGTGGATTAAACAAATTAGGGCTGTAGTTATCAGTAGGGAGACGTGAATCCCATGGCGAAGCAAGGAAGGGAATGTAGAGACCGGAGCGACGGACAGTCTTATATAGGCAGGCAGCCAGCCAACAACGTGGGAGGCGTTGGGATGGGGGACACAACACCACCACATGCAGTGACCGAGGTGCAGGCTATGGACGTATATATGTAAGTAAATAGGATTCAGTTAGCGTTGGGAACCCGTGTACCAAATTTCTTGAAGATGGGCCCATAAGCAACAAAGACTGTTGAAAAGTTCAATATGGCGGGCGACAGTGGCATCATACTACCGAAATAAGTACGTACATTGGTTTCGGTTAGTGCAGGGAAGCCGCCTACCAAATTTCGAGAAGATGGGGCCATAAATAAGAAAGTTCAACATGGCAGACGTTGTTGACCGTTATGACCATTATGCATAGAATTTCGAAATGAAACCTGCTTAACTTTTGTAAGTAAACTGTAAGGAATGAGCCTGCCAAATTTCAGCCTTCTACCTACATGGGAAGTTGGAGAATTACTGATGTTGGAAAGTTCAATATGGCAGCTGACAGTGGCATCATACCACCGAAATAAGTATGTGCATTGGTTTCGGTTAGCTCAGGGAAGCCACCTACCAAATTTCGTGAAGATGGGGCCATAAATAAGAAAGTTCAACATGGCGGACGTTGTTGACCGTTATGACCGTTACACATAGAATTTCAAAATGAAACCTGCTTAACTGTTGTAAGTAAGCTGTAAGGAATGAGCCTGCCAAATTTCAGCCTTCTACCTACACGGGAAGTTGGAGAATTAGTGACGTTGGAAAGTTCAATATGTTGGCCGACAGTGGTGTCATACTAACGAAATAAGTACGGACATCGGTTTCCGTTAAAAGTTCAATATGGCGGCCGACAGTGGCATCATACCACCGAAATAAGTACCAAGTTTCAGCCTTCTACCTACACGGGAAGTTGGAGAATTAGTGATGTTTGGAAAATTCAATATGGCGGCCGACAGTGGCATCATACCACCGAAATAAGTACGTACATCGGTTTCGGTTAGCGCAGGGAAGACGCCTACCAAATTTCGTGAAGATGGGGCCATAAATAAGAAAGTTCAACATGGCGGACGTTGTCAAACGTTATCGACCGTTATGACCGTTACGCGTAGAATTTCGAAATGAAACCTGCCCAACTTTTGTAAGTAAGCTGTAAGGAATAAGCCCGCCAAATTTCAGCTTTCTACCTACATGGGAAGCTGGAGAATTAGTGATGAGTCAGTGAGTGAGTGAGTAAGTGAGTGAGTGAGTGAGTGAGTGAGGGCTTTGCCTTTTATTATTATAGATTAGCAAAATACCCGCGCTTCGCAGCAGAGAAGTAGTGTGTTAAAGAAGTAATGAAAAAGAAAAGGAAACATTTTGAAAATAACGTAACATGATTGTCAATGTAATTGTTTTGTCACTGTTGTGAGTGATGAGTGTTGCTCATATATATATATATATATGACATCAACACTCATGACAATGTCAATCATGTTACGTTATTATTAAAATGTTTCCTTTCTTTTCATTTTCTGTAACTACTATTATAGCGCTGGTATATATAGTATTATAATATATATATATATATATTATAGCAAAATACCTGCGCTTCGCAGCGGAGAAGTAGTGTGCTCTTCTATCAGCTTGAATCAGTCGGCCCATTCTTCTCTGACCTCTAGCATCAACAAGGCATTTTCGCCCACAGGACTGCCGCACACTGGATGTTTTTCCCTTTTCACACCATTCTTTGTAAACCCTAGAAATGGTTGTGCGTGAAAATCCCAGTAACTGAGCAGATTGTGAAATACTCAGACCGGCCCGTCTGGCACCAACAACCATGCCACGCTCAAAATTGCTTAAATCACCTTTCTTTCCCATTCTGACATTCAGTTTGGGATTCAGGAGATTGTCTTGACCAGGACCACACCCCTAAATGCATTGAAGCAACTGCCATGTGATTAGTTGATTAGATAATTGCATTAATGAGAAATTGAACAGGTGTTCCTAATAATCCTTTAGGTGAGTGTATATACATATATATATACACATATACAAATATATACATATATATATACAGATATATATATATATACACATATATATATATATACATATATTATATATATATACACACATATCTACATACACACACATACATACAGACACACTGTGGAAGACTGCGGCTTCCGAGGCCGGGTCCGCACCCCAGGCCGACAGGAGGAGCTCTCCAGACAGCGGGATCGTGCTCCGAGGTCCAGCAGGGCTTTATGGACTCTGTGGTGTTTATACACAGCCCTGCTGGATACCTTGGGCCACCAGGAGTCGCTGTGGGGGACTTATGGGCTCTGTTGTGCCTTATGACCCGGGAGTACGTCACGGTCACGTGACAGGAAGGTATGGCGTGCTCCCGGGTTGAACTAATGGACTGATTGCCCTGACCCGGAAGGAATAAGGAACTGTGGACTGCTGGGACAGGAACACCTCCGGTCAGGGGCTATAAAAGGACGCTGCCTCAGTCCAGACACTGAGCTGTGCTGGGTGGGAGAGGAGCAAAGTGTCTGGGCGAGGAGGAGAGGTTATTGTGTTTATTGGAGTGTGTTTATTTGTGAAGAGTGTGGAAGGTGCTTGGTGCACTGTGGAAAGAAAATAAAAGAGTCTTGGACTGTTACCTGGTCTCGAGTCGTACCTGAGGGTTCGAGGGTGCACTACTGCCCCTATTGCCACACTGGCGTAGTCGGCAGGATTCTCTGGCCGTCTGTTGGCAGAGGACCTGCATAACAAACAAATTTCGTGTGGGCAGACAACCCTCGGTCGATTCCCCATTTTTACACGGAGGTGCACAACACCACCCGCTGCCAAGGAAGCGGCAACAGTGCGTGCTATCCCCTCTACAAGGCCATGGGCAAGAAAACAGGAAAAAGAAGGTCAGTCCCAGCCGCCTGCAGGGCATGACGGACGCCGCGATGTCCTGGACCCTCCTGACCGGGAGCGAGGAAGACAAAGCGCTGATACGGGCCAAACAAGCCCGGGCCGCGAAGGACCCGGCACACGGACAAATCCCGGGCGCAGCGTACTCTTTAGACGGTCCGGGGTGCCGATTCCGCTACGAGGCGGCTGCAGGTAAACTGCCCGGACGCCCCGTCTTTGTTTTTAACCTGTTTTGCAGACGTCCGCCGGGAGGATTGCAGCGGCGTCTTGGACGACGGCCTCATGCCTCGGCAAAATGGCCCCGGCTCCCAGAAGGCAAGTCGCGTGAAAGGCGGCTAGAGACAGCCGCGGTTGGCGACAACAGACTGGTCACCCGCGGGGATGTCGGACGGTGGAGGAAACCCGAGTCCGCCGACGAGGCGGTCGCCCCTAACGGGTCCGAGCCTCCTCGGGGGGGGAAGGCGGGCGGGCGCCGAAAGAAAAGCCGCCGACAAAGAGGGCGGGTTGTGGCTGACGAGTCTGCCGCGGTAAAGGAGAAGGCAGATCGCAGCCGGCTTGTAGTAGCCAGCCGTCCCTCTGAGGACTCCAACTCCCAGGAGCCTTTGCACGACCCAGCGGAACACGTGCCTGGAGGCGGCGTGCTCATTGGTTCCCGGCCGGAAGGTAAGCACACGCTGAAGCGAAAATGCAGCCGGCCGTAGTAACTGACTGTTTGGACTTACGGGGTCTCGAGAAATACCTCGAGCCCCTGCACCGCTTCTTGCAGGGTGTCGAAGAGCTAAAGGAACGGGTGGAGGAACTAGGAGCGACGGCTGCAGCACCTGTAAAGGCGCTGAAGGATTTCGTGCAGCGGCTGCGCGGAAGCTCGGAGATGATCGGCGCGGAGTACAGGTGAGTCCCTCCCGTGTCGTAGAGAATAAGGGGACACAGTGCGATCAGGCACCGCGGAGAATGAGTAGCGCGTGCCAAAGCACTGTGTGCCCGACAAGAGACTGGGGCACGATGACCGAATGGTCGGGGACTGGAGCAAACAGCCCGGGGCATGCGCGTGGCGTGGCTTTCCGGGGCAGTACGGCTCACCAGGACCCGACCGGTCTTAAGTGCGGGTAGCGCCGGTGGTAGGAGTGCCGGGGATGCGCCGCCGTGCGGTGCAGCTGAATAGTGCTGTGCATCGGTGCGGGACGGTGCAAATGACGCCGACTCCCAGTAAACGGAAGGTAGCGGGTGTGCAGACAGCACAGAGGCTCTCCTCTTCCCATGGAGGGCCTCAGGCTGAGCGCAAGACCCACATTAGCGGAGATCCCCAAAGGAATGGTGGGTCTCCCAACAGGTTGGAAGGAAGGCTTGAGGCCGCCAGGCGCCATGATGACTTCCCTGGCAGGTGAAGGGGCGGAGACGACGCTGACGGAGTTCCCGAGATGTTTTTGGTCCCGCAGAGGGGAACAGCCAGGAGGACTCCGTCGGTGCTATAATTGCCGGCGACCGGGCCACGAGGCGCCATTGTCCCCGGGAGACAGGAAGTACACCGCCCCTCCAAGGTTCGCCGAGGACAGGGACAACGCATTCAAGGCCGGATGACGCGTCCTCCTGGAGGAGGACGTCCCTTTCGGGGCCGGACGCTCCGCCCCAGAAGTCGTCACTAAGGGGGGGGAACTGTGGAAGACTGCCGGCTTCCGAGGCCGGTCCGCACCCCCAGGCCGACAGGAGGAGCTCTCCAGACAGCGGGATCGTGCTCCGAGGTCCAGCAGGGCCTTATGGACTCTGTGGTGTTTATACACAGCCCTGCTGGATACCTTGGGCGCCACCAGGAGTCGCTGTGGGGACTTATGGGCTCTGTTGTGCCTTATGACCGGGAGTACGTCACGGTCACGTGACAGGAAGGTATGGCGTGCTCCCGGGTTGAACTAATGGACTGATTGCCCTGACCCGGAAGGAATAAGGAACTGTGGACTGCTGGGACAGGAACACCTCCGGTCAGGGGCTATAAAAGGACGCTGCCTCAGTCCAGACACTGAGCTGTGCTGGGTGGGAGAGGAGCAAAGTGTCTGGGCGAGGAGGAGAGGTTATTGTGTTTATTGGAGTGTGTTTATTTGTGAAGAGTGTGGAAGGTGCTTGGTGCACTGTGGAAAGAAAATAAAAGAGTCTTGGACTGTTACCTGGTCTCGAGTCGTACCTGAGGGTTCGAGGGTGCACTACTGCCCCTATTGCCACAACACACACAAATTATATATATGTGTGTGTGTGTATGTATGTATGTATGTGTGTATATATATATATATATATATAATGTAGATAGGTGTGTGTGTGTGTGTGTGTATATATATATATATATACACATACATACAAACATACACACAGGTATATATATGTGTATATATATGTATGTGTCTATATGTGTGTGTATAGCTTTGGTCACTGAGTGCAAGGGAAAAATAATAAAATATAGTCTATAAGTTATTAAATATTAAAACATTAACGTTTTAAGAAGTACAGGTACATTGAGCACTACTGGAGTGGTTTGGTAAACTACATTTTAAAGACTGTGTAACACAACAGGTAAGTAACTAACAGCAGCTAAAATGTATATGGATCATCTCTTGGTAGTAGATCCCTTTTGAAAGGCGCTACACGATGGCTGTGGTATAGAAATTACATTTTCTATGTGAATGTCCAAATTTCTGCCTCTGGTAATGTGCCTTACCAGCATTACCAGCAATTAAAGAAAATTAGTTTTGTGTCCTCTGCAGTGTTAAGAGAGAAAGGCTTTGGTTTGGGATAAAAGGAAAAAAGTTGTAAAGAAAGGAAAGTTGCCTTTTCTTTTATATAGTATAGAGATGTGTTCGCTGACGATATGAGCCTTTTGGGGACAGTCGCGTGGGTCTTGTGTAGACTGGTGAGACATCCCTGCCATTAATCGGCTGTGATGGCACTGTCAGTCTTCGACTCCTGTGCGTGTCTTCATAATCCGAAGCTTACGACCTCATAATCGTATACGTGCAAAAGAAAGTGCGCGCCTTAATATTAGTTTGCCGCGTGTAGAAAAGGGGTCCCGTGTTTGCACTTGTCTGGGCTATAGCTCAGGGGAGGATGAAAAAATTAAAATGCTCACTTTGACTTAAGGCAGAAGCGCAGTCAGCATCTCAAAGGCCGGCACAGCTATGCGCGCCGGCTGCTCGACTTTGCTGGGCAGGAGACCCTACTTTTGCAGACACGCTCACGATATCAAAAGTCTCCGCTCTTTGAGGTCATTCATATATATATATATATATATAATATATATATATATATATATATATATATATATATATCAAAATACCCGCTACGCAGCGAGAAGTAGTGTGTTAAAGAAGTAATGAAAAGAAAAGGAAACATTTTAATAATAACGTAACATGATTGACATTGTCATGAGTGTTGCTGTCATATATATGCCTGCCTGAATAAGTCACCCTCGCTTCGCTCTTACTTTTTTTCCGTTCATTTAATCATGGCTAGTGGCGGAAAAATTATAAACACTGAGTATGGCTTTACCAAAACAATTATTGATCGCGAATCGATTATCCATAAAGCTTCAATTGGTGATCTTTTTTTCTGTGTTAACCTCATATCTTTTAATACTTCTTCTCAAACCAAGGGGGTGCGAGGCTAAAATGAATCGTGAAGCGCTGATCAATGTAATCGGTGTACCAGGAAATCATGCATTGACAAAAGTTCCCCTTTGCTTGTAATGCAAAGTGTGATTAAATGCATTATTTTTTAACGCGTTATGGAGCACATTCATCGAAGCTTCTCAGCTGTGCTTGTGCTAAGAAAAGGAAACATTTTAAAAATAACGTAACACAATTGTCAATGTAACCTTTTGTAAGTAGTGCCTGGAGGATTCAGTGTGGAGAAACTCTAGAGACAGCGTGTGTATTAACTTGTGGATTTTTCTGTGAGTATTTGGTGGCAGTGTGACGAAGTTGCTTCGGAAGACGGCGTTAGCTGCAGAGCTCAGCTCAGAGCGAAATGAGGTGAATGGGAGGGGAGATGATGACGTCACTCCTCCACCTGCCTTAACTGTCAATCCCCCCACAAACACAGTCTCGAATTTGCATAAGCACAGCCTTTGACCAGCAATTTGAACTTAGTTAGAAAGTGATCAAAACTGTCGTTTATACCCTGCGTCCTCTCATTAAACTTGTATCCCGCATTAGCCGTGGGCATGACAAACGCCAGCGGCAGCCTGTCTATGAACTTAATTTAAACTTTAGGTTTACACCGTGCTTTGTTTCCGAAGTAGCTGCTGGCATGAATATGCTTGTACAGTATGTGTCACTCGCTCGCTTCTTATTGTTTCGCTGCCTTCTCAATTGTATAATGCATGTTTTCTTCAGCGCTTTTTGGAGCTCTTCCTGGTTTTCTATGTAATGCGTTGACAGTCAGTTCACGTGATTACGTGGAGGCATGATGATGTCACACGAAACTCCGCCCCCCACGGCCATCAAGCTCAACTCCATTACATTATATGGAGAAAATTAGCTTCCAGTTATGACCATCACGCGTAGAATTTCGAAATGAAACCTGCCCAAGTTTTGTAAGTAAGCTGTAAGGAATGAGCCTGCCAAATTTCAGCCTTCTACCTACACGGGAACTTGGAGAATTAGTAATGAGTCAGTGAGTGAGTCAGTCAGTGAGTCAGTCGGTCAGTGAGGGCTTTGCCTTTTATTAGTATAGATTATCCTCGCTATTATAGTTGGCACTATTAACGGACTGATTGCTTAGAATGTTTGTAAGTTTTAAAGCTGCTGATGAGTCAAAGAAGCGGTTTTTAACAATATGCTTCTCATGAGTGTTTTCTATCATTATTTCTATACTAAAAAGTAGAAGAAAATGGTCTGATAGAGATGACGAGATACTCAAAGGACTTGAATTTACCAAAATTGACATCTTTACATTTTAACCAGCTTCAGTAAACGTTTGCTTTTCCGCTGCCTCTCTTTCCTTGGCGATCCACACGAGTAAAACTGTAATCCAGAGGCACAGATTCGATTAAAACAGATGCGCCATCTGAGCTAAGCTACGTTTCACTTAGTGCAATAAAATCAATTTTTCTATCACTCATAAGATCATTGATAAAAAATATCTTGTTAGTTAAAGCTCTAACATTTAATAGTGCCATATTTAATGTTTCTCGGGGCAGAAATGAATACTATGTGCATTATTGATATTTGGATCTGTGTGTATTTTTTGTTTAATCTATAGTCTGTTTTTATAGTTTTATTACATTGTTCATCTAAAGTAGTAATTGTAATTACATTATTGGTGTTTTTGCTGTACTGCCTAGATTTTCTACGTGCATTGAGATTAGTTATTAGAGTATTAATGTTGTGCACTTTTACGGAAGATTTTATTAAACAATTATCATGTCCTAGGACAGCAATAGCATTTCGGAAGGGGTTAAGAGTAAAGATAGATAGTCAAGATAAACAAATTACCTTAGATACCTTAGAACAACAAGAATGTACTGAAAATAATTGGGCTACCTGAAATATATGTATTTGCAACTTTAGGAAATACTGACATGCTTATGTTCTGAGTAAGATAAAAGAAGAATCTACTCTAAGTGCTTTCTCCAAAAACTGGATAAATGGGTCTATCCTATACATTAATCCACCATCATTACAATCAGCTGTTCTATGCAAATCATAGTAAAAATAAGAATACTTAATTCTTAAAGCAAAGAGACTGGTTAAAATACTACATACAACAGTTACTCCTATTTAATTCTCACAGTATATGGGAAATATTACACATAACACAGACGTTTTCTAGATGCAAGCTGCCAACATGAGTGCTAAAAGGTCACAAATGGTAGCACAAGTATTGAAAGCTACAGTACTAAAGGTCATCACAGCTCACAGAAAACTCACAAGTTACAAATACAGCAATATTGGAATGTTTCAGACACTGGTGCTTAACAAATCACACACAACCTCAGACAACAACATACTGTATATACATGGCGTATCATAGTTAAAGTGTCTTTCAATATCCTCCTTCAGAGTTCACAGTTTCTCCATGTCAGACTCAGTACTAAAAGAGTGAATGCAGGCTAACATGCTCTACCTCAGCCCCCAACTCAAGTCTCAAAGCTTTAATATCAAAAAGCAAAGGACAAATTCTACTTTAGTCTCCTACCCAGTACTCTAAATCAAAACTTTTAAGCCAATATATTTAATCAAATGGAAAAGCACAATAAACAAAAGATGAAAACCAAGGTCAGAATAAAAATATAAGCCAAGCACATTTTTTTTCTTCTTTTCATTTTTACTAATATGTCTTATTTTTCTTTCAAACTTTACACTTTTTACTAAGCTCATTTTTTTTCTGTTTCTGAGATGAAACACCTGGCTTTAACATTTCCCCTACGAACCTAACCCAGTTCTCAGGTTGCATGCTTCATTATGCTTGTTTGCCCCAAGGCCATACCTCATTGTACCACTTTTAGCCCAAGAAACTAAGTGAACTCAATTAAATTAAATTCAGATTCTGGCTGGTATTAACAAATAAACACTACATTTACAACACCTTAACTTATTCAGGGAGAGTGAGGAATTAATTTCTGAAGTGCAAGTTCCAAACGTATAATTAATTGACTCCCTACTTATTTTTCTATTTATATTTAATTCACCATAAGCAGGTTTTTTTTCAGATTGATTTACTTGATAGGTGTTTTACCTGAGTTCAAAAAGTAAACACAGGTTCCAGTGATGAAGTCTGAGGGCTCTGCCACTATCAGA
The DNA here is from genome assembly GCF_016835505.1 of Polypterus senegalus. Lineage (NCBI taxonomy): Eukaryota > Metazoa > Chordata > Cladistia > Polypteriformes > Polypteridae > Polypterus > Polypterus senegalus. The sequence continues at coordinate 241,698,999 of NC_053154.1, forward strand.
CTAACTTGAGGTTGGACAGATCCATCTAATTTAATATGATATTGTGACAGAAGAGTAAACAGGATGTAACAAACACTGCTGTTAGAATAAGTAATTATTGATTCGCAGCAGTCTTCTCTCAAATGTGTTTGTGCATTAACACAAATAGGCTAGAAAGAAGACCTACTCAGTTTTGTCAACCAATAGCCATCCTCTGTTTCTTAAGTTTCATGTGTTGCCATCAGGCTGCAGATTTAGTTTCCCAAGGGTCAACAGCAATAGATTTGAGAACTCTTTTATCTGCAGAGCTACAAGCAATTTCAATTCTAGTAGTAGTAGGCATCCTGTTGAATTCTGATTTATTATTGTATACTGTTAGAGTTCCATTATATTTTTGAAGAAATCTTATGGGTATGTTTACTGATTTAACAATGATTGTCATATGTTGTCTCATGGCTTATTTTTTGTATCTGTATAACAGTGTTGTATGTTTTGTACTTTCATGCTGCAAACAAATTTCCCTCTGGGATAATAAAAGTCTCCTTAAGATTCTTGGAAGGATTTATTGGAAAGGTTTCAATGAACACTCTGACAAGAAGGATGGCAGATGGCCTTTATTATTCACTGGATGAACAATATTATAATCTACACCTCCTGCCAACTTCTCCAGATAGAGGAGCCTTTTGAAACTACCTGTTTCTCTTTCTTTGTCCCTGGGACTTGTTTAAAGCAGGTAACCATTACCTCACATGTCTAATCCTAGACTCCATTTCGTGCAGGATATGGATTTGGCAGTTCCATGTCAAGTTCTTTGGATTGTGCATTGCTCCTGCTGTTTTTAAATGTCTTATGAGTAGATCCAGGTAGATATGTATTGAAGCTCTACTCAAATTATAAGAGACACCATGCTTTAGCTATTGGACATGCTTTATTTATAGTGAACTGTTGTGAAATTTGATCCTCAAAACTTAAGGAAGACCTGTAACCAGCCAGGCACAAAAACACAAAATCACAAAAGGTCAAGGCCTATAAATCTCAAAATGGGAGTGGGGAACTGATAAAATCCTCCAGCATTTGTCAGAAGTATGACAAAGAGTCACACAAAAAAAAAAGGTTTGGTGCAGCCATCCATATATTGTTCTTGGCTGTAAATGGATAGAATCAAGGTACAGATTTGTACAGGTTGAAGTCCACAACTGAACTTATTTGCTGGCACCAACATAGAGGCTTTAAGGGAGACTGGAGGAAGAGACATCAATAGTGGGACTGGAACTGGGTGGTGTCATTGAGGCCGGGGCCGGAAATGACGTGATATCATCAGTGGGCCCCAGAAACGGAAGTGACTTCATTGGGGCCATTCGGAATTTCCCGTAAGTGGATCTGCAAAGAAGTGAGAAAAACCGTTAGTGCACAGAGTATATGGAATTACTTTCATTCATGGCCTTTAGCTGCCTTCCATGTGCGACACATTATACTGTAGAAAAAAATATTTGTTAAACATAAAGCTAATTAACAAAAGGTTCAAAAAACAGTTAATACAAAGTGTATGTAGAATAAAAACACACACAGAAACCAAAACCAAACTACAAAATGTTGTTTTCTAAGAGGCAACACAAAAGCAATACCAAAATCTGAGAAACTATAATCAAAACAGCAGAATTTAGAGCAGAATGACAAAAAAACAGAAAATAAAATTGAAAATTACAAAGTTTTACAAAAGTAATCCAAAAAAGGAGAGGAAAACAACAAAAGCAAAAGTTAATCCCTAGGTTTTAGGCTGAGGCATCTTGTAATATCCCCTGTACTGGCACCTCTACACAGATTCACAAACCCTGGGCATCTGTAGAACCAAGTGGACAAGTGGTGGAAAAATGGCAGCTGAGAATCCAGAAAAAATGTTTAAAAACAGATGCTCTTTATTATAGTGCCATAAAATAAATCCAGTGTCATGCCTTTCAAAATAAAGGCAGTCTTCTCACAATGACACAGAATTTTTGTCCAACAGAAACAAAAATAAGTGATGTTCATTATATAATAAGTTTTCTATAGTAGTTTGCACATTGTATACCATGGCTCAAAATAATAAGTGATGAAAACATTAATAAAAACATACGATTCTTTCCTCTTATCCTTCAGATAAGACAAAAGTCAACATATCAGAATAAGAACAATTACCAAAACCAAAAAGTGAAAAATAGCGCAAGCACAAAATACACAAGAAGAAACAGTTAAAAAAAATCTATCACTATCACTCTACAGATCATTTCCATCAAAAATCAAAAGACAACCTCTGCTCCTCTCTAAGTTTTATATACCAGGCCTGTTCACTTAATCACACTCTCACAACAGCCTAGTACAGGGGTGCCCACACTTTTTTGGCATGCAAGCTATTTTTAATATGACCAGGTCAAAATGATCTATCTACATTAAAAATTATATATATATATATATATATATATATATATATATATATATATATATATATACTAATAAAAGGCAAAGCCCTCACTCACTCACTGACTCATCACTAATTCTCTGACTTCCCGTGTAGGTAGAAGGCTGAAATTTGGCATGCTCATTCCTTACAGCTTACTTACAAAAGTTGGGCAGGTTTCATTTCGAAATTCTACGCCTAATGGTCATAACTGGAAGGTATTTTTCTCCATTAACTGTAATAGAGTTGAGCTGGAAAGACGTGGGGGGCGGAGTTTCGTGTGACATCATCACGCCTCCCACGTAATCACGTGAACTGACTGTCAACGCAGTGCGTAGAAAACTAGGAAGACCTCCAAAAAGCGCTTAAGAAAACATGCATTATATAATTGAGAAGACAGCGAAAAACAATAAGAAGTGAGCGAGTGACATTTACTACCATATTCATGAGTGCTGCTACCTCGGAAAGAAAGCAAGGTGTAAACCTAAACTTTAAATTAAGTTCATAGACAGGCTACCGCTGGCGTTTCACATGCCCACAGGTAATGCGGGATACAAGTTTAATGAGAGGACGCAGGATATAAACGAGAGTTTTGATCACTTTGTAACTAAGTTAAAATTGTAGGTGAAGGGGTGTGCTTATGCAAATTCCAAGAGACTGTGTTTGTGGGGGATTGACAGTTAAGGCGGATGGGGGAGACACGTCATCATCTCCCCTCCCATTCATCTCATTTTGCTCTGAGCTGAGCTCCGCGATTAACGCCGTCTGCCACCAAATACTCACAGAAAAATCCACAAGTTAATACACACGCTGTCTCTAGAGTTTCTACACACTGAATCCTCCAGGCACTACTTACAAAAGGTCACATTGACATTCGTGTTACGTTATTTTTAAAATCTTTCCTTTTCTTAGCACAAGCACAGCTGAGAAGCTTCGATGCATGTGCTCCATAACGCTGCTAAAAATAATGCATTTAATCACACTTTGCATTACAAGCAAAGGGGAGCTTTTGTCAATGCATGATTTCCTGGTACACCGATTACATTGATCAGTGCATCCCGATTCATTTTACCCTCGCACCACCTTAGTTTGAGAAGAAGTATGAAAAAATATGAGGTTAACACAGAAAAACAGATCACCAATTCAAGCTTTATGAATAATCGATTCGCCATCAATAATGAATGACCTCCAAAGAGCACTGAGACTTTTGATATCATGAACATGTCTGCAAAAACTGGGGTCTCCTGCCCAGCAAAAGTCGAGCAGCCAGAGACGCTGACTGCGCTTCTGCCTTAAGTCAAAGTGAGCACTTTTAATTTTTTTCATCCTCCCTCTGCGCTTATAGCCCAGACAAGTGCAAACACGGGACCCCTTTTCTACACCACGGGAAAATAATATTAAGGCGATTCACACTTTCTTCAACAATTACATTGACAATCATGTTACGTTATTTTCAAAATGTTTCCTTTTCTTTCTCTTTCCTTCTTTGACACACTACTTCTCCGCTGCCAAGCGCGGGTATATATATAGATAGATAGATAGAGATATATATATATAGATAGATATGAGAACAACATATATATATATATATAAATATATATATATATAGATATATATATATATATATAGATAGATAGATAGATAGATAGATAGATAGATATGAGAACAACACTCATATCAATGACAAAACAATTACATTAACAACCATGTTACGTTATTTTTAAAATTTTTCCTTTTCTTTTTCGTACCTTCTTTAACACACTACTTCTCCGCTGCACACACAGTGGTACCTCGGTATAAGTCTGCTATGGAATAAGTCCAACTTGGTATACGTTCTGTTTGGACACGAAAAATTTTGCTTGGTATATGACCTTTGTTTGGAATACGCCCTCTCTCAAGACAAAGCCACGACTGCCCACTAGCGTTAGTGCGCCAGTTGCTAGCATTCAGTGAACAACCCGCGCTATAACTCTCTGTGAACTTTCACGTGTGTGGTATAGCGGGTCCACAGCTCCTGTCAAAGTCCAGCTTTAAAATAAATAATCACTGCGCTCATGGCTTGGTGAGGGGGCGTGGTGGTTATGTGGCTGAAGGTTGTCAGGGCGATTAGCGATGTGGGCGTTTCTCACCAAAGTGCACTTGTGAGGGACCGTCCGCATTCATGATTGTTCCTGGGGCTGCTTATCTTGATAAACAGAAGCGTGAGTCGGCTAGAAGGGGAGGAAAAAGAAAAAAAAGACGGGAGGTTGAGTGAGTGAGAGAGAGAGAGCGAGCGAGTGAGCGAGCGAAGTAGTTGAAGTAGGCAGAGTGAAGGTCAGCTGCAAGTAGGGCGACTCCCCTGTTGGGAAGCAGGGGGGCCGCCAGGTAAAAGGGCACTGGGCTTCTTCTTGGTTTTTTTTTCTTAAAGAATGCTTCCTGCTCTATTTTAACTTTGTTGTTTTTAAGAAGACTTTTTTCTATTGTTTTTAACCTCCATGTTTCACTTCTGATTTTATGGATTATTTATTGAAACTTTGGAGACTGCACTTTAATTGGAACACCTTGTTTTGTTAATTGTTTTAATAAAAGCACTTTGCACTTTTTCACCATCCCCTTGCTTTGTTGTTACCGATGAGGTTAGCAGTGAGGCACATTACCAACGGTGTAGGATTCAAGGGCTCCCCGGCAGCAGATGGGAGCATACAGCAAACCTGCATCGCCACAACGGATTTTGTGTTTTTTCATGTAAATTTGAATTGATTGTTGAAAAGTATGAAGGTGGCATGCGTATCCGGGACATGGCTGTTGCATACTGTTTGCCGAGAACGACGGTATCTACGATTGTGAAAAACAAAGATGTTATTAAAAAGTAAAGTGAGGTAAAATTTTCATTTATTTCATCTAATTGCTTTTGTATTTATATATTTTAGTATTAAGCAGTGTTTAAATTATTTTATACAACCCCATCAATGTATAATATGCCAATAGAAATAGGATTTTTTTTTTCATGGGAACGGATTAATCATTTTCACATTATTTCTTATGGGAAAAATTTGTTTGGTATACGTCCTGTTTGGTATAAGTCAAAAGGTATGGAACGAATTAAGGACGTATACCGAGGTTCCATTGTACATATATATATGTATATATATATATATATATATATACAGTATATATATATATACACTGCTCACAAAAATTAAAGGAACACTTTAAAGAAACACATCAGATCTCAATATGAAGTTGGATATCTATACAAATAACGACAGGGCAATGTCTTAGGAACAAAAGGATGCCAAGTCTTTTAATGGAAATAAAAGTTTTCTGCCTACAGAGGGCTCAATTGTGTAGACACCCTAAAATCAGAGTGAAATGAAGATGTGGCAGGTTAGTCCATTTTTTCAAAAACTTAATTTCTGCTACTCAAAATGCTTTTCAGTATCTTGTGTGGCCCCTACGAGCTTGTATGCATGCTTGACAACGCCGGGCATGCTCCTAATGAGACGACGGATGGTATCTTGTGGCATTTCCTCCCAGATCTGTATGAGGGCATCCCTGAGCTGTTGTACAGTCTGAGGAGCAACCTGGGCGCCTAATGGACCGAAACATAATGTCCCACAGATGTTCTATTGGGTTTAAGTCAGGGGATCGTGAAGGCCATTCAATTGTTTCAATTCCTTCATCCTCCAGGTACTGCCTGCATACTCTTACCACATGAGGCCGGGCATTGTCGTGCATTAGGAGGAAACCAGGACCTACTGCACCAGCGTAGGGTCTGACAATGGGTCCAAGGATTTCATCCTGATACCTAATGGCAGTCAAGATGCCATTGTCTAGCCTGTAGAGGTCTGTGAGTCGCTCCATGGATATGCCTCCAAGATCATCACTGACCCACCACCAAACCAGTCATGCTAAACGATGTTACAGGCAGCATAATATTCTCCACGGCTTCTCCTGACCCTTTCACGCCTTTCACATATACTCAGGGTGAACCTGCTCTCATCTGTGAAAAGCACAGGACGCCAGTGGTGGACCTGCCAATTCTGGTATTCTATGGCAAATGCCAATTTAGCTCCCGGTGCTGTGCAGTGAGCACAGGGCGCAGTAGACATTTGGGCCCTCAGGCAACCCTCATAAAGTCTGTTTCTGATTGTTTGGTCAGAGACATTCACACCAGTGGCCTGCTGGAGGTCATTTTGTAGGGCTCTGGCAGTGCTCATCCTGTTCCTCCTTGCCCAAAGGAGCAGATACTGGTCCTGCTGATGGGTTATGGACCTTCTATGGCCCTCTCCAGCTCTCCTAGAGTAACTGCTTGTATCCTAGAATCTCCTCCATGCCCTTGAGACTGTGCAGGGAGACACAGCAAACCTTCTGGCAATGACACGTATTGATGTGCCATCCTGGAGAAGTTGGACTACCTGTGCAACCTCTGTAGGGTCCAGGTATCGCCTCATGCTACCAGTAGTGACACTGACTGTAGCCAAATGCAAAACTAGTGAAGAAACAGTCAGAAAAGATGAGGAGGAAAAATGTCAGTGGCCTCCACCTGTTAAACCATTCCTGTTTTGGGGGTCATCTCATTGTTGCCCCTCTAGTGCATCTGTTGTTAATTTCATTAACACCACAGCAGCTGAAACTGATTAACAACCCCTCTGCTACTTAACTGACCAGATTAATATCCCATAAGTTTCATTGACTTTATGCTATACTCTGATTAAAAAGTGTTCCTTTAATTCTTTTGAGCAGTATATATTGTAAAGGACCGAGGAGACAGTAGCAAGGGTTGGGGTTTTCCGGCCCCGTATATTGTAAACCACAAACAAAAACTGGTCAAAATTATAAACAAAATAGTTCATAATGCGCGACGCCGACTCCTGGCGCCGCGGCCATTTTATTGGGAGGAGCCGGAAGTGGAGGGATGCCGGGAAGGACCGCAAGGGAGGATGGGAAGGATGACGTCAGGGCAAGATGGCGGAGGAAGGGCGGAAGTATCGCACTGCGGTCAATCCAGGCCTATGGTGCAGGAAGGTCTTTCTTTCTATGAGGAAGCAGAGGGAGAAAGTTAATACCCCACCATTCACTGGCGCGAGTGGTTTCCCAGGTGCTATCGAATCAATCCGCTGCCTCCTACTGCTACAGTGCGTGACAATATATATATATATACTGAGTATACTTTATACATAAAATATATGAATAACCTTTATGGCACAATAACAATTCAATACATTTATGGACACAGTATTTGAATTTAATAATCTTCATTTGGGAAAAAGCTAACTCGCATAAATAAGTAGAGCCGAATAATACAGTCAAGGAGCTTTTGAATTCAGCCGAGTGAAAAATGACGGCTGTCCAATTAACTGAGATTTAAGTTCCTTCTCTTTTCTCTTTCTCAGATCACTTTTTGGAAGGAAGTCAGTTTCATAGTTTTTATAAACAGTTTGAAAGTGCCTTTCCACATTTCCCTTATTTGGAATAGCAAAGATACATTGACAAATGAGACAAATGCACTTCGATTGTGACATTGTGAGTGAAAAAAAACCTCTTCTAATTCCATATAAAGCCCATAACCTCCCCAAACAATTTTTTTTAATCCCTTCTTTAGTCGATATAAATTGGAAGGCTAACTAGATCACAGCCGGTGTTTTGCCGTAGCTTGCGTGTTTGATCGTGCGTGCGGGATGATCAGTGTGTTAGAAGAAAAGAGATCTCAGACTGGCCACCCTGTTTGTCAATCAAGTGGCAAATGCCATAGGAAGGATATATGATTGACTAACATTTAAAAAAATTTTTTTTTGAATGCAATGTGATCTACCTGCACTACCTTTGCGATCTACTGGTCGATTGCGATCGACGCATTGGGCACCCCTGGCCTTGTATAACCCAATCAGAGACAACCACATGACATTTCACCACATGTAGCCTCTCTTCAGGTGGTTTGTTCCCTATATTTCATTGTCTATTCAATGCATGCTCATGGACACCGGCACACACATATACATGGAAAAAAAATGTTTGAAATAAGCAAAAGAGCAACCTCTTCAGCCTGAGTCTGAGCAAAACTATGTATTGTCTGCTTGACTTGTGGCTGTTGACTGATTTTATAGTGGGAGTATAGGATGGGTGTGCTTCCTGGAAATTAAGTTGAATGAGGTCAATAGGTGCTGGAAGTGAGGTCAAGAATGGAGGCAGACTTGGTGCAGTCAGGTGGTTTTCCCTTCTGAAGGTCTGCAGGGAGAAAAAAAGAGACATTACTGCTCAACCCTCTGTCCGGCGTGTCAACACCCATATTTGAGCACTTTGACTGCCTCCTAAGCACACGAGCGTGACACAAGAGATCCCATTCCCTTTCGCTTAACATACAAAAACATCACGACAATAACTAGCAAAATAAAAACAAAAAGACCATACAAAGTGAAAAACTATGAAGACAACACTATTTAAAAAATATAAAAGTCACAGACAGAGCCCTGCTTAAACTGTTACAGTTAAGTCTGCTATCCTATGAGTATGAAACAAATGGTCACCATCAATATTAAAGGAAACAAATGTAGGAGGACAGTTGCTTGGATTTCAAGATCATTTTACAACTCAGTCTTTACATGCTGGTTTGTTTATTTGTATACAAGACTTTGTTCTTTATTCTAATTTAATTATTTAAAAAAATTGAACTATTTTGGTAGTGCCTTGGCTTTTACCATTCAGCTATTAAGGAATCCATGTCAACAATCAATTTTAGATTTTATGGAAAGAAACAAGAAGAACAAAGAAATTAATTTAAAAAATCCAATTAAAATAGATGTAGAACTTAATCAAGCACAGTTAGTTTAGTTCATTTTGGTTTTGCATTAGTTAAAAATATGTACATAACAATTGCTTTATTATGCCAAAGTATGGCTCAGGCAAGGTAAAAGGGACCAGGAGGTCAACATAGGCCAAAAGTCAATAACAAATAATTATAAACCTTGCAACAAATTCAAAGCAAAATACTAAGCTCATAGTTTAAAAACAGAACATATTCCTCTACCCACCAAATTTTGACCACATACACAAATATTTTTTTTTTACTTCCTTTTGCCCTGATTGTATAGTCAAACTTGAATAACCCTACATTGCCTGCTGACACTGGATCCAGTGCTCCAAAAATCCCAAATAGGAGGTAGAAATAATAAAATAATGAAGGGAAAAATAAAAATATTTTAAATGAAAGCAAATTACAACATTTTAGGTGAACCTACTTCACTAACACATAATGTGTTTATAACAGTGTCCTGTTAGGATATACAAACGTTTTGCTATCTAGCATACTGAGGAAAATCTTGTAGCCGTTTCCAGACTAATAAACTGAAGCCTCATCCCCAGATATGCTAGGTGATGTAAATGTGCATTTTTATTTTAGGTCATAAGATGGTGATCATAGATATTGGACCCGGTATCCTATATTGAATACTACAGTCTATTACATACGGAAGCACCCATCAATGGGACTAAAGTTTGGTAGGATAGCATTCAAAAAGCCAATAGCCAAGTAGCTGTTCTGAAAATACTTGATCCATGCTTAACTTTCATACTGGATAAACATTTAAGTGACATGCAACAGGTTTGGCAGCACTGGTGTTACAGGAACATTCTGTTAATGAGCAAGTGGTTGATATTAAATCCAGGCCTTAATAAATAAGTTGAACAATGACTGGGTAGTGTTTGATTTATTATTTTCCCATTCATACAAGTTATTTTCATGAGAACTGGAGTATTAGAGTTTTTGAATGATTGAACAGGTCCAGAGTTGTCACTTTCAGATGAAATATTATGATAAGGAGACCCACAGATGATGATTTCTCGTTGGTCCTGTGTTCAGCAATAAGCCCATGATAATACATGAGAAAGGAGTAGGGTGATCATAATCTGTGAAATGGATAGATGGAGCTATAATTTTCAATATCATGTGCTGTAGCTGGAAATGCAATGACTCAATATGTGAGAAGATGTGAGAAGAAAACACTACAATATAATGTAAGAAGAACCACAGAAGTTAAGGACACATTAGTAAAAACAGTAGTTTTGTAACTCTTCCAGTGGGGCTTCTCCCAACAAGAGCTTGGGGATCCTTATAGGCATGGGTTTTCCGAACAGGAGAAATGCAATGTATATGGTTATGTGGTGGCCCGGGGTAAGAAACCCCAACAGCAATTTATTTTGGTATATCACTTTTAATTTGTTTCACCCCTTTGAGACCTCCTGGAGCACAACAAAATATAGAGGGACCACACACACACATGTAGTGGCAAGTTCAAATACACGTTTATTGAATGCACAGAGTTTTTCTATCCAGGTAGTAATTCTCTCCCCTTGGTCGGGGCCCCCCTCCCAACACACCCGTGGTGGACACAGCAGTCCAAAATAACCAAAACACAACCCTCAGTTCTTTTTCACACAGCACTCGAGTTATATCACTCTAGGAAAGCACAGCACTCAGTTCTTATACACACAACACTCAAATTATATCACTGTGGGAAAGCACAGCACACTATAAATACTATTAAGGGGTGGGGGAAACATAAAAGGGGCAAAAAAAAAAACGAATAACTAAACTCCACAAACAATAACCCAATACTCAAAACATTAATAAATAAATAAATAAATGTAAACAGTTCTTGGGCCTCTGTGCTCTCACCGCGAGGCCCTCACTTAAACCAAATAAATAATCAAATACCAAAAACCTCTGGCAGTGCCCAATGTCCCCTGTGCTCAAATGCTCAGTTCCCAGGTCTCACAAGTCCCGATTCTCCAATGCTGAACACATTCCCTACATTCCACAACAGTGTCCAGTTTCAGCAATCCGGTAATGGTGTCATTCCTTCCAACCAGCCAATCACTGTTGCTGCTCCACACTGCCGTCGCCGTCTCTCCTCCGTCGCATCACAGACCCTACGGCAAAGAGCCAAATAACCCTCAGACCCTCTTTTCCCCCTCCTCATCCATAAGGCCAATGCACACAATCTCAACTAGCTATTAGTCACTTCTCTTTATGCTGGGGATCGTGGGGGTCTGAGTCGCTCTCTCTCTCTCTCCGTTCTGGTCCGCCCGCTGTTCGTTCCGTCAGCCTGGTTCCACTCCCAATCTCTGTCGGCGTCACCCGATCAGCCTCTGTGTTCTTGTTCACTCGCCTCGATCGGGTACCTGAACACACAAAGAGAAAAAAGGGACAAATATCCCATGGCCGCTGCCCATGTCGCCGACGCCGCTTTTCCCTCCAGACTTGGACCACCGCGCTGTAGTCCACTCTCTTCAGGTCCCAAAAACACTTTACAAAAAGTCCAAACGTTTAGTCCCTTCGCAGCATTTCGGGACACCTTTTCCCCAAGTGAGCACCACAAACAAACAGCAGCGGCCATCTTAAATCCTGCCTCAACTTCGCCCCAACTAGCTCATCAGTGATTGTTCAGCGGTTTGATCGCGTTAGGGGCGGGGTCACACAAGACCTGCATCGCTGTCCAAGGCGCTGCTAGAGTAAAATAAATTAAAGAAACACACACATAATATTTACACAAAATATAACAAAAATAAACAAATAACAAGAAAAATGGCACTCATCGCGCTGGGACACAACAGTTACAAGTTACTCTATAGTAAAAAAAAAAGTAAGGAAACAAGGATCACCACACAACACTGTTCAATAATTTTGGTAGAACACCTTTCCAGTTTAATCCAAAACTGAGACCCAGCTTAGTCTCTTATCTGTTAGGCATAAGAGACAGAGAAAGAGGAAGACAGAACGAGAGAAGGTTGGAGTAACCAAATGCTGTACTGATGTCCCATAATTTATGAAGTGAACCAATGCAATACTCTTGTAAAATGAACACCATTTACTTATCCTAAGCCTGGTTTTATTTCTCATTTGTAATACAGAGACAAAAAATCAACACTCTTGCTATGGACAGAGTGAAGCCTTCAGCAGTGATGAGTGAAACAATTTTTGGTGAAGCTTCATTTACAGAACTAGTAAAATTTATGCCAAATCTCATGTGCAACATTTTTCTCCATGTAACAAAAGCACAGAGAAAGTTGTTCTGATGCAGAGCATGGAAAGGTAAATGCAAACAGAGATTACTTGCAAGAGCTTTGGAGGAGCTTCTCCGCTGGAAAAATCCATTGGCCTGGGTGCATGGCCAGCAGCAAGTCTCCCAGAAGATCCTGGTGAGAATCTGTTTATGGAACTGGGGAAAATGAGCATAGAAGGATATCAGAAATGACTCTGGGGGTTCATGGCAAAAAAACTCAATGGGACCCTCCCACTCACTCTACTCTAAGTCTCACCATGGTAAAATGTATTTCCATTATTTTTGCACAAAGCATGAATGAATAAGATTAACAGGCAGAAATTCATATAAAATGTTGTGAAGAACATTATACAATAAATAAATTTATTTTGAAAACAGAGAATCAATAATAATAGAATATAATAAATGTAACTTATTGAAAAGGTAAATAAAATGCAAAAAAAAAATTAAGTAATAAAAATAAATTTATTTTATATAGATTATTATTTTATATAAAAATATTTATATATACAAACTATTATATATTTATTATATAAATTGCACAAATATTTACAAAATATTGTATATGTGCACATAATAAATATTGAAAAACAAAAAATGGCTCACAAAGGTATTACCATAAATCTCTGTGTGTGAGTATTGCCTACAGCACATGTAGTGACTATGTCTTCCAAGTCCAAGGACTTTCAAACATTGAGCTCTATTGAAATTAAAGCTAGGGCTGAAAGCCTCTCCTGCCAAATGGTAGATCTCAAGTAAGATTTATTAATCAGCTTTAAAGATGAAAAATTTCTCTCACTAGAGACAACAGTGATAGGAAGAGTCAGGACTGTTGAGTGACTACATTTTCACTTCTTAGACGCCTGTTCTACTGTTACCCATTCACTCTGCAGCTGAACTGGTTCTGCTGAATTTGGTCACTTGCTGACTACAGTGGAGCCTGGAGAGACTGACTGAAGCCAAATCAGAAATGGCCACAAAGTTTTAACAAACTGAGCCACTCCATTCTTGCTTCCGTGCATGTAAATTCTTTTCATCACAAAAACTCTTGCAACCGAGATTGAGGCCTCTACTTGGGGTGGGGTGTTTCCCATTGTGTCATTGTAGTATACTGATGCTGTGCTTCAAGTGAGGTTCTCACAGATTTGTCGATCCAATGAGTACCTATATAAATAGACACCGTGTGGGCCCCCTCATAGTTTGGGCCCCAAATAGTTGCATGCCTTTCCTGTCCTGTCACAAATCCTCTGGATAATATTAACTTTCATGTCTCAAAAAGCTGTGAGAAGCAAATGGCAGAAATGCAGATGAGGCAGATAAGAGCACATGGTAGTAGCCATGGAAGCAGCCATAGAAAATAGGGTTAACAACAGTGGCACTGGAGTTAAGCAGAAAAAGTAAACAGCAGTTTCAGATACTCTTTTATGGATCAATATTCCTTACATCTAGGAATAACTTTAAACACATAAAAAACAGATTTTACTAAGTTGCAAAATTGCAAGGAAAATTTATTTTAGGGCCAATATTGTGAAACTGTGTACACAAATAAAAATCAAAACTCTGCTGTTTTGCTCATCACTAGTTAGTGTCCTATATGACAACTGACCAAATGGGGCTGAACTTCCAGAGAAGAGAATTAGGTTCGATGTGAAGTCAATGATTTCTGAGGGACTGGTATTAAAACACTTGCAATTCAAGATCCTTGATTTCCTACAAGAGATGGAATATAATTTGAAAGCAGACACATCCTTCATCGTACCTAAAGTAAAACTTACTTTGAGTGATGTTTTATTTCTTCCTGTAGATACAAAATAATCAATCAGTCATGTTTTCACCACATATTCTAGTTGAGGGCTAAGCAAAATGGTGGATATGTCCTGTTTCAGTTCAGGAGACATCCTAAATGTTTTACAAATTATAAAGTTCCTCTGGGATGCACAAATATGGAGTGGAGAAAGCAAAAAAATGTTTCTTTTTTGCTTGGCAATGTGTTTAAAAATGAAATGAATTAATGAATAAATAAATAAACAGCATACTCTTTCAAAACACTTCAGAAATGTATATGTGTTTTAAGGTTTTGGATGAGGGACTGCACTCAGATGAGCCACCACTCTTACAGAAGTGATCCCACTGCAGTGCACAGTTTGAATTGTCCTGCTCGGCAACAGATTTCTGATCAGCTTTTATTTATCTGAGGAGACTGGATGGTCTCCAGAATTCACAGCGTTGACTCCTCAGTTTGGGAGGATTGTTGGTAATTGTGGGGATTTTTGTCAACTTCTATGTAGAAATTAGATTATCTGTATGTATACCCTTTTACAATAACTTACATTTAAAGTTTCATTTTTATTTTAAAGTCTTGAGGTTTTTGGCTTATGTAAATTAGAGAATACATTTGCTGGAGCCAATCCCAGCCAACACAGGGCGCAAGGCAGGAAACAAACCCTGGGCAGGGTGCCAGCCCACTGCAGTGATGAAAACATACTCATTTAATTAATTTTATCTGATATCTGAATGATTTCAGCAAATCATTTTTAAGGATTCTGCTGCAAAGCATGTGATATATGGGATGATTGGTTTAATCAATAAAGGATTTAGATCGGTGCTTCTAGGTGGTTGATCAGACTTTAAAGAAACAGAGAGCTGTTTGCCAGTTATCAGCAAATCATACATCCTTGAAATTCTGTTAACTATTCTTTGTTATCTTTTCTTGATCTTTTCCTTGGTATTTTTTTCTGTTAGTAATGCTCATTCTAATAAATTAAATTGCATAAATATACTCATTGGTATACGTATTCTGTGCAGTTCTTTTTCTTTCTTTGAAAAAACACAAATGTATATTTTTCTGAAAAGCACTCTTTGATAGTTCAGTTAAGAGGAATTTAAAACCATCTGCATATCAACACATACCTTTAGTTATAATGTCCTATTCTTTCCTCTGCTGCAATTCCATTCTCTTTTGAAAGGAAAAGCAAACACTAGATTTTCTCATTGATATAGAGCACTGGTTTGCAACGTGAAATCCTGCTTTTTTTGTTTGTAAACTGCAGAAAAGACTCACCATGACAGCTGCTTCTTATTTCATGAATATAAATCTAGAAATTGACAAAAAAAAAGATCTGGCTTTATCAAAGCTTCCACTTGTTGTAATGTTGTACAAGAAGGAAATAATTGAGAGTCTGGCCAAAGTCATAAATAATTTGAAGCAGTAAATGTGTTAAACATAAGTGAGTATTGGATTCATATAAGTGTTTAACCTTATGGTTAGAGGTTAGAAAGGAGTGATAGCAAAGGTTTCACAATCTAATGGATGAAGTTCAGACAGGGTTTTTTTAACTTAATGATGAATTTGCTGAGAGTCAGTATGTAAAAAAACACATTCTGATAAAGTAAGTTGTGCTACAGACAAGGGTAATTGTCATGTGTGATTTGAGTTTCTTTTGCAAATATGTGTACTGTATACAGTATAAAAATCTGCACAGGCTAATGCTTGTTACTGGTCTAAATATAAAACAAAAAAAAATCTTGCAGTATTTTCATTTGAGAGGTATATTAGTTGACCATAATCAGAATATTGTGAAAGTATTTTGTTGTTCTGCATAGATTCAATACACGTTGTGTCTTCACTAGTGGAATTAAGCATGTCATGCTCCTCGCTATGTAGTGCAGATAGGATAGTGACAGGGACAACCAAAAGCCTTGATTCCTTGCATCGCCGGCACTAGGTATTAGTTAGTGATAATAATTGGAGCATGGGAGATGCAGAGAGAGATAAAGGACTCAGGAGTGTTGTGGACTTGGAGTATAATTTTATCTCATGGAGACAGGATGGCAGAGTGATTAGTACTGTTGCCTTACAACTCAAAGTCAAACTGTTGACCCCAATTGGTCCAGCATAGTTGGAAGATGCTTTCCTAGCCCTCATGGACACTTTAAGACTATGATATCATTATAATCCACTCAAAACTAATTCAGTTTCTCCTTATCCATTGACTTCAATGGATTTTGCTGAGTTTGCTGAAATTCCTGAACATTTCTACATTTTTGCCAAACTTGAAACAAATATAGATACATGAGAAGACAAGTACAGAATTGGTATAATGATAAGCTGTTAAGTAACCTTACAACCTGTGGATAGGAAGTGTCCTATCAGTCCTACCATTTACACTCTGCTACAATTTCTTTTTTTGCTGCTAATAATTTTCCATACCAAGTTTTTCAATTGTATATTAAATTCAATACACAGCCATTCATTGTCATATTTCATAAGCTGTAACTTCTAATGCTGTTTTCTAATTTTAAATTCAAACTTTAATATGCATAGTATGTGCTCTGTACTACAGTTTACTTCAGGATATGTCCTATATTTTCGTACAATTGTTTATAATCTAAACTGATTGAGTAATAGCGGATTGGTTTTTACTGGGTCTCGTAAGGAGGTAGCCGGACGTATAAATGTCTATGGTGGAGTTCAAACAATGTTTTCATCATGTCTAGTTAATTTGTGGAAAATCCAAGAAGCTTAACTGTCTTTGCTTTTGGTTTCCCAATTAAGCCTGGCCTTCATCCTTACCAACATCCCTTCTGAAATCACCAATCAACATCATTAAATAAACCTTTTCAGTATTTTGACTTTAATTATATGTTGCAATTAAAGAAAGATGTTTTTTTCTGCTTGTGCCACTGTTGTGTACACCTGAATTACTTCTTACGTCTAATAATTGGTTTTCTACTTCATCTGATGGATATAAATCTACTATTTATACCACTAAACGGTTTGCAATACCTTTTTGTCTACTACTATAGGCCTTAAAAGTCTAAAATTGGCATAAATATTTGCAAACATGGTTAGATTTAGTACTTTTCTTTAGTGATGTGTTCGCTGAGTCCTTTCCCAAGTAGTCACCATACAGGTGTATAGTTATAAGAACCATTCTTAGTAAACTAGTGTTGATGCTATAAACATAAAGTAACATAAGGTAATTATTAGAATGTGTAGACCTTAAGAACTCTTTGACAGTTCAGTAACATTATGTACCCTTAGGAATATAAGGTTAGTTTACAAGCTGGTATTATTGATGATTTAGTACAGCTACAGCAAGTCCACACTTTGTGGCCTAGAAGCTATAAGGGTATTTTCTGATCTTACAACATGTAACTGACACAGCAAATGTACTGCTGAGAAGTAAGCTTAGGCAAAATGTAAAACAGATAGAAGTGTGAGACTGAAATATCACAGAGAAGAATTATTTTAAGTTTGAAAACGAAGGTACTTGAACTATGGAAGTATTATATATTACGTGTTATATACACGTTGGACTCAGTGCTTGAACCTTTGCCCTGCCAGTAGCTGTACAATTTTGGAATGAGCAAAGAAACACAGCTACAATAGCATTGCATTATCTTATAAAATAATGGCATCATTTACAGTATCAACCACATTGCCTTATTCCAGAACATATACTGTATACTGTAAAGTTGGGGGGTCGAGGTTTATCTTCCTACCTGGCTAAACAAACACTTTACACACCTGGTTGCCCCTTCTTAAGGGTTTTGCTTGCTTTTTTCTAATTTCCCTATTGTTATTTATCTGTAACAGTTCTAAATTTGTTATTATTATTTATCTCACTACATGTATAGACATTGCCTGTTTCT
The DNA here is from genome assembly GCF_016835505.1 of Polypterus senegalus. Taxonomy (NCBI): domain Eukaryota; kingdom Metazoa; phylum Chordata; class Cladistia; order Polypteriformes; family Polypteridae; genus Polypterus; species Polypterus senegalus. The sequence goes on from NC_053154.1 coordinate 241,717,107, forward strand.
GTCTGTCGAGTTAGAGTGTTTGAGTTCTGGTGATGGCTTTCTACTGTAAACTGCCTGCAGACTCTAGATGATGAGTAATGAATCTGATGCTTTGAAAGGGAGTAGATCTGAGATGGTTTCTGCTGTTTTGATTTGGTAGATCTGAATGGCTTTATCTGACAGTCTGTCTTTAGATCCTCCCAACTTTCCTTCCAGCTTTAGTTCTGCTGCTCATTTGCTAATGTGGATAAAGGGAGACACTGGTACATACCTGCTCGGATGATTTGTGAAAGGTATTTGGATTATCTCTTGTTCTTGGTGTAGTTCATTGTTCTACAGGTAAGATATTCAGGGAACACTTCCATGTATTACATCTTCTTCTCATGTGCTACAGGTTAATCCCTGCTGTTCTTGCATTGGACCATTGACAGGGTGTTCTTTGCTGGACTTGTTATAATCACTGTGGCATTGGATTGCATTGAACAATTGTGTACATTACCAGCAGTAATTTTAATTTCATCAAACTAAAACTTTTAACTGTAACTGGACAGTGCATCATTTTCTTAATTACACTTATGTACAATCTCTTGTAAAAGCTGTTTCTTGCTCAAGTTGGAAAACTAACTTTAAAGTAGGTCTCTTGCTTATCTGTGAATTCACAAAAGAGAAGAAACTAGAAATATCGTGTTTAAAACAGGGCAGCAACTCAGTGATTGTTTTTATCTGAATTAGGGTACCCTCTGGACATGGTGGTGAAATTGTCTTATATTACATAACTGATTATAAAGTAAAACGTGTCTTATTAATTATTTTTCTGTTGAATATCTAGCAATTTGTTTAGGTCATGAAGGTCATCACATCTCCAGGATACCACCAATTATCTAATGAGTTTAATGCACAATTGTCATGTTTTCTTAGTTAAGCTACTGTCCTTGCCAGGGGCAGACTGACCATTTGGGCATTTGGGTAATACCCGGTAGGCTGCGGACACTGGTCTGGTCATGGGACAACCATTTCATGAAATAAATTTTATGTACTGGTTACTGTTTGACATTGAAATTAATTTTCTAAACTGCTAAACATTATCTGTCCGGTACTGTGATTTATACAGTCCTATATAATATCCCGTATTACATCATCAATTTCTTTTAGTTGTCAGCGCACAACATTGTAGCGAAAAATCTGGTCAAAACTGCCTGTAAGTTTTGAGTTAAACTCATATTAATATTTTCTTAATTTGAATAGAATATAAATTTCTTTCTTAGTAATAACTTATGGTATGGTCTTTTCCCCCTATAAGTTAGTAAGACATAGAACCTTCTTACTATAACTGAGAAACAGTATAATAATAAGCTTAGTTGTGTTAAGAACAGGTCCCAGTAAAGAGGGACTTGAAAGACCCATTTTCTACTCAGAGATGGGATAAGCATACAGTTTTCTGATTGTTTAGAAATGGTTCTAAAACGTTTTGAAATGGTTCAGAAACGTTAAGTAAATAGTAACGATTTGAGATGTAACAAGATTTAAGCTTTGAACTGAACTTTTCTTAACATTAATCTTTTCTTTTTTGCTATTTAAATTTAATTTGAAACTTAACTAAACTTTTAAAAACAAAGATATTTTGTCTGTGGAATCATTTCTGTGCGTCAGGATTTTGTTGAAACCCATTTTTTTTAAGTTGAAGCTGCTGGACTTTGGTAATTTTGGGAAATTGCAGCTACACTGCCTATTGCCAATTTCTGTTTCGATACCGCTACATTTCATTTAGCATATACATTATTGCAATTTATTTTATGTCATATCTAGTATTTAAATTCTTCGGTGCTAATAATTAGTTTAGATTATGTCTTATGCATTTTATTGTTCTCTGGTCAAGGGTGTGAGTGATAGGGATTTCAGCTGCAATTGTTAATATGATGAAATAAAGCTATAAAGCATCGGATAGGAATTTTTCATATTAGGATGGAACATTTATAGTTTATCTTTAAGTTAATGGAACATGTGAGGTTTTTGTTATAACCTCAGTTATAATTGGCAGCAGTTTAGATAGAGTTAATATCATAGGCTCAAAGCAAGTAGCAAGCCGCATACTCATCACAAATTTTAAGAAAATTAAAATGAATAATGGGCCGAGTGGATCGACCTCGTCACTGCACTTGGTGAAGGATGCCCAGTCGGTTTTAAGACCCAGTCCACTTCTGGGACCTCATGTATAAATGGAATGTACGCACAAAAATGCTGCGTACACCCATTTCCACACTCACATCATGATGTATAAAAACTAAATTTGGAGTAAAGCCATACAAATTTTCATGCTAGCTCCATCCCAGGCAGTACGCAAGTTCTCCACTTGGTTTCGCAAACTGGCGGCACCCCAGTGTCAAAGCAGTGCTTTTGTTCCAGTGTGGTTTCCCTTTCTTTTTTAGATCCACATCCCTGACGCAACTTTATCAAATACACTGAAATTAACCGCATATTGTTTATTAGTTTAAGGCATCTGATTGTAATTAACCTGTAACAATATAATGTCCATGGAATGGCCAAACTATTCCAAATACCATAGTTGCTTTAACGTTATTACTCTCAAGTATTTATCCCACTGTATCTGAGTGTGGAATCAGCTCTATAGCAGCTGATCGGTAAGAGAATTATCAGTATACAGCTTCAAGCACATGCTGCTTCAGCCATACTGTCTATTTGAACTTCTCTCATACAACAAATGCTTCAGAGCCTTTTCTGTAGGGACATAACGGTTCAAAAACAGTTTCATCCCAAGAACTATAAATGCACTCAATCAGTCCATCAAGTGCTCCTTGTAGAACTGTTTGTACCTATAGGTACAATTACCTCACTGTAAACTTGCGATACAGTTATAATATTGCACAACCTGAGCCACTTTATAAAGTGCGCATTTACATTTGATGACAATATCACTTTTAAGATGAAATGCAGCAAAATATTTTTATTACATTAAGCAGATAAAATGTTAACATCATTTAAACAATCTATATTGTTAATAATTAAAACATGTGAGGACACGGTGGACAGTGGTAGTGATGAGCTGGCGCCCCATTCAGGTATTGTTCCTCCCTCATGCTGTATGCTTGCTGGGCTGGCGCAACACTGGAAGTATAGATGGATAGAATAATTAAACATCCACTATGAAGATATTTCAATGTTCCATAAAAGTTTTGAAGAATCAGCATTCTAAGCTTACAGATGGCTTGACATCAATTACAGAGCTGATTGTGTGGCGATTGGGTACTTGTTGAAAGAAAAGGAAAGACAGGAGTTAGAGGTTAGTATATTTGAACGAGACAGTACTGCTGCAATAAATTATTTCATCGAAGGTCGTGCATGGCGCAGCAAGGATCTTGCGGGAGGGCAGGAACAATCTCTAGACAGGGCGTCACCGTGTTCCCATGTTTAATAAGATGCTTTAATTCATATCATCATGAAAAGGATATCAGGTATACATCTCAGTATTTTAATTATTCAGAGAGTTCTATTATCACAAATGTAATGGATTCTGTTTCTTGTCGGAGGAATAGAAAGCCTTTTTAAGAAGCACGTAGTGATTCACACACATAGAGTACATAGAAGAACACATACAAAGCAATGCATTTAACATGGTACTTTATTAACAATGGGTTTTGAGAAACTAGTAAATTAAAGATTTTAAGATGAAGTTTATGATGTTCTACTTTAATGACAAAATAAAGTACATGATTAAAGTGGAAATTTCGAGATTAATAAGATTTTAATTTTTGCATATTGTGGCCAATGTTAGTGGGTCTAGAGTTAGGGTCTGAAAAGGGCCAAAAATGACCTCTGTATAAATCCTTTCTTTATCATGCCAGACAAAAGCAGTTTTCAAGAATGTCTAAATACTATCAAGGGTCCTAAGATGGAGTAATCTGCTGTGAGCAATGTGTTTCTCAGAGAGCTCTTAACAATGTCACTAGTGACAGAAAGTATTCTACCTCCTTATGCAGAAAGTACAGATTTTTGAATGGAAGTGACCAGAGGAAGAAACATAGTGAACTCACCAAGACTCATTAACCAAAAGCCTATCCAATCTCCTGTCTAAACAAAACAGTCCTTAATCACAGTTGAAAAAATCCTAGCCTTACATCATGATAATTAATAACACACATACATACACACACACACTCACATACGATAAAGATTTGTTTTGGTTTTTTTTTGTGTGTGTAAACTCAGATAAAGGCAGAACTGAAGCATTGGTACTTAAGGTGTCACACTGGTAACATCAATTGCACGACTACTGGAACCATGCTTCATCACAACGGCATGTTGCATTCTAGGACAATAGAACTCAGAGAAATACAAACTGGAGCCAGAGAAGAGGTAAAATAACTTAAACATAAGGAAAACAGTGTTAAAACAACAAAATGCATGTGATCAGTGAATTTCTTGATCTGAAAAACAGATGCACACCTTCTTGCAAAATATCAGAAATGTTGAGATATTAATAAAATGTTGAGATTTTCATAAAAAGTTAAAACAAACCTCAGTTCATAACATAAAGAAAATTATAGTACCACTGGGTAAACTAAGTTTTTGTTCAAGAAAGAAATGCATAAGATCAGAAACTTGCGGACTCCAGTTTTCCCATTTTGTATTTTGTGGCTTTCCTTGTGGTGAACTAAAATCACATCTAGGGCCAATTCCTGCCTGTAACCAATTTTGCTATTAAATGGGTAAGAAAATGAAGGGAAAAATGTAGGATAGTGGGATGAAAGAATGAATTTTAGATTTTACTTTGCTAACTACTGCCACTCATGGTATTAGACCTTTCTTGAAACAAGAATGATTTAAGAGTGTGCAAAAATATTGATATTGTGAAGTGCTGTAGGAGAAAATATGTCTTAAACTTGTGAAAGCACTATTGGTAGCACTTAGCACAGAATACATTATACGAAATCCCATAACTTTCAGCAAGCCAAGCAGAAGCTAAAGCTGAAAGGCATGAGGTCACATATAGAGTCAGTAATAAACAAGATAATGAGATCTGTAGTAGTTAAGAGCTGACATATTTATAAGGGTATTCCGGCGTCTCTCTGTTTTATATAAATATTTTAATGAATCGATATCTACCTGCCTACATCAAGCTTTTTGAACTATAATTAGAACTCTGAAGGATTACACATCCATTTAGCAAACATTTGGAGGTTCTGCTTGGAAGCAACAGCAATTAATCACAGGTTTAACGATTAAAATTAAAAACTACTATCAGCAGATATCATGCATTTTTATAGATGGTATGTCACTCAAAACAATAGTACATAGACTTCATTCAGTGTTTGTAAATGTGTATACAAAAATAATATTTTGTAATACCTTACTTTTGACAAGTATCTTCTAAAGGAATATAAAGTTATTTCATAATACTACCTTTGATATTATTCTCTAATATTTATAGTTTATAAATAACCAAGTAAAAATAATTCTTCCCTAGAGGACCTTTCCTTTATAAAGATCATGCAGGCTTCAAAGCAACAAAGTAACTATTAGTCAAGCCTGATAGGCTGTTACAAGCAAATGAGAGGGAGCAGTGAAATATGACAAATTTAAAATCACAAGATTGATGAGCTTTGGTGTTTGAGGTGCACACAAAGCTGTTTCTGTAATTGTCCATTCCCCTTGGCAATGAGAACGATTTAAAAACACATAAAACATAGCGATTTCTGTAGTTAAGAACAAATCTTCAAGTAAGAAAAAAAAGATGAAAAATGAAAAAGCATGAAAGAGGTCACTAGGAAATTAAGACATGCATACTGCATGAAGGATATCTTTAGTACGGTAAGAGTACAATTAATGTAGTTCAGAAATCCACCACATACGGTATGTAATCCCTTTAAGCAAGAGTGGAGCTTTTGTTGTGGCTTGATACATTTTCCAGGATTATTAAATTGAATTTGTCAGTATTAATTGAAGCAAAAAGTTATTTTAGATACTAACATGTTTTGGTTCAGTTTTGAGCATACTAACAATGATGTCCATACAAGTGTAACAGTTACTAATGCTGCAGAGAAAAATGACACAGATGTTACATTAGCACAAAGCAACATACAGCAGATCTGCATTCTGGATTGTCTTCTGAGTGAGTTTGTATGTTCTTCCAATATTTATCCACTTTCAGTTCAAGTAGAAAATAGCAGCAAATGGCTCCATAAAAAAAGAAAACTAATAAATACTGAAAAGAGGAGTATATTGTACACCAATTGACACAATATATTACACTTAATGCCCTCATTATTATAGTGATGTAAATACCACACTTAATATACAATGTGAAACAAATTATATTTTTGGTCTCTGTTTTATGTCTTATATTCTAAACAAAAATGCAGGTATCGACAGATGACTTTCTGAGGAATTAGCATCAACCCTGATGTAGAAATGTGACAGAAATAAATTTGAAACATTTCATTTCTTTTTTCAAGAAAATGTCCTGTGTCTTTGTTCCTTTTTTCTTTGATTGAAGTACACTGATTTGGTCTTAGCTTTTTCCATCCTTAAAAGTGGACATGTCATCATAATGTCATCATGTGGCATTGTCTGAGAGACATCTCTGCACAATACTCATCATGGATAGGCCATGAAATGATCTTGTGACACTGAAGATCTCAAGTAAGTTTTGATGTGCTTCAGTCTACAGAATCTTGCATCTGCAGGTGCTACAGCGACTGGAGCAGTGGCAGCAATCCTGAGGGCCACCCACGTATTTTGGGAAGATTTCTTGGAGTTTTTTCTTTTGTGTAAATTATAGTAATTCCATATTGTTAGGCAGAGCGGGGAAATTTTTCCATTTCTGATTCCGGTTCTTTGTGATTCAGGTCAGTACCTTTACAGGTCAAGGAGCTTCTAAGAGCTGCAAACTGAAATTTCACATCTTGGAAGACATGGAAGAGAGAAGTTTTTCATTTTGTTTTGCAAGAAGGCAAAATTAATTCTAAAAAAAAAACCCATGCATTGCACACTTTCATCTCTAAATTAGTTCACCATTATGAGCAATCCAGGAGATAATATTGAACCTCTACACTGAACTCTCTTTTTCTCATCTTTCCATAATTTTCTGTATTGTGCTCCTGAAGACTTTGAACTCAATTACATTTGACCTACTTGTGCATGAATACCACGTTCCCCCAGTCCTTTCAAGCTCATGCTACATCTGTGTCTGTGTCCTCTGCTGCTATCACAGTTGTGAGTGCCATTTTTCAGAGCGATTTGTACACAATTGTCTAGTGTGTGATATTTATTGCAGGATGCAGCATTAATGAATTTAGAAATGAAATGCATGCATTGAACACAGCTTTAACAGATATCAGCAGAATAAGAGGATGTGCATTAAATAAGTTAAAAAGAAAAATCTCTGGCCTTATTTGCCACTTTTTCAGATGCAAGCTAAAAAACACCCCTGCATACTATAATTGAAACTGCTAGTTAGGCTTTTCACATTACAACTGCTTTTGTTAGTTTTATGTTTATAAATAAGAGCTTAAAAGTCAGTTAATACACCTTCTCTGTAATGCTAGGGCACTTGATACCACTAGTACTTTGATCAAACATCTGGTCCTGTTGTAGTGGCTGGAAGCAATGTGCCTCTAAAGACACAATTCACACGCACTGCAGTGTGGGAAGAGGCAGGGTGATGTGGGACAAGACAACAGTTGTATATAGGTTTAAGCACATTTATTAAACAGTAATTTTTGCCTGCATTAAGAAAACGTTGTCTGGCATGTTTTCTTTCCTCGCAGGGCACTACAGTGGTGGCCCCGATGCTCTCGGATGATTTCAGAGTTGTGTTACTCATGTCTGCCAACGCGGTGGCATTAAAGTTACCAGAGTTTTGGGAACAGCAAGCTGCAGCGTGGTTTGCTCAAACAGAGGCACAATTTGCTTTGTGGGACATTACGGCAGATGACATTAGATACTACTACATTGAGGTACTACTACATGTAATACATTGTTGCAACTCTCAGAGGCTCTATAGAGTCCAGGGTGGTGAGTCTGCTTGAAAATCCCAAGGAAACAGACAAGTATGTAACCTTAAAGGCATACCTTTTAGAAGCATACGGCCTCACTGAGTCAGAGCGGGCATGGCGGCTACTAATATTGCCGTGCCTAGGAGACGCGAAACCCTCCACGTTGATGAACCAAATGTTAGCTTGGCTAGGTAGCCATAAGCCCTGTTTTATATTTAGAGAGCTGTTTCTCCAACAAATGCCGGAACAAGTGCGCACTGCCCTGGACAATGTGACTATCATTGACTACTGAGAGTTAGCCAAGATGGCCGACAGACTGCACTCTGCTTTTGCAGATCTATCTACCACCTGCAATCCTCGTTTGTCCCATTAGCAAGCCCGTGTCTTGTACTGCTTATCCCCCAACTGCCGCCATACAGAAAACACAAAGAAATGTCAGCTTGTAGGTTTAACCCACCCGGGTTGGTCAACACTAGCTCATTAGAACCTGCACACCACCTTCTCTACATAACAGATGCCCAATCCAGCCGCCGTTTTCTATGTGATACTGGTGCACAAGTGAGCATGCTTCCTGCATCACCTACTGATGTGGCTTCAGGCAGAGAAGGGCCCGTTTTGATGGCTGCTAATGGCACTAGGAACCCCTCCTATGGAATGCAGCACACAACCTTATCTCTCAGTGGAATTTGTTTCACTTTGACATTTGTCTTGGCTTGGGTTGCCAGGCCACTGCTGGGCATAGACTTCCTTTGTGTGAATGGGTTGCTGGTTGATGTTAAGAACCATTGCCTTGTAGATGCAGAGGACTTTGCCACCCTTCCCTGCACACTCAGCAGTATCACTACCTCTGCCCTGTACAATATGATATCTACGACTTGTGACTTCACCCACCTTCTCAACAAATTCCTCCAGCTATCAAAACTCACTTTTTCCACAGCAGAAACGAAGCATGGTGTGCAACACTACATTTCTACTTCTGGTCCACGCACCCGCCTGTCAGCTGGCCCCTGACAAGCTGGCTATTGCGAAGGCTGAATTTTCTGACATGGAACGGCTAGGGATCATGCACCAATCCAACAGCCCATGGGCATCGCCCCTTCGTATGGTGCCTGTTTTTGGAAAACAGGTGGAGGTTTCCGACCATGTGGGAATTACCACCGCCTGAACGATCACACTGTCCCAGACCGCTATTCAATTCCAACACATGACAAGGACAGGAGTTATTCTGAACAGTCAGCATGGGTTCAGAAGGGGGAGGTCGTGTTTTATTAACATGTTGGAATTCTATGAGGAGGCAACAAAAGGATACGATCAAAGTGGAGCTTATGATATTATTTATCTGGACTTTCAGAAAGCATTTGATAAGGTGCCACATGAGAGGTTGGGCATCAAGTTAAAAGAAGTGGGAATTCAGGGTGATGTTTTTAGATGGGTGCAGAATTGGCTCAGACACAGGAAGCAGAGGGTGATGGTGCGAGGAACCTCATCAGAACTGGCCGATGTTATGAGTGGTGTTCCACAGGGGTCAGTGCTAGGGCCGCTGCTATTTTTAATATATATAAATGATTTAGATAGGAATATAAGTAACAAGCTGGTTAAGTTTGCAGATGATACCAAGATAGGTGGATTAGCAGATAATTTGGAATCCGTTATATCATTACAGAAGGACTTGGATAGCATACAGGCTTGGGCAGATTTGTGGCAGATGAAATTTAATGTCAGTAAATGTAAAGTATTACACATAGGAAGTAAAAATATTAGGTTTGAATACACAATGGGCAGTCGAAAAATCGAGAGTACACCTTATGAGAAGGATTTAGGAGTCATAGTGGACTCCAAGCTATCAACTTCCAGACAGTGTTCAGAAGCCATTAAGAAGGCTAACAGAATGTTAGGTTATATAGCACGATCTGTGGAGTACAAGTCCAAGGAGGTTATGCTCAACCTTTATAATGCACTGGTGAGGCCTCATCTTGAGTACTGTGTGCAGTTTTGGTCTCCAGGCTACAAAAAGGACATAGCAGCACTAGAAAAGGTCCAGAGAAGAGCGACTAGGCTGATTCCAGGTCTACAGGGGTTGAATTATGAGGAAAGATTAAAAGAGCTGGGCCTTTACAGTTTAAGCAAAAGAAGATTAAGAGGTGACATGATTGAAGTGTTTAAAATTATGAAGGGAATTAGTACAGTGGATCGAGACTTGTATTTTAAAATGAGCTCATCAAGAACACGGGGACACAGTTGGAAACTTGTTAAGGGTAAATTTCGCACAAACATTAGGAAGTTTTTCTTTACACAAAGAACGATAGACACTTGGAATAAGTTACCAAGTAGTGTGGTAGACAGTAAGACGTTAGGGACTTTCAAAACTCGACTTGATGTTTTCTTGGAGGAAGCAAGTGGATAGGACTGGCGAGCTTTGTTGGGCTGAATGGCCTGTTCTCGTCTCGATTGTTCTAATTCTAATTCTAATTTCTCGGCACGGCTCTCTGAGAAAGTAATCTTTTCAAAGGTGGACCTGGTCCACAGCTACCAGCAAGTACCTGTGCACCTGGCAGACATCCCCAAAACAGCAGTCATCACTCCCTTCGGATTATTTGAATTCCTACGAACACTATTCAGCCTTAAAAATGCTGTGCAAACATTCCAGAGGTTGATGGACTCTGTCCTCAGCGATTTTGACTTCCTTCCTTCCTTCCCGTAGTGTATGCATCCTCTGGGTGTTCTTGGGCATGGTTAATTTCTACCACCACTTCATTCCTTAGGCAGCACTTATTATACTAGCTTTATATGAGGCACTACAGGGTCAGTCCGCAAAGTCCCCTGTCACATGGCCTAAAAAACCTGGATGAGGCATTTACGAACACCAAACGTGCTTTAGCTGATACGGCCATGCTCGCACACCCGCTGGCTGATGCTCCACTTGCTTTTACAACTGGCGCGTCGAACCATACAGTGGGGGCGGTGTTTGAACAGTGGGCTGATGATGCATGGCAGCCATTGGTGTTTTTCAGCAGACATTTACAGCCCAATGAAAACAAGTATAGCACTTTCGACCGGGAACTACTTAATTTGTATTTGGCCATTTGACATTTCCGCTTTTTGCTTGAAGGCCGGCCATTCACTACATTTGTCGGCCATAAACCACTTGTTCTCACAATGTCTAAGGTCATTGAGCCATGGTCTGCCCGACAGCAACGACACCTGGCTTATCAGAGTTCACAACAGACGTCCAGCATGTTGAGGGTAAGAACAATGTGGTGGCTGACTGTTTCTCTCCGCCCGCATTAGCAACAATACACATTGGAATTGACTACTCCCAGCTGTTGACTGACCAGGCTGAGAAACCAGAAGTCCAAGTTCTTCACCTGATAGAAACCGGCCTGGAATTGTCAGAGGTGCAGTAAGATGGCAGCACTGCTAAGCTTCTGTGTGACACCAGCACAGGTTACCCATGCCCAATTATCCCCAGCAACTGGAGATGGTGCATCTTTGACACCATTCACAGCCTCTCACATCCAGGATGAAAGGCATCCCAATGTTTGGTGGTGAGCAAATTTGTTTGGCAGGGCCTCAAAAAAGATATATGTAGCTGGGCAGCAGCTTGTGTTGCATGTCAAAAGGCTAAAATAGGTTGCCATGTTAAAACCCAACTGACAATTTTCCCGGAGCCTGCTCGCCATTTTGACCATGTTCATGTGGACCTGGTAGGCCCCCTTCCTCCTTCTCACAGTTTTACGCACCTGCTTACTGTGGTTGACAGGACCACCAGGGGGCCTGAAGCTGTCCCTTTGACATCCATAAGTGCAGCAGAAGTAGCGAGAGCCTTTATCAACACTTGGGTTGCACGGTTCAGCATGCCATCCCACATCACATTCCACTTGCAATCAGCAAAGTTCATATTTGTATGGCACAAGGCATATCACAGCCCACTTGAAACCACATTATGATGGCCGTTTTCGAGTTCTGGAACGTGGAGACAAAACATCCGTGCTTGACATCAGATGGCAAACAGCAGATGGTCTCAGTGGATTTCCTCAAGCCTGCACACTTGGATTCCTCTGAGGTTTTTGACTGTTTTCCGGCAACTGTTGGTGACCTGGCAACTGCTTCCCCTAACACATCTGTACCTATCAGGCATTCAGATGTTAGTTCTCCAGGTCTGGTCACAATCCCACCTAACCGCACTCAGACAGGTGAATAGTGCGTGCACCAACAAAGTTAGCGTTGCCCGTGCAACTGGGGGGACCTGTGTAGTGGCTGGAAGCACTGCGCCTCTAAAGACACAATTCACATACACTGCAGTGTGGGAGGAGGCAAGGTGATGAGGGAATAGCCAACAGTTGTATATAGTTTTAGGCACATTCAATAAACAGTCAGTAGTTTTTGCCTGCATTAAGAAAACATTGTCTGGCGTGTTTTCTTTCCTCGCAGGGCACTACACTGTCCATGGAATGAGACATCAGAGTGAAAGGCAAACATTGGTAACAGTTGTTTCAGTAGAACCAGAACATTATTTTTTTGTAAGAAAGGCCTTGTTAACCTCCTCAGCAATGTTTTTGCTCCCAGAAAAACTAGCCAGAAAGCTGATTTTGTGGAACAGAAACTTTTAAATACCAAAATCTCAACATAAATACTTTAGGAAAAAAAAAAAAACTTCTTTACAGCACTTCCTTATTTTACAAAAGTAAAGGATAGTTAGAACTTTACTTTTGTCTCAACTACAGTATACCATTGGATTCCCCACTAAATTTATTGAACAGTCATTACAACTTTAATGTCCAGATCTTTGCTAACAATTGGGATTACTTCTTTTTTTGTTTGTTTTTTTAAGAACTCTTGTTTTCTGCCACGTCTTATTCAATCATTCTTTTGGTACTCAACCTTATTAAACATAAACATTACACTATTATTAAAAATTTTATACAGAAGGTATGGGAACAGTCTGTGTAAAACTACAAGGGCTGTGATTATATAATATGAACAGGCTCCACCATAGGGTAGACTTCACATTTTGGTACCAGTCAATAAACGTCTGCCTTGACCAGGGGTGCCCAATGCGTTGATCGCAATCAACCGGTAGATCGCAAAGGTATGTGCAGGTGGATCGCGTTGCATTCAAAAAAATTTTTTTTAAACGTTAGTCTGTCATATATCCTCCCTATGACATTTTTCACTTGATTGACATACAGGGCGGCCAGTCTGAGAGCTCTTTTCTTCTAACACACTGGTCATTCCGCACGCACAATCAAACACGCAAGCTACTGCAAAACTCCGGCTGTGATCTAGTTAAGCCTTCCAATTTATATCGACTAAAGATGGAATTTTTAAAAAAAAAAATGTTTTTGTTTGGGGGTATGGGCTGGATGTGGAATTGGAAGAGGATTTTTTTCTCACAATGTCACAATCGAAGTGCGTTTGTCTGATCTGTCAATCTATCATTGCTATTCCAAAGCAGGAAAATGTGGAAAGGCAATTTCGAACTGTTCATAAAAACTACGAAACTAAAGTCCTTCCGAAAAGCGATCTGAGAAAGAGAAAGGAAAGGGAACTAAAATCGCAGTTAATCGAAAGCCATCATTTTTCACTCGGCTGAATTCAAAAGCTCCTTGACTGCATTATTCAGCTGTATTTATTTATGCAAGTCAGCCTTTCCCACATGAAGATCATTAAATCCAAATACTGTAGTGACCAGAATTGTTATTGTGCCATAAAGGTTATTCAGTTATGCAAGGTACAACAACATACATTTTATGTATAAAGTATACTCAGTATATATATAAACTGCTCAAAAAAATTAAAGGAACACTTTGAAAACACATCAGATCTCAATGGGAAAAAGAAATCCTCCTGGATATCTATACTGATATAGACTGGGTAATGTGTTAGGAACGAAAGGATGCCACATCGTTTGATGGAAATGAAAACGATCAACCTACAGAGCCCTGAATTCAAAGACGCCCAAAAAATCAGAGTGAAAAAATTATGTGGCAGGCTAGTCCATTTTGCCAAAATTTAATTGCAGCAACTCAAAATTGTACGCAGCACTTTGTATGGCCCCTGTGTTCTTGTATACATGCCTGACAACATCGGTGCATGCTTCTAATGAGATGACAGATGGTGTTGTGGGGGATCTCCTCCCAGATCTGGACCAGGGCATCAATGAGCTCCTGGACAGTCTGAGGTGCAACCTGGTGGCATTGGATGGACCAAAACATAATGTCCCAGAGGTGTTCTATTGGATTTAGGTCAGGAAAGTGTGGTGGCCAGTCAATGGTATCAATTCCTTCATCCTCCAGGAACTGCCTGCATACTCTCACCACATGAGGCCAGGAATTGTCGTGCACCAGGAGCCACTGTACCAGCATAGGGTCTGACAATGGGTCCAAGGATTTCATCCTGATACCTAATGGCAGCCAAGGTGCCTTTGTCAAGCCTGTAGCGGTCTGTGTGACCCTCCATGGATATGCCTCCCCAGACAATCATTAACCCACCACCAAACTGCTCATGCTGAATGATGTTACAGGCAGCATAATGTTCTCCATGGCTTCTCCAGACCCTTTCACTTCTGTCACGTGCTCATGGTGAACCTGCTCTCATCTGTAAAAAGCACAGGGCACCAGTGGTGCATCTGCCAATTCTGGTATTCTATGGCAAATGCCAATCGAGCTGCATGCTGCTGGGCAGTGAGCTCAGGGCCCATTAGAGGATATGGGGCCCTTGGGTCACCCTCATGAAGTCTTTCTGGTTGTTTGGTCAGAGACATTCACACCAGTGGCCTGCTGGAGGTCATTTTGTAGGGCTCTGGCAGTGCTCATCCTGTTCCTCCTTGCCCAAAGGAGCAGATACTGGTCCTGCTGATGGGTTATGGACCTTCTATGGCCCTCTCCTGCTTGTCTTCTAGAATCTCCTCCATGCCCTTGAGACTGTGCAGGGAGACACAGCAAACCTTCTGGCAATGACACGTATTACTGTGCCATCCTGGAGAAGTTGGACTACCTGTGCAACCTCTATAGGGTCCAGGTATCGCCTCATGCTACCAGTAGTGACACTGACTGTAGCCAAATGCAAAACTAGTGAAGAAACAGTTAGAAAAGATGAGGAGGGAAAAATGTCAGTGGCCTCCACCTGTTAAACCATTCCTGTTTTGGGGGTCATCTCATTGTTGCCCCTCTAGTGCATCTTTTGTTAATTTCATTAACACCACAGCAGCTGAACCTGATTAACAACCCCCTCTGCTACTTAACTGACCAGATTAATATCCCATAAGTTTCATTGACTTTATGCTATACTCTGATTAAAAAGTGTTCCTTTAATT
This sequence comes from Polypterus senegalus, assembly GCF_016835505.1. Classification (NCBI taxonomy): domain Eukaryota; kingdom Metazoa; phylum Chordata; class Cladistia; order Polypteriformes; family Polypteridae; genus Polypterus; species Polypterus senegalus. Next base: position 241,732,413 of record NC_053154.1, read on the forward strand.
CTTTTGAGCAGTATATATACTGGCCATTTTAAAAGTAGCTCGCAAGCCGAAAAAGTGTGGGCACCCCTGGCCTAGACCGTTTCATGCTGGCATACTTTAAGCAATGCAAAGCATCAAAACAAGGATCACTTAACTAATAAAGACAGTACCATTGATAACTGAATTTCATTGTTGCTGTTTCTTGTAGCACTGCTGCAAAACAATATTACATAAAATATACAAAACTAATTGGGGTTTTCATCAGTCTAGGATTCAGTGGTGTTTGAGAATTAATAATCTGTAGGGCACTGTCCCACCAGATGTTGTGCGCTATAAGTAATATGTTTTTGTCAGGAATTTAACTTATTAATGATATAATAAATTTTATCATCTTATGTTTCTGGTGTATGCTCAATGTGATCACTTATCCAGAAAACATAAGGAATTTGGCAAATGTGAGGAAACCATTCAGTTCATCAAGCTCATTTGTTTAGCTTATAGCTAAGCTGTCCCAATATCTCATCCAGATACTTCTTAAAGATTGACAAGGTCTCTGCTTCAACTACATGTCTCGGTAGTCTATTCTAGGTTCTAAAAGTTCCTTGCATAAAGAAGTGCTTCCTGGAATCAGTTCTAAATGCACTTCCAATTAACCTCCACCAATTCATCACTTAAATGAAGGAATTCTGCTGGATGTACTTTATCAATGTATTTGAGAGTTTTGAAGATCTGGATTAGGTCCCTATGCATCAAGACTAAACAGGTTTAATTGTCTATGTCTGTCAGAGTATACCATCTCCTTAAGTTGTGGGATGCACTTGGTTGCTCTCCTTTGTACAGATTCAAGTGCTGCTGTGTGTTTTTGTAATATGGTGACCAGAAGTGCACACAGCACTTTGGGTGTTGGCTCACCAGTACATTATATAGTCTGAGCATAGTATCCCTTGATTTATATTCTAGCATTTTTACAATATAACCTAACATTTAATTTACCTATGCATTGCTTAGATGATGAAAATGCTGTGTCAACAAACACCCTAAATCCTTTCCAGAGGATAGTGTCTCCAGTCTTGAATTTATAATTGATGTTCCTTTTGCCCACAAGCATCACTTTGCACTTTTACTTTGCATTAAACTGCAAGTGTTCGCCCAGTTCTGCAGCTCATCCTGGTCTTATTGAATTGTTTTTGCTGACTTTGCTGGTTCTTTTATAGTATCATCAGTAAATTTCACAGGTTTTCTAATGGTACCAAAATCTATGTTATATAAATCAGAAAAAGTAATGATCCCAGGACAGACCTCTGTGGGTCTCCATTGATGACCTCATTCCATGTGAACCATTCTTCTCTTATCTGTACTCTTTGTCTCCTACTGGTTAATCAACTTGAAATCCAGTTTTGTAGATTACTTCTGAAGCCAACAGCTTCCAGTTTCAGAATTAATCTTTGGTTTTGGAATATATCTAAGGCTTTTTGAAAGTCTAAGGGAATTATGTTATATGTTTTGTTTTTGTCAACTACTGCAGTAGCTTGTTCAAAAAAATAAATCTAAAATATTGGTTTGGCAAGATCTTCCTCTCATAAAACCATGTTGGATGTTATTTAATATTGCTGTTTTCATATTTCTAAAAGATTTATTATAATTCCTATAATATTGGATAGTACAGGTCACATTTTCAACTTTATAGTCTTCAGGTACTTTGTCTTTCTCAAGTGATTACTCAAATATGCCTAATAAGTGTTTCTAGATGATGTCTAGCCTTTCTTATAATACAACTGGTAAAATTTCATGCAGGTCCGGAGCTATGATTAGTCTGCAAACTTCTGTTAGGGAAAATACTCTGTAATTAAATAAAAGTTGCGTCCAAAAAAGCTTTACAAGGTGATTTAAGAAGAAAGTACATGCATTTCAACAAACATTCACTATCATCAGGAGTCCAAGCTTCTTATGCAAGAGGCTTAGGATAAGAACTTGTTTTTAATAGAACACCAGTTTATTGCAGACCACAATTAGTTGCCCATCAGCCTAAATGTATGCATCTAGGTTACAAGAAGGGACAGCAGACATCAGAAGGAAACTAAAATGAACATGCAGGTAGGAAGGAAAAAGTTATTTTCTATTTTGAAATAATTCTGTTTGGTATTATTAAGGAAAATTCTTAATCAGTGCTTTTACTCCCCACTGTCAGGTATAGACAGTTTTAAAGGATGTAGCTTACAGGGTAATAAACAATAGATAATGAATAATACTGAATATATTTATTAAAGTGATGAGAAACTTGTTAAAGTGAACTTTTTATCAGGCACTCTTTATTATATAAAAAAATCAGGACATATTCAATTAAGATGTACATCCTGTTTCCAGCACTGACATTTTCTTGGCTCTTGATAAGGGCATACAAAATTGTATAATTATAACCTGATGCTAAAAGGTTTCACCTTTTAAGTAATGAATAAGATTGTTGATAGCTCAAAACAAGATGCTCAATGAAAGACAAGATCACATTTTTCCAATGTGCTTGAAATTTTTAGATTTGTTTATGAAATTTTGCTTTCTATTTTTTTAAAGAGTACATGTCAAATGTTAAATGTCCACACTATGGAAAGCTTCCAACATTTCTCACTAAATTTGGAACATAAAAAAAAAAAAAATGTTCTGTTTGTCTGCAGGATTGCTCTGTATACCAGCAAAAAAACAAAAAAAACCAAAAAACAACCTCTTGTTTGCTTAGCTCATGTACAAAAAACAATGGATATCTTGTATTATTATCATTATTATGGCAGCATACTATTGGAAGCATTCTGTCAAATTAGGCATAGTTTTTAATTGAATATGACCTAAGTATAAACACAAGCCTATCCTCTTATATAATACGCTACTGTGGCTGTCCATTTGTCTGTCTAGAATTTTAAATCACCTGTAGCTCGCAAGCCATTTGAACTATTGACCTGAAATTTGGTACGCATATACTATGTAACATCTACTATCCTCTTTCAGGGTGATGATTGACCTCCAAGGTTATTCCTCTTTTTATTTTTATTTAATTTTATTGTAAAATCAACTCTCTGCAGCAGCCAACAGGGTAGCAGTGCGGCGCATGCATGCGGGTGCTGTTCTCATCCCTACCACCTTCACCATCACATCCCCTACCTCTTCATATCTTAAATCATTCTTGAGACAGATTGAAGACTTAAGTCTCAACTTAAGTGAAAAATTAAGGAAAACGGTACTAAGTAATTGCAACACAAACACTGACTAAATCAGTTTTAACACGAAACTTTGCCAACAAAAGAGAAGAAGCGGGCCAGTAGGGTGTATAACTGAAGAGCTGCTCAAGAAGTAGCAAGCGCATCAACTATGATTACTCAAGTCAAGTGTATTCCCTCGATGTTATTGTGCAGTGTACTGTTACTGGTTAGTTGATAAAAGAAAACAACACTGGAGACATCAGATTTGGACTAATATCATTATTATTTTTTAATGAACTACTGATTAAAGATCTAACAGTAGAAGAATGAAAGAAGCTGGACGTTTCTACTCAGTAGAATGTAACTAGATCACTGAAATAAAAGAAGAATCCTAAAACAGCTTGAATAGAAAATATTTTGAGGTAAAGCAATGCCAAGCACAAGTTAGTGGTAACGTTCAGAAATTAAAAATGACATAAATTAAAGTGACACATTGATTTACTGAATTCAGCTAATTAAGAACTTGTGCTTAAAGGCACTTGATTAGTGACACAGTGTGACTCAGTGATTATTGAAACAACAATTTTGTGGTGAACAGCACCATAGACACAAGATATCACAATCTTCTAATACTAAAAGGGGTTTTCACATGAGATCAGCAGTTGTTATGTGCATGGGTGACATTAAGACATCAAAGTGCATATAAGATGTCCAATAACACCTATTAAAGAGAGGAACCCTCACTGGCAAGCAGAAACAGAGTTTGGTAAAAAAAAAAAAAGCATAACTGAATCATTTTAAAATGCAAGTTTAATGTCAGAGCATGGACATACACAATACAAGAAAACCTCAGCACAAAATCTCCATAAATATTAATGATTAATCTCAATATTTCTAAACACAAGGATGGAATTAACAATATAAAATTACCATAATTTCTTTAAAGTTCTTCAGGAAGAGAATACCTTGAAGAGACACAGATTATAGTGTCCTTAGAAAATGCCTGATTGACATCCTGTGGCTTGACATTCCAACCAGAGAGAGACAGAGCTGAGAAAGAGATATGAATCATGGAGGTCTGATAAGTGGCCACTTCTCTATCAGCTAGATGTTAGGATCAGAGATGAGATAAATAATGGAGTGGCAGAGATAAAAACAGGTTTAAAAATTATTTGCTCCAAGACAGTTTGAAAAAGATTGAAAATTTTTGGTTTTTTTGAGAATGTTCATTTCAAGTCATTTACAATTCTGACAGTCTAAACAGCTTGCCACCATTTTAAACAGTGGCAATTCATAGATGTCACATGAAAGTGACATGAACAGGAGCAGATATTATTATCACGTCAAAGAAAATAGAACACCTGTACAAAAAATAAGAAAATGGTGAGCACCAGTTGTTTTGGAGTTTGCCAGCTGGACAGAAGACAAGAACAATATCCATAGCTACCAAAATGGATGTACCTGCCTACCACTGGTTCGCTGGAGAACTACTGGACTACATAGGTAAAATAAGCACAAGACTGACACATGCATAGCAAGTGAGTTACCAGATTAAAACTAAAATCTAGAAGAAAGCTAAGTTGCTAGTTAGAACACCTCTATAAACGGATGTGTTCCATGGTACTTAAAAATGCCACTGAGTCTTAAAGGACTTTCTTAAAAGGTTACAGGAAGGCAAATAATCAAAACAACAAGCAGTGCTAAAAATTCTGACAGGCCCAATCACTAGTCTGAGAAAATGAACAAAATTAAGAAGGACATATAGTCAGATCTTCAGGGAATTGCTTCTAGTTAATATCCTTACAATATATGTATCTGCCTAATAGGATTCACAGAGGTCATAGAGCCAATACTATCGTCTGTACAGAGTACAATGAAATTCTTACTTGCATGAGTTAATCAACATAATAATAAACAGCTCATAAACAGAGACAGAGAAAAAAACACTGACCTCATTAAAGGGAACATGAAAGCATACTTAGAACAAAAATTAGACCAGGAACAATATAAGGGCTCCACTTCAGGCAATGTATGAGATGAAATATCAAAGGCGTACGAATATTTGAAAAACAAATACAATGTAAACATTTATTTCCTAGTGACACTAATTACCTTAATAAGCAGAAAATGTACACTAACAGAAGTTCAAAACAGTCATCCATTCGTTCCTTGAAGGTGAGTAGTACATCCTTCAAATCCTCTACAACTCTGTGATGGACAGTGCAGTTTACTGTACTGGGCTGATAACATCACTTCAAAAGTGGTCTGCCGATTCAACAAGGTAATTGCATGTTATGGGATGCACTCTGAACCTCCTGTGACTATGACAGTCAAGTCACAAGGTTTGTTTCTTTTTCATTTTTATTCTCTTTATTCATTCTGGTGTGTTTTCAGACCATAGAGTGTGTGTATATATATATATATATTGTCAGGGATGCCAGGGGCAACGACCCGGCCGGGACGCCGTGAGGGACCGGATGTGGGTCTCCGCCCACCCTGGATCATGTGGGGGCCGCCTTCCTTGTTGCTTTGGGGGCCATGAGTTGAGGGCATGGAAGCCCCACAATGCAGGGGCTCGTGGTCACCGCCAGGAGGCGCCCCAATGCCTTGGGGACCTGTTGCCTCAGCACTTCCACCACACCAGGAAGTGCTGGGGGGAAGAATTAGAAGGATACCCGGAGAGCTGCTGGGAAGACAGCCGGCACTTCCGCCACGCTGGGGAGTGGCCAAGAGGGGAATGCAGGGAACTAACTGGAGCTCATCCGGGAGAGTATAAAAGGGGCCGTCTCCCTTCATTCAGGGCTGGAGTCGGGTGGAAGAAGGATGAGGCAAGAGAGGAGAGTGGAGGCGGCCCAAGAAGAAGGCATTTGTGGCCAGGACTGTGAGTGTTGGGGTTTGTGCCCTTTTGGACTGGGTCTTTTGGACCATTAACTATTGTAAATAAAACGTGTGGTGGTGAAAAAACAACATGTCCGCCTGTCTGTGTCCGGGTTGGCTCCACAATATATATATATATATATATATATATATATATATTTATTTATTTATTTATCTGTTTATTTATTTAAAGAGCTTCTGTAAAAAGAAAAAATATTTCCTTGGGGACAAATAAAGTTCTATTTATCTGTCTATCTATCTATCTTGGGGTTTTCTCAAGCACCCCGACTCAGAACACAACTATGTCACACTAGGCTATAAGAACAGAGAGGGGTTTATTGAAGAATCTAATACAGGAGAATTAATGAAGAAAGATTTGGTGAAGGAAACCCACAAAGAAACACAGCAGTACATTTTGTTTGCCCCGCAAAGATACTTTTTTTGTTCTACCACTCCAAGCCATCTTCCCTTATGTCTGGACTCCTTTTTGCTTTCTGATAGACCAGCCCTTTCAATTGCTTCCCACCTCATTCCAAGGTTTACTAGCTGACTAAAAGCATCTGTTTTAAAAGCATGATCCAGGAGTACTTCTAATATCCTATGAGTATAACCCCGGACCACTACTGGGTCAGCTGGAACCTCAGAACAACAGCGAAGGTGCCTCCTTAGAGCTCCAGATTCTTTCAGCAGGGCTACCTGTTCAAACTACAACTCCTAAACAAATATGTGAGGGTCCAGATTGGAGCTGTCACGCAGGTATCCTATCCCCTAATGAGCTGAAGGAATATACTGTACAGTATTTCCTTGGTCTGCTGTTCTATTATCGAGACTTTCCTCCTGGGAAAAGCACAGCAAAGCACCGCTCTTAGAACTGGCACGATTATAATATGTACTGCCCTCCTAGAGTGGCAGCAAAGGAAAAAGAAAATAAATAATCAGGGGCACGAGTGACCAACACTACTTTTTCTACTACACTACCTCAAGTATAGAGACACACCAGTGAAAGCAGGGTTAAGTAAAAAATGATTATTGGAAGACAATATACACACTTACTGTAACAAAAAACCCTATATACATAATATTGCGTTGCAGCGCTTCCCACCCAACACAAGTCATGGCACAAAACACTTAAAAACATACACTGCTAATACAGAAATTTGAGGAAAAGAAACAAAAAAAAAATATTTATAGTCCTTTAAATCTTATCTGTATGGAATTGTTGAGCTCAGTCTGCGGTGGGGAATGAGGCACCTACTATGCCGGGAAACGTACAGATTAACAGTTCCTTGTGCTGGCCCGACAGGTCCTCTCCCAAATACCTTTCAACTGAAAGTAAAAATAATTTGTCTGGAAATGAACCCGGGTTCACCTGACATTATCCAAGAGGTGTCAATCCTTTCTCTCTTGCCTTTTCCTGTGATGGCGTTCACCTCTCTCTTGGCCCTGTGCTTTTTTTTTTTCCTTTTTCTTGCCACCCATTTACATACTGATAGCTCCTCCCCGTACAGTCTGTTGGCCCTCCAAGCCAGGTGCTCCCCTCCCCCTGTACAATTGTCCAGCCTTACAAATGAAGGCATTCCACTAATAACAGGAGTGGGAAAAGGTACAAACTCACAGTGACACACACATATTCCAGACGACCGTTACAAACCAAACTGGACATGTCATCAGACTTAGCATAACTTTTATAACATTATTATATAGTGCCTTTCTTATCTATTTATCTGTCATACAGTCTTTTGTTATTGTATTACAATGCTGTGGAGAGCCACTCATATCTTCACAGGATCTGACACTGAGAAAATTCTGCCCTGCACAGGAAATGAACCCATCACATGGCAGTCTCATTTAAAAGGTTCAGTATGCCTTTATATTTCAGTTGGCAAGCAGTTTTATGTTAATTCATTCATGTCAAATTAATTATTATTTAATTGCAGTTGCTGTGGCTTCCTCCAATCTCAGTTGGAATAAGTGAGCTTATTTATTAAATTGATAAATATTTACACACACTAAGGTAATTTAAGTGTAATGTAATAACTAAGGCAAAAAAAAACATGTCAGCAGTGGTCTGATTTATACATACACACAAAATATTAGAAAAATGGTGTGAGACCTCCAAAACAGATCCAAAAATTAGTGCACATTCTCTGCTAGTCTGCCCAGAAAAGGCTCATTCTCTGGCAGCCTGACTGCCTAGGCAATTGGGAGACTCTGGGCCTGTCTAGGCCTCAGAACGGAGAAACTTTTAACCTCCCGAGTGTGATGTCATGTGCATCTATGTTCCCAGAAACAATGTAAAATAACCAGTCATACAATACATAAAAGGAACACAAATAAAAAAAAGGAAAAATAAAATTACACTGAGCTAGTTGATGCACTATACTTCACATCATGTTTAGAATTACCATAAAAGTAACCCTAACCCTAACCCTAATTTTCCCTTTACTATGTTGGAAGAAAATAATGTCTCTCTTGAGGATTTTAAAATAGCAGTGCTCCTATTTAGGTAGTTATGATGATTATGTAACCAATGGAAATCATCTTTTTAGGCAATAAAAAAAACTTGTAGCAAAAATGAACATAAAATCATTATCAATAATTGTAACATACTGTATGTTTCTATGGATTTTTTTCTGCTGATTAATGTATTCTAAGTATGGGAGCATTACAAAGCAAATCGATTGGACAAAAATAGTCTTAATGGATAGCAAGGAGAAGGGTGTTAAGTTGGTACATTTTGCTTAACAAAACATCAGGGAAATCACATTAATGAGGACTAATACATTCTGACTGAACAGGAGCATTGGTAAAATGTATTGTGTTTTGTATGAGACATTTGCTAACACAAGTTTTCCCCCAATATATTAACTCCCATGTCAGGTAACATTAGTTTTATGTTTACTAAACCAAGGACATCCAAGAACAACTTTATATCACAAAGAATCTACTAAATAGGACAATAATTTTTCTGCTTTCACTAAAATTTGAAGTAAGTCTTCCTAGATAAAACTGACTTCTCATTTATAATCTATATTTTAATTGGAATTTTACATTCTATTAATTAATGAATAGGCTGAAGTTTTTAACAAAACAAATGCTTCACCATCAGCAACAACTGTATGAATAAAAATATATTTTTTCATTGTGTATTCTGCTTCTAAAATAAGCAAAGTTAGTTTATTTTGATGCACATAAAGCAAACTAAGCTCAGAATATCATTTGTATTCCTGATACAGTATATTAGTTAGGAACATAAGAATTTGACAAATGGGTGGAATTCAAGCTTGTCTGGTTAGATAATAGTTAAATTGTGCTAATATCTCATTCAGATACTTCAAATGCTGTCAAGATTTTTGTTTTACTTACACAACTTTGTAGTTTGTTCCAGATTGTAACAAACTTTGTGTGAAGAGGTATGTCCTAGCCTAATTCTGCTTCCTTTAATTTTTATCATTGTCTTTGGATACGTGATTCACTGCCTAGCTAGAAGAATGCTGCTTGAATAATTTTGCTGATGTGTTTGATAATTTTGAAAACCTGCATTAGGTCAACAAGCATCTTTCGTTGCACGTGAATAAAGAGATTCAGTTCTTTGATTCTTCCAGAGGGAATGGACATGCTGCTTAGTTTTGGGATGCATCTAATTTCTCATTTTTTCACAGCTTCTAGAGCTCTATGTCTTTCTTGTAGTTGTGGCCACCACAACAGTCACAATAGTTCAGATATGGTCTTACTAGTGCATTTACATAGCATGACATCCTTCAGCATTTTCTTTTGTGTCTTTCTTATTGCTGTTGCCATTTTCTTCAATAGTTTCATGGCATTCTTCTTATTGCACCATCATTATAAAAAATAGTGGTGCGGTACCTCAGACATCCAAGCTTTTTGATTAATGTGTAAAAGGTCACATTTATTTTGGTTTGTGATCTTAGAATGTTTTAAAAATTTTTGATCCTCATTGTGAAACTCAGTGGAGCAGTTTCTTAGTTAAGTGTTTTTGGTATTCAGATCTATATCTGTTTTTATGACCTCTGCATTCAAAATGAAATTTCTAGAAAAATCCTTCATTTTTTTGTTCAAAATCTTTAATTTTTGCCCTGCTGGGATTACACTTTACCATTTCATTCAAAATAATAGGAGTTTTTATTAGCTCTTTTTGGTATTGTCCTGCCATATTAAGAATTTAGCAATCCACAAGAGCAAAGTAAAGTGACTGGGAAATGAAGGTCTTTAAAAAGTCTAATCATAACGAGAACTGAATATCAGGCTAAAGACCTAACACTAGAACATCAATAAGAGAAGCAAGTCCATAGTTCAAGACAAAGAGCCAAAAATCAGAGACAAAGCAAAAAGAACTAAGACAGATTTATAATTTTTTACCTAATTATCAATGAAGTCATTTGTGATTTTTTAAATAGAAAAAAGATGTAGATGCACCTCAGTATGGTTTGCCATTTTTTATAGTCACAGAGCAACTACAGTAATAGATGAAAATCCGTGAAGTAGAAACCATATGTTTGTATGGTTATTTTTATGTATTTTAAGCCCTTATAAACTCTCCCACACTGTTAACGTTATTAGAGCCCTCTAGACATGAAATAACACCCTTTAGTCAAAAGTTTAAACTGTGCTTCATGACAAGACAGAGATGACAGTTCTTTCTCACAATTAAAAGAATGCAAACATATTTTCCTCTTCAAAGAATGCATGTCAGGAGCAGAGAATGTCAGAGAGAGAGATAGAGCGAGAGAAAAGCAAACAATCAAAAAATCAATACGTGCTTTTGGGCTTTTAAGTATGCCGAAGCAGCATTTTTTTTTATCCTCTAGGCAAACAGCCTCTGTGCAAACAGCCCCTCTGCTCACACCCCCTCCGTCAGGCACAGAGAATGTTAGAGAAAGTGAGAGAGACAGAGAAAAGCAAACAATCAAGCACCGCGCAGGAAGCATATCGTATATCATTGAGGAGTTTTATTTAATACGTAATACATGCTCTGATTGGGTAGCTTCTAAGCCATCCGCCAATAGCACCCCTTGTATGAAATCAACTGGGCAAACAAACTGAGGAAGCATGTACCATAAATTAAAAGACTCATTGTCCGCAGAAATCCGCAAACCAGTGAAAAAATCCGTGATATATATTTAGATATGCTTACATTTGAAATCCGCGATGGAGTGAAGCCGCAAAAGTCGATATAGCGAGGGATCACTGTACACCCTTGTGAGTCAAATGTCACAACTACATTATCAGCAAAAGGCACTGACAAAATATTAAAAAATGATGTTGCACATACAACAAAATCATATTAAGGAAACACTTAGCAATAGAATCATAATTTTTTTAATAGCTGGCACAAGTTCTTGACAACTGTTTCCTATCTTTCCAAATTCAGTGTCATCTATGAGCTTCAGAAGTCCACTAACCAATTCAGAGTCGTTCTCATTAATATAAATTAGAAAGAGTAATGGTCTGAGCACAGATCCCTGAGGGACTCCAATGATGACCTCAAAATTAATTAACCTTAAAAAGACAGCTTGACAATCCAGGAATGTACCTTGCTTTTAAAATCTCTAACTAGTTAGTTGACCTTATCTGACTTGTATATGCTCTTCCTGACTCTTCAACTAATAGTAGAAAAACAATGTAAATCCATTTCTTTCTTTGGCCTTTAAGATGGCTCTCACTTATACACTTGTTTAACTGAAGAAAAATATAAAGTAATATCTTACAGATATGTTTTACATGTTAACTGATGCCGAAGGCAGTGGCAGAGAGCAATGCTATGGCCATTATAATCTCAAACAATGTGGCCAGAGGAAGCACATCACCTTCATCAGAGCTGGGGTACAGCCCCAATATCAGCCTAGATTACCATCAACATTGGGCCTGCTCAACACCACGACAGACTGCCTGCATCAGGTTGACCTGCTAAGGCAGCTGAAGTTACCCAAACACATAGTGATAACTTTACTGAGGCCGGATGTGGTCCTTTCTTTACTGCCTTGAAGTAGGTCATCCTCATTGATCTTACAGTCCTTTGGGAGGACTGCATTGAGGAGGTAAATGAGCAGAATTAAGCCAAGTACCAGGTGCTGGTAAAGCAGTGCAAGGAGGGAAGGCTCTCTTCAAGCCCATTGAAGAAGAGTGCAGAAGCTTTTCCTGGGTGCTCACTCTGCACATTCTACATATTTCCTTGGCATTGCTGGGGCTTCCATGAGGAAAGCCATTAGGACCATCATGGAGGCTGCTAAGAGAGCCAGTGCTGGGACATAAGATGACATCTGGTGTATGAATTTGAAAAATCTGAAACACCAGATAACTCCAGGTACAGTAACATCACTGATGATGTGTCCTGGTGTATCCAAAGAATGTAACACAGAATCAATTGTAACATCGTTTAATTCTCCTGAAACCCTCTTCTGAGAAAATGCCATTGATACTCCACTGTCCCCATTAAAATTAGTTGCTAGTGCTGCGAAACATTCCATTAAATAGAAATTTCTCATTGTTTTGCAGTAAATTTAGCAATTTGTGTAAAGTTACTACTTCCCTTTCTATTGCTTCAACATCACAGGTGAATGTGGAATCCATTCACTACACACATTCTTACATATCCAAAAATTTGTTGTCAACAAGAAATAAGTTAAAAACAAGATGATATGAACTAGTTTATATTATGGTTGGAGTAAAAAAGAGAATAATTCAAAAAATAACTGAACACTGAGTCAGAGACTGGCAAAAGAATATCACATACAGTATCATGCTTAAACCTTTGTAGTCCTGTAGTCTTTGAGGGTTATTTATGATCAGCAGCACTGATAGTTGTAAGATGGGTTGACAGTAAAACTGAGCAGAGGCAGCTTTTACTTCTTTTACAATAACAGTAAATAATCTACTTAAATTGTCAAACCGACTTTTTGCTACTCATACAAATGCACCTCTTGTGTTTTACATTGTCTTATTCAAGGGGATTCGTATTCCTTAGTTCGACTTAGGCTGTATCTTTACAATCTTTTTTTTGTTGCACACAAATAAAATAAAGTAACAAATTCTTGTGGCTCTCTGCCAAGTTAGAGACCTCCTTTGTTCTCACTGGGTGCTGACGCATTTATAGCTGCTTCATGATTCTCTAGGTGTAGCCATAATTACTGTGACCTTAATTATCCCTAACTATTTACTTATCCTACAAAGATTGCTCCTGTAGAGCTACACACCTAATTTAGTAGTGTGAATCAAGGCATTGTGTCTCAATTTAACCAAAATCTGTAAGTACCTTTTTCTAGTTAATGCATATGACATTAAGGATCCAGCAATATTTGGCATGACATGGCACCATTTTACAAATACCAAACTAGTCTACTTCATTTTCAGGAATGCTTAATTGCATGTGAGATTTTACTCTCCTGCTGCACTCCATTGTTAGAAAAAGTACAAAAAAAATGCTAAAATGCATTGCTGTCTTTATTTACAGAGTGGAAATTCTGAAAAATTGTATAAAATAAAATATGTTCTTTTTGTTCTGTACTCAAAAAGTGTATTAATACAACCAATACTTCTGGAGGTGAAGTGATTGACAGTTTACAAAATGTTTGCTTTATTAAACTATATTTGAAGATACCTTAGGAAAGTAAGTGCTGAGAGTGAGTGAAAAGATATTAAATACATGATACATACATAAGCAATTCAATAGGTAACATACAGTTGCGCTTGAAAGTTTGTGAACTCTTTAGAATTTTCTATTTTTCTGCATAATTATGACCTAAAACATCAACAGATTTTCACTCAAGTCTTAAACGTAAATAAAGAGAAACCAGTTAAACAAATGAGACAAAAATATTATACTTGGTCATTTATTTATTAAGGAAAATGATCAAATATTACATATTTGTGAGTGGCAAAAGTATGTGAACCTCTAGGATTAGCAGCGAGTTTGAAGGTAAAATTAGAGTCAGGTGTTTTCAATCAATGGGATGACAATCAGGTGTGAGTGGGCACCCTGTGTTATTTAAGGAACAGGGATCTATCAAAGTCTGCTCTTCACAACACATGTTTGTGGAAGTGTATCATGGCACGAACAAAGGAGATTTCTGAGGACCTCAGAAAAAGAGTTGATGATGCTCATCAGCCTGGAAAAGGTTACAAAACCATCTCTAAAGAGTTTGGACTCCACCAATCCACAGTCAGACAGTTTGTGTACAAATGGAGGAAATTCAAGACCATTGTTACCCTCCCCAGGAGTGGTCAACCAACAAAGATCTCTCCAAGAGCAAGGCGTGTAATAGTCGGCGAGGTCACAAAGGACCCGAGGGTAATTTCTAAGCAGCTGAAGGCCTCTCTCACATTGGCTAATGTTCATGTTCATGAGCCCACCATCACCGACACTGAACAACAATGGTGTGCAAGTCAGGGTTGCAAGGAGAAAGCCACTGCTCATCTACAGTTGGCTAAAGATCACGTGGACAAACCAGAAGGCTATTGGAAGAATGTTTTGTGGAGGAATGAGACCAAAATAGAACTTTTTGGTTTAAATGAAAAACATTATGTTTGGAGAAAGGAAAACACTGCATTCCAGCATAAGAACCTTATCCCATCTGTGAAACATGGTGGTGGTAGTATCATGGTTTGGGCCTGTTTTGCTGCATCTGGGCCAGGACGGCTTGCCTTCATTAATGGAGCAATGAATTCTGAATTATATCAGAGAATTCTAAAGGAAAATGTCAGGACATCTATCCATGAACTGAATCTCAAGAGAAGGTGGGTGATGCAGAAAGACAACGACCCTAAGCACACAAGTCGTTCTACCAAAGAATGGTTAAAGAAGAATAAAGTTAATGTTTTGGAATGGCCAAGTCCTGACCTTAATCCAATCGAAATGTTGTGGAAGGACCTGAAGCAAGCAGCTAATTTGAGGAAACCCACCAACATTCCAGAGTTGAAGCTGCTCTGTATGGAGGAATGGGCTAAAATACCTCCAAACCAGTGTGCAGGAATGATCAAAAGTTACCGGAAACGTTTAGTTGCAGTTATTGCTGCAAAGGGGGTCACACCAGATACTGAAAGCAAAGGTTCACATACTTTTGCCACTCACAAATATGTAATATTCAATTATTTTCCTTAATAAATAAATGACCAACTTTAATTTTGTCTCATTTGTTTAACTGGTTTCTCTTTATCTACTTTTAGGACTTGAGTAAAAATCTGATGATGTTTTAGGTCATATTTATGCAGAAAAATAGAAAATTCTAAAGGGTTCACAAACTTTCAAGCACAATTGTAATAGGCATTCTCACTTAACTTGCTGAGACCAATGTAATTCAATTCCTTGACACAGTAAGTCACAGCAGCATCTAGCATATGGTAGGAGCCAATCCTGAATAAGACACTAGTGCATACCAAGGCCGCCTCACACTTAATGAAGCCAATTTAGAAGTGCCCATTAACCTAGCATGCATTTCTTGAGAGGAAAACAAAAAGAACAAGAAGATATTGGTAACACTTGCAAACCCCACACAGACATCAGCTTGGTGTAAGAGTCATATGTATGACACTAAATCTGTGAGGTTGCAACACCAAACAATGGGCCATCATGCAACCCAATAGGAGGTCCATAGTCTGAAAAGTCAACTTCTAAGGCTAAGCAACAACTAAAATGTTCTAAAATCTTACTTTTAATATGAAAAGCTTATTACCAACAATTCACTGTGGAGGCTGTAAAGGAGAAGGTGCACCAAAAGAAAATAGAGTTAAAAATCATAACAGAGACTGTGAGCATGGCTTATAAGATTTCATACACTGCAATCAGATTTAGAAAGTGACCATTTAGCTGAATAAAAGATGCATGATCTTTACAATCCACAAGACTATCTATCAAGAAATTCATCCATTTTCTATACTTTCTTACACATAGCATGGTTGCAAGGCAGAAATAATCATGGAATGCAGCCCATCCAGGTTGATCTCACACTCACACTCTCTCTCTCTCTCTCTCTCTCTCACACACACACACACACACACACATTGGAGCCCATTCAGCATTGCCAATCTACCTAAACTGCATGTCTTTGGACACAAGGTTATGCCAAGCAGAATTAAAAACATTAGAATAGGAATTAATGATTAAAAGGAAAGTAAATGAATAACTAAAAGTGGAAGTTGAAGGAAAAGAGAATTATAAACATGAGCCGTTGCCCATTTCTGTCATGACTGGTGATAAAGACTCTGTTATGGTAGCTCTTATACTACCAATCAGTTTGTCCTACATTTTAAATGTTAATGACCAACTGTACCTCCCTTATTTCTGATGTCTGATTAGTTATTCTGTTCAGATACACTTTGCATGTCTTTTTGGTTATTTAATTATATGTTGCTATTTATTTCTATGATATTGGATATGTATTAATATTTATTTTATATTGTTTATTGATATTGTAAGTTGTGCCTTCCATTTCTGTATTTTGTACTGGATGAACCAGATTCAGTGCTGGGAATTGCACTGTGAAAAGGTTGTTCTGCATGCATTGCTACCTCAAAGCCACAACAGCAATAAAATAACAACAACAACAAATATAAATCAGTTACAGTATAGATAACAATTTTATTCTTAGCTTGTATTGAAGAAACCTTCAGCATACAAACCTATAATCAGCCCTCATCAAGGAAACCCCTGATAAAACTGGACAGAGATGAATGTAACCAGCTAGCTGAGGGGCTCTGGTGCTCTTGCTCTTGTCTTTTCATATACTGTTGGAGTGTGAAGAAGTTTGTGGAAGGCAGCAAGTCAGCATATGTGGTTCTGCCGCGTGTTGTGACGTTTCAAATGCAAGTATACAGTAATTAATTTTGTATGTTTAACATAATAATGTTTTGTTACAATAAACCAATCATGCTAGAAAATCTCTGGGAACAAAAGACCTTATTAGGATTTATCTTGCCTGAGCCCAAAATATAAATTCTCAGAGTGTAGTAATGAAAGCAAAAGAAATAATATATAATAAGGAAAAGCAAGTGATGTAGCAAAATAATAATAAGCAGGCACAGTACATGAGAGAAAAATATTTCTTTAGAAGGTTATATGAATGTAAAGCTTAATGAATCCAGAGACCGAAGTGATGCATTGAATATTAATTGAACATAGCTGCCTACAATCTTAAAAATACTGGATCTTTAATGGCATTTTATGATTCTTTATTAGGTTGTGTGTTCCTCATAGAAACATTATTTGACAAAGCACCACCATTTCATTCTGGGAAGAGTTTTTCACATTTTGCTTTGAAAAAAAAAGCAAAATTAGGAAAATCTGGAGTAAGCCAGTGTTACTGTGTGCAGCAGGGTCCTTTTAAAATCATGAGCCATTGGTATTTCACAAATTTGGTATCACCTATTCATGATTATCTATGAAGCCTTATGTAGATCTAAATAAATAAATGTTATTTCTGGAACCTTCATGTGGATAGGTCTTTTGGCAACTAAAAATGGTTCCTTTATGGCATTGCTCTGAAGAGTCACTCTGGCACCTTTATGTTTAAGAGTTTACAATTGTTACCGTATGTTTCATCACTAGTTGAGACCCCAATAACATGTACTATGAGACAGGGTTTTTAAACATTTTAATCTGAGGACCCACATATGAAAATTGAAACCATGCTAGGAACTAAGAAGAGAATTAACATAATGACAGCAGAACCAAACATAAACAAATAACAAAAACATATAATCAAAAACAGTTAAATGTTTTGCTTCCATCTATATATATAATTCACTAAGGGCACACAAGACAGTGAGCGCAAGCAAGACAGAGAGCCATGCCCGCCAACTCACAGAGCCCCACCCGCCAACTCTAAGACCATGGGATACGCTCGACAGAGCCCTGCCCGCCAACTCTAACCCTCCTCCCGCGTCATGGGATACGCACGACAGAGTCCCGCCCGCAACAACTCACAAAACACAGCCTCAGTCGCTTTCGTCACACACAGGCGAGCGAGAGAGAGAGACACACACATATAGGCACGCAAGAGAGAGACACACACACACACACACACACACACACAGGCGCGCGAGAGAGACACACACACACAGGCACGTAAGAGAGAGAGACAGACACACACACACACAGGCACGCACGTGCATTGTTGCAATTTTACTTTTTTTGGTTGTTTATTAAATTACGGATTTTTCAAACTCATTAAAAAAAACAGCTTTTAGCGAGCGGTTTCTAGCGCTATAGTGGGAACTCTTGCAGTGTTAGTCTTCTCTTTTGTTCAAGGTTTACTCAGTGTTATTCAATGTTTTTACATTTAGTTTACTATTACGCTGTACATTCTATGGTATGATTAACTATATTTGTGCTTAAAAACTTAAAAAATATATATATTTGCATACACTTCGCACGGTCTGGAATGGATTAATTGTATTTACATACAATATTATGGGGGAAATTACTTATGACCATAATTTGTTCCAAAACTCTGGTTGTAAACCGATTTTCCACTGTATATATAACTGACCAAGTTGCCCGACCATGGGGAATGCACAACAGAACCCCGCCCACCAACTCTCACCCTCCTCCCGCGTCCACCCTTGCTCTCGAGGCATGCGCACTGCTTGCTCATGTGCCTGTCCCCAACATGTCAGTAAACACAGCCTCAGTCGCTTTCGTCTGTGCTACAGTCCACATGCAGCTGTGAGCCACGTTGACTGTTCACATTGATAATTATGCGGCGTATGCTACTCCGCGGGTTGGCTAGTTCAAACATATTTCTCAAATGAATATTACTAAAAGTCTGCGGTGGGTTGGCACCCTGCCCAGGATTGGTTCCTGCCTTGTGCCCTGTGTTGGCTGGGATTGGCTCCAGCAGAACCCCGTGTTCGGATTCAGCGGGTTAGAAAATGGATGGATGCATATTACTAAAAGTGAAAAGTGGAAAGCAAACATATTGTTAATTAAACAAAAATTATAATTTAAAATTGATAATAGATTTCTGAAGTATATCCCACTAGGCAAGGTACTTAGTGTAAGGTTTAGGTTATCTGAGAGACATATTTTTTTTCTTTATAACGGGTGCAACATGAGGATGTGATGATTTTTAAACGGATAGAATTAATTAATTGCACTCAACACCTGTTAAGGAATGAAGTAGTTCATTTCCCAAGCAGCTTTGGTTATGTTAGGGTAAACTCACTTATACAGGACCAATGTAGAGGCAGTAATCAACAACAGCAGATTAAATCTCAATCCACCAAGATGTGCCAATAGTGAAGTAAAGGCAATTACAATTTGTTTGTCCTTCTCCACTTTAAGCTCATCTGGGAGCACACCAAACACAGCTGTTAATGGAGTAGGAGTGATTGTGACACCAAGATTGTCTGATATGTGTTTAATGATTTTGGCCTAGAATGATGTTAATCTGGTGCATGCCCAAAACATGTGGCAAAATGAGGCTGGAGCTCGTTTGCAATGTTTGCATGTTGCATCTTGCCCATTTTTAACAATTTTAAATGAGACAGATGTGCTTGAAAAGATTTTAAGTTCAGTAATTGTATGCTTTGCACATATGGAGCTACAGTGAATTCTGTGCATGGCTGCCTTCCACTCCTTTTCTTAAATGTTGAGTAAGAGATGCTTTTCCCACTGTACATTGGGATCTTTGAAAGGAAGGGACTTTAAAATATTTTTATATATTATAGAAATGCTGTCTGAGTCCTCAGAACTGATCAATATTTCTTCTGGAATAGAAGTAGGTGGGAGGTGAGGAAAATTGGGCAGATTTTGGTTAGAGAAGTTTCTAATTTAAAAATAGCGGAGCAATTGTGTTGATAGAAAGCTAGATTTGGGGTGTAATTGTTTGTAGGATGCAAAGATGTTATATTTGTACAAAACTCTAAGTGATTTAATCCCGTACATTTATGAAACATTAAAAAATGTTTAAGTTTGAGAGAGTGGAAAAAGGTGGTTATCGTGTAGAGGTGCCATAGATAAAGACTACTTTATCTTGAAATACTTCCTACGTTGGTCGTATATTCTGAATGAATGAAGGACAGTTGGGTTGTTAGTATATTGACATTAACTTGTTTTTAATGGGGCACAAAGCAAGGATTATAAAGAAGTATTGCAGGATTTTACTTCTATTGCGGACCAACCCTGTGTGTATTCATCTATTTGTGTCAATGTCTAGGTTTTGAATGCTTGTATATATGCCACCCAATAATAAAACTGAAAGTTAGGTAGAGATATGCCACCTTCTGCTTTAGGTTGTTGTAGGGTCGCCCTTTGGATGCGTGTATGTTCTGAGTTCCAAATAATTTGTTAATATAGGGGATGCATTGAAATAGAAAACGAAGCTTAGGAAGGATATTTATCTTAATAGTGGTAATCCTCCCTGCTAAAGTGAGATGGAGGGTAGACCATCTATGCACATCTTGTTTAAGTTTTTTCCATACAGACAGCAAAATTTTGTTAAAAAAGAGTTGCATGTTTACTTGTGATGGTTATACCTAGGTATTTAAACTGATCTGCAATGATCAAAGGGAATGTGTCCAATCTAATGTTGTGTGCTGTAGAGTTCACTGGAAAAACCACACTTTTTTTCAAATTAATTTTGAGTCCATATTTCTTTTCAAATTCTGCTAGTGCTGTTAGGACTGCAGTCACAGTATTTTGTGGATCTGATATATATTTAGTAATATATCATCTGCATATAGTGATATTTTCTGTTCAAGTCCTTCTCTGATAATCTTTTTTTTCTCAGAAGCATTTCGGTAGTGAATTGCCAATGGCAGAATGGCGATTGCAAATAGCAGTGGTGACGGGGGCATCCTTGTCTAGTACCACGTTCTAGTTTGAAGTAGTCTGAAACAATGTTGTTAATACAAACTGAAGCTTCTGCACTAGTATACAGTTGTTTGATCCATGCACATATGTTCGGGTCAATAGTGAATAGGTAGACCCATTCAACCATATCAAATTCTTTTTCTGCATCCAAAGATAATAATATCTCCGGGGTGTTGGACTTGTGGGTGAATATATTGCATTAAACAAATATTGAAGATTGGAAGCTAATTGTCTGCCTTCAATAAATCTGGTTTGGTCTTGTGGTCTTTGTTCTGCACTTTCTCAATCCTTGTAGGCAGAACTTTGGAAAGCATCTTTGCATCATTATTCAGAAGTGAGACTGGTCTGTATGATGCACATTGTAATAAGTCCTTATTTTTTTAGGAAAAACAGTAATTAATGCTTGGTAAAAAGTTTGAGATAGAATTTTATTGTCTCTAGCTTCTATAAATTTTGCTAATAAAAGGTGAGCTAACTTAATTGAATTTTTTTAATAAAATTCAACAGGGTAGCTATCAGGACCTGCTGCTTTCCCACTTTAAAGTGAGTTTATCGCACAGGGGTGTGTGGAAAAATAATAAACAGTTTGATCAATCTGGTGTACGTGACAAAAGCCATGCAGACCCTGTCTTGTCCATAGTGCACATGACAAATGCAACTTCTTGTTTCTCCTAACGAACAAAAAACCACAAGTGACCAACTGATGAACTTAAAGGATGTTGTAAATGCTGATCCAAGCAAAATGTTGTAAGATGTAACGGTTTGAAATTCTTGTGCAACTAAAGTCATAAGACAAAGGCCCTATAAAAAATGTGGGACACCGACCCCTCGAGGCAGACGAAGGGCAGGTGTCCTAGGACTGTGCTTCTCTGTCATTTTACCTTTGCCTGGTGTGTATTAATAAAAGATTTTTTTACTGACTTTAATTATATCTCTCTGTCTTCAGTCACAAGAAACGACACTATAGAAAAAGTGTCCACAGGTGGGCAAAGTCATTCCTGGAGTGGCTGCAGGTTTTTGTTCTAACCCAGGTGCTTAATTAAAAAAAAATCCTTGTCAATTATTTAATTTCAGGGCTCGTTAGTGCTTTAACTCTGCTATGTCAGGTCATTTTCATATCTAGATATTTTTTCCTTTCTAAGGATATCATCCAAATGATTTGAAGTCTAAAACAGATGAGTAAATCTCAGTCATTCACTTTTTTCTCTTCATTTTCTTTCCAAGTATTTAATTAAACCAAATAGTGCACGATAAACACACGCAGGTGTAAATGGAAACAAGCTTAATGGAGAAATGCTGAATTTCTTTTGTCATTTGCATCTGATTGGGGTGATTAAAAACCAAGACTACAGCTGTTTAAGACTAAAATAAGCAATAAGGTTTCAAAATCTAAACGAGTGAGACAACTAAAATGAAGCAGAAGTGTTACTTGAGCAATAAGGGCTTCTTATGAAGCAACTGGATTGGAACAAAAACCTGTAGCCACTGCGGCCCTCCAGGAATGATTTTGCCCACCCCTGTCATAGCATCTAGTAATTCTGATAGTGAATCCTCTGCACTAAGAATATCGAGCTGGGGTATCTGTAATCTTTTTTAGAATTATAGTCATCACTAAAGGTGTGCATTATATTCTTAGTCATTGATTGTCTCCGTCTGTGTTAGTAGTTACTGGTATTGCATTGTGAAGTCCTGCTTGTGGATTTGTTGAGCTAAGATCTTATTAGCTTCCTCTCTGTTTTCATAGTAATGATGTTATGATTTAAAAATGAGTTTTTCTGTTTCTCTTGTTGTGAAGAGGTTTAGGCTGAATGCAAAGCCTGTCTTTTCCTATAAAGTGCCCCATTTGGGAACTTGGTATGTTATTGATCTATTCTGCTAATTTCACTAATTAACTCTGATGCCTTCTTGGTTTCTGATTTATTTTTGTGGGAGATATATGAAAAAATCTGTCCTCTTAAAAATGCGTTCAAAGTTTCCAAGATTATTGCTGCATAGACCTCTGAGGATGTAGTTTTCTAAAAAAAATCAGTTTGCTTAGATATAAATTCCATACAGTTCTTGTCAGCTGATAAAAGTGAGTTAAGACGTCAGCTGTGAGATGAGTATGTGAGGCATACTGATTTGAGCTTCGTGATCAGAGGGGTGTAGTCAGAGATAACAAAAGTGTTGTACTTGCAAGATTTTGAATGTGGGCAAAAAATTGTTATCTATAAAGAAATAATCAATTCTTGAGTAACAATGATGTATTGGTGAGAAGAAGGAATATGCTCTTGAGTTTGTATTTAGAAATCTCCAAGGGTCTGATACATTGTGATCAATTACAAACGTGTATTTGTTTTTTACGGTGCTAGATGTTATTACCCCTGTGGCCGAAGACCTATCCAGGTCTGGTTTTAAAACACAGTTAAAGTCTTCGGCCATTTATACTTTTATGAGTGTTCACATTAGGAATTTATGCAAATACATTTTGGGCTTTATCATCCACATTGGGTGTGCAGATATTTATAAAAATCACTTTGCAATTAAATAAGCTACCAATAGTGATCACATTGCCCTTCAGAATCGGATACTACATCTGATACTACAAATGAAATTGTTCTATGTATTAAAGTTCCTACAAATCTAGTTTTTGCATAGTTGGAGTGGAATATGTGGCCAGTCCAATCTCTTTGCAACTGAAACTGATCCTTGCTTAATAAGTGGGTCTCCTACTATCTACTATCTTGGTCTTTAGACCTGTTAGGTGACAAAATATTTTCTTTCTCTTTATTTTGTGATTGAAACCTTTGACATTCTAGCTCACAAAGTTCACTATTTGGTCATAGAACATTTGTTGACATTTTGTAGTCTTATATTAAGGTAGTACATTATTACATAATAACGCTTTAACCATAATTTCCAATTTTACCAGGAGTTACTGAATGAAGCCTATTGTAGTGTTGGCACTTACAATTTTAACGGTCAAAAGGATACATTAGAAATAGCTTGCTGTCTTTCTCCCCACTTGAGGCTAGACCACACTTCATGAAGTCCTAATCCTCTGAAATACTTAGAGAAAGAACAAAACAAGCACCCCAGAAGTGGTGTAGAAGAATTAAAGTAGCAATATCTATAGGCATTACAGCCCAAATACTATAAACCTAGTATTTAATCTTAAACAGTCCCAAAAGTATAAGCCCTGGGAATGATGACAGTTCCCATGGAAAAGCAGATAACGTAGGATAGTACAATCCTAATACAATAATACAAAACAATAAACAGGCCTCTTTGGGGGGAAAAAATTATAATTGTAATTAAAACATAAAAAATAGCCAAGAAGGAAACAGAATGTATAATTACAGCAAAACTATAATTGCGAATGGACCAAATTGCAGGTAAAATCTTCTTTGCCTTGCCAGGAAATGATATGGCTTACGATCATATTTCAGAAAGTGTTGGAATCAATTTCATTAACTCTTTTTCTGCTTCATTTGGAGAACTAAAAATGTAAAGCTTGTCTTGAGTATCCACTTTCAATTTAGCAGCATACAAGAGGTTGAATTTGATTTCGGCTTCTGTAAGCGCTGTATAATGTTATAACATGTGGCCCGTTTATCAGCTGTTGAAGGTGAGAAATCAGGGAAAATATGAATGCAGTTATTTTCAAATATAATCTCAAGTTTCAGTCTGAGAAATGACATCAAATTAAATTTAGATTGTAATTTATGTAAACATATATATACTAAGGTATATTTTGAGGTATTCAATCCATTGTCACACACGTGCACATGGGAGGCAGCTAAAGTGCTTGAGTGAAGGCAGTTTTGAGGCATGCTGGGATGTGGCAGAGTGCACTGACTCTTTTTCTCCCTTCCCTGTTGACCATTCCCGGGAGATTCCACCTGGCTCTCTAGACATCACTTCCGGGACCGAACCAATGGAAACACACCTTACCAGCTCCGGCCCCTCTGATGTCATGTCCGGGCTTGATCCAATGTGTGATGAACACGTGCCCGATCCTTATGACCTCACTTCCTGTCTTCCCCTTTAAAAGCCTGCCCTTTTTCCCTTTTCCTTCAGTCTTGTCTTGGACTTGGTTGTATGCACTTCAGTGCTCTGTATTTCTATAAAACGATTTTGCAGCCAGGATACCAGATTATACGGGTGGCTGTCCCAAACCTTTATCTGAGTATGTCTCATTCTTGTGACACCATGTATGCGGTAAGCTGCTGATATTTCGGTGTCTGATTTGAAGTCCTCTCCATTTATTTTAGAGAATAGTCCAGTTATGAATTTCACTGGGCTTGGACTTCCATGGTTTTCAGGGAGACCTTCAATTCTGATATTATTCCTTCTGTAACTTTCTTCCAGTGCAGCTAGTCTGTCTCCAATCACTTTGCATTTGGAATTTGCAGCCATTGCTTTTTTGTCAGCCGTAGATGCCAACTGTTCAATACAAATCGTGAACATTTGCTTAAAGCCTTCAAACTGAGCACCAAGTCCTCTAAATTTATTTTCAAACTTACTCTCATTTTCCTGTGTTGTTTCTTCAATTTTTTATAGCATGCCTTTAAAGGTTGCCTCAAAGTGATTACTTAGTTGTTTCTCCTCTTTATTATCATGAAGCAGCTTGTTTTGTCTTGGTTGTGTCCTTTATATCTTTCCTTATATCCTTTATGACCCCCCGAGAGCAGTAGTTATTACGGTAATCATTGTGGTGATCGTTACCTTCAGCTCAGACTATTCGTTTCAGTTTTCCCTGTGCTCAGTAAATCCAGGATACCTCTGGATGATGGTAAAAAAAGGGAAAATAACACCGCTCCTAATCAAGTTTCGTCTCAAAAGTCTATCTCCCGAATTGGATGAGACCCTATGAATTGGGTAAGAGTACTGAAATTTTTATGAATTTTTTAGAAATTTTGATATATAGTAAGCACTGTATAAATCTTCTTTTTTTCACTCAAAAGCAACTCAATCTTACCCCCAAATCACAAGGTGGTTCATAAAGCAGAATCATTCAAAACCATCCAGAGAGATCATAGGGCAAAGTACCAAAGAAAAGATAAGATGTTAAATGAGTTGTGCATGGAGTAATATTCAAATGCATTTAGTGTCTTAAATACCTGTTTTCAGTCTTGGGGCCTTTTTAAATTTTTGTTTAGAAAGACATAAATAAGCATCTAGAAATTACTTTATTAGAAATTAAGTTGAGATCAGGTTAAGATACAGAATTACAGAATGTTTCTGTTTTAGGATAGGTGATACTGGTAATTCACCAATGCTTTTTAAATTTTTTTTTTTAATTTTCAAAAAGTGTGCAGCACACTGTATCTTAAAGAAAAGTGTAATTTCATGACACATTACCTATAAGAATAAGTGTGGCAATATTTAAAGAAAATGTGTGTGCTGTGAATTGAGTCGTTTCATGCAGACTGATAGACCGAAATAACAATGACAATAGGAGCTTTGTGCATTATTGAAATACATCTAATAATGAAAACTCATTGTTTCTGTGTCTGAGAATTGATGGTCTTTCAAAGACTTTTAAAGGATGGTCCCAATATTAGTTTTGAATATTAAATTTTACAATATTAGCTTTATAAAATTGTAACTATGAAGTAAATTGAAAAGAATGGAAAATGTTGATTTCATACAAAATCCTGCTCACAATAAGGCAGATTTGAAAGACGGATAGCTTATTTCAAATTATGCACAACTCCTAATAGAGTGACATTAAAAGCTCAATTTCCTTTAATTTAGAATGAAAGTGAAATAAAAGCATTTTGTTTTTAGTACTTCACAGGGGAATCTGAGTAGGAAGAGAAGCCTCCTGACATCATGCTTGTGTTCCCTTTATGAGGTCAGCAATATACTGTAGCCCCTTTATCTTTTATGACATTGCGTACTTCTCTTTCATCATCCATGAACCACTATGCAAGTCACCAGTCTTTGCAGGGCATCTTTAGCACTTCATAAAAAGGTAGTGGTTAACATTAAAAGGATGTTGTACATTGACATCACATAACCAGTGGATGCATTGCCATAGGTTTCAAACGTGTTCCAAGTAGTTAATTAGACTGTAATGAGTGATAGACACTCTGCTCCTCTGCTTAGAGGAGATGTTGTTACTGATGATTTTCATACCATAAAGTTTCCATCTCTGCCAAATACATGAAGTTAATGCATGTTTTGGCCTTTGAGTCCATATCTGTGTAGTAGACTTTTTAAATTGATTGTTATGCACTTACTGTTCTGCAGATCACCTTTGGAAAGAGACTGTGACTTGTTCACATTATTCATTGGTTTTATTGTCTCTGAAAATACAGCTTTGATATTGAAGTATTGTCATCTTCTCTGCTTGTGATCTTGGGGCATAGACTCTCAACCTGAGTTTCAACCATGGCTGATCCAGATGCTGTGATCTGTTCTTGTGTATCTCTGAAGATCATACCAGAGAGGGCCTTGTAGACCCATTTTCTTTTTGGTTTTCTACAGTGTCATCACAGAAGGCTAAAAGCACTTTTCTGGAGATATCCCATACCTAACACCTTTTTAACAGGTGAAAAAGGCTGTTCCTGTATGTGGAATGGGATTGAAATTGCCTGGAGTTATTCTGTTGTAATCCTGGAAGAGCAAAACAGCAACTTCTTCATTGTCAGGGTGAACCAACTATGTTAGAAACATATTAGTTGCACAAGACAAATAATATGTAGTCTGTGACCACCATTCTATATGGGCAACTGGTAACAGAAAGTGGTTTGCAAAAATTTTGAACACTGATTTCGGTGCCAACCTTTCGTGCAGCACTTTTCAATGCCATAGAAGTAACAGTTGTATGCTATTTCTGACAATGATGAAAATAAAGAAGAGGACAGAATCTGACTGGATTAACTCTAAGCTAATCTCATGCTAATGGACAGGAAATACTTTATCACATAAGTGTTGTATTGTAATGGTGGAATACTTAAGTGCAAAGTCAAATGGTGTAGAGCCAAACAGTGAGAAGTCTTCATACTGCGTGTGTAACACGTAAGAGGAGATTGAATTCTTTTGCTGATTGTTGCAAATTGCCAAAACTGAGAAGCCAAAGAAAGACAGAGAACAGAAAGGAGAATTGCAGGAGCTATGAATCACCTGCATATAAACTGCTATTCCCCACATGATGAATATCATCAACAAAGAACTTCCATGCTTCAGAATAAAGTGCTGTTTATTGAGTCTGGTCCGCCCTTGAATGTGTTATTACCACAGAGCTTTAAGCACTGACACACTGCAGGCAACTAGTTTACAATGTTTACAAATTATAGTACATTCAGTCCTCACTCAGTCTTCAAGACTTTGGGCTCTGAGGTGCATTTTGCTCAGTTTATGATTTTATGTTTATCAGATGTATCCCTTCAATTACAATTCTGAAATAACTAATAGATAAATTTCCATGCCTCTTACTATCATCCCAGAACAGACTAGCAATACCTGCTCACCAAACATATCTAATTAATGTAATCTATTTTATGTAAGCCTATATGCACTTTTTTGTTATTTATTCACTATTATTCTTATGAAATGTTATGTTTTTCATTTCTTGCAACTATTTCCTTAACATCTCATAAAACATTTTGAGCTACATCCTGTGCATGAAAATATGCTGTAGAAATATGTTATTATTATTGTTATTTTTTTGTTTTTATATTTTTATTGATTTTAATTAGAAACATTCATTACAGTCAAGTCAAAGTTAACAAATCAAAGCAAAATCTACCCACCCCCAAGAGAAAGAGAGAGGAGCCAGCAACTGAAAGCTACTCTATAAAAGGAGCAAGAAAAGAAAGGTATCGTTTTCCCCGAAATGGAAGCTTATTCTAAAATGTATTTGATTAGATAATATTTTTAAAAAGGTTTTGATCAGATCCTCTAAGTGAGAATTAGATTTTTTCCAATTTCAAGTAGTATAAAACATAGGTTACCGACTGACTTAAGAGTGGTGGGGTTGCATTCTTCCAGTTGAGCAAGATAAGTCTACATGCTATCATTGTAGTAAAGGAAATTACAGTTTGTTTGTCCTTCTCCAATTCAAGGCCATCTGGGACTAGAACAAACACAGCTGTTAATGGATTAGGGGGGATTGTGACACCAAGGCTGTCTGATAGGCAAGCAAAGAATTCGTCCAAAATGTTGTTGTTCTGGGCGTGCACCAAATTATGTGGCCCAGTGAGGCTGGAGCTTGATTGCAACATTCTGAGATATAATCTTGCTTTGGAAACATTTTGGATAATTTTAAATGAGATAAATTTGCTTGATAAAAGATTTTAAATTTAATGACAAAATGCTTTGCACACATGGAGCTTGAGTGTATTCTGTGCATGGCTGCCTTCCACTACTTTTCTGAAATACTGAGTGACAGATCCTTTCCACAATGTACTCTGGGGTGTTTAAAGGGAAGAGACTTTAAAATATTTGTATAAATTGTAGAGATATTATCTGAGTTTTCAAGACTGTTTAATAATTCTTCTGGAATTGAACAAGGTGGAAGGTGAAGAAAATTGTGCAGGTTCTGTTTAGCAAAGTTTCTAGCTTGAAAGCAGTGGAGGAACTGTGTTGATGAGAAGTTGTATTTGAAGCATAATTGTTCATAGGATGCAACGACATTACATTATCTATGTACTAGTCTCTAAGTGTTTTAATCCTGGATATTTTCCTGACATTGAATAGTGCATATGTTTGAGAGGGTGAAAAAAAGTGGTTGTTATGTAAAAGTACAACTGAAAAAAGCTTTTCTGTCTTAAACTGCTTCCTACATTGGTTCCATATTCTGAAAGAATGAAGGGTAATTGGATTTTTAGTGTAATGATGGCAGTTTGTATTAACTGGGCACAGAACAGGGAATATAAAAAAGTACTGCAAGATTTTATTTCTATTGCAGGCCAGGTTTGTGGATATTCAACAATTTGTGTGGATGTCAAGATCTTTATACCTTGTACTGTAATAAAATTGAAAGTTAGGTAGTGCCATGTCCCCTTCTACTTTAGGTTGTAGAGTCACCCTTTGGATGCGTGGATGTTTCAAATTCCATTATTGTTGTTGTTCTGCCTGTGTCTGGGTGAGTTTCCTCCTGGTGTTCTGCTCCCACAGCTCAAAGACATGCAGATTAGGTGGATTGACTATGTAAATTTGAAATTTGGCCCATGATGTGTGTGAGTATGAGTGTGTTCATATTACAATGGGCTGACGCCCTGTCCAGTGATTGTTCCTGCCAGGCACCCATTGGATGCTGGGATAGGCTCCAGCTTCCCCACAAACCAGTACTAAATAATTGGGTTCTAAAATGGATGGATGGACACATGGCCTTTAATTTTGCTGTTTTCTTTTTAAAGACCACCTTATTTATTTGATGGTTGATACTTCTAAAGTCAGGGTAGCCAGATTCTACCAGTGGAAAGAATGGATCAAATGAGACTTTAGAGGTTTTTTGGCTTGATGGCCTTGGTGCTTGATGGACTTATACTGTATTGAGACATACTGTATGCATATTTACATTTTTCATATTTTATAATTCTCTGTAAATTTTAAATAATTACAGCTGGTTTACAACACACATCCATGTTTTTCATTCATGTTAACACAGCTTTCACATACAACAAATCCACGGAACTAGAAGGAGATACGACACAGCCATTAATATAACAAAGGACACAAAGCAATCAAATTTCATGTCAAACCAGCCAGCAATGGTTCTTATTGGATCACTAACAGCAGCACCATAATTTGCAAAAACAAAATATAAACATGTTCTTTTTTAGATGAAGGTGATTGGTTGTCCCCTGTATTAAGTCTGTATTTTTCACCAGGCAGTCTTACATAGGTTGCATATAGTACAGTAAGCGATCTATATAGTGAGCATTTTGATGTAAGAGTAGTTTTCTTCCCAACCTGCAAGTTTACAATTACATGACATCTGATTGATCCGATCATGTCTGTTTGGAAGAGAGCTGATGTGATTGTTGATTTAATGCAGTGCACATAAGTACCTAAACACGAGAATGTGTGCAAAAATGGGCAAAGTGAAATATCTACACAAATTAAGGCACTTAGAAATTACATAATTGGAACTCCCCGTTGCTGATAAAATTCCTGGGGCCAAATGTATGAATGGTGCGTACGCACAGAAATGTTGCGTAAGAACTTTTCCACGTTCAAATCGCAATGTATTAAACCTACACTTAGCGAAAAGCCACGCACTTTTCCACGTTACCTCATACCCTGTCGTATGCTAGTTCTCCGCTCGGTTTTGAAGATTGGTGGCTCCCAGCGTCAAAGCAGTGCTACTGTTCCTGTGTGGTTACCCTTTATTTCTTAGAACCACATTTCTGATGCGGCTTTATAAATACACTGAAACTAACCGCATATTGTTTATTAGTGTAATACATCTGATTGTAGATTACCTGTAACAATATAATGGCTCAGGGAATAGCCATAGTATTCCAAATACCATAACTTCTTAAGCGTTGTTACTCTCACTGCACTATCTTCTTCTTTTTCTTCTTTCAGCTGCACCCTTTAAGGGCTGCAACAGCGGATCATCTTCTTTCATATTACTCTCACTGCGCCACTCAAAACATTTATATCACTGTTTCTGAGTGGGGAATCACAGCAGCAGCTGTTCAGAAAGAGAATTATCGGGATACAGCATCAAGCACACGCTGCCAAAGCCACAGCAAAACGTTTCAAAGCCTTTCCTGTATGGACCTCGCGGTTCAGAAACAGTTTCATCCCAAGAACTATAAACGCACTCAATCAATTGCTCCTTGTAGAACTGTTTGTACTTATAAGTACAATTACCCCATTGTAAACTTGCACTATGGTTATAATATTACACAACATGCGCCACTTTATAAAGCGCGTATTTACATACTGTATGATGACGATATCATTTTTAAGATGAAATGCTGCAAAATATGTTGATTATATTATAAAGATAAAACTTAAACTTCATTTAAATAATCTGTATTGTTAATAATTTAACATGTGAGGACACTGTGCCAAGCGCTAGCAAGTTCACGTATTGTTCCTGCCTCGCGCTGTATATTTACTGAGGCTGACGCAGCACTGGAAGGATAGAAGGCTAGAATAATTAAACACGTACTATGAAGATATTTCAATGTTCCTTAAAAGTTTTGAAGAATTGTCGTTGTAAGCTTACAGATGGCTTAACGTCTATTACAGAGCTGATTGTGTGGCGATTGAGTATTTGGGGAAAGAAAAGTAAGGACAAGAATTGCAGGTTATTACTTTTGAAAGAGACAGTACTGCTACAATAAATTATTTAATCGAAGGTCACAGCAGCATCTTGTGTGAGACATGACCAATCACTGCGCCATTGTGTTCCCATGTTTAATAACATGCTTTCATTCCAATCATCATGAAAATAATACCACGTATACATCTCAGTATTTTAATTATTCAGAGAGCTGTAATATCACAAATGTAACGGTTTCTATGTCCTGTCGGAGAGAGAGAAATAACGGAAGCATGTAGTGATTCACACACATAGAGCACATTGAAGATCAAATACAAAACAAAGCATTTATCATGATACTTTATTTATGATGGGATTTGAGAAACTAATAAATGAAATTAATTTAAGATGAATTTTATGATGTTCTACTTTAATGACAAAATAAACTTCGTGAATTAAAGTGGAAATTTCGAGATTAAAGTTGACATTTCGTGCTTTTTTCCTTCTGTGTGCCTTTTTTTTCTCTGTACCCTAATAAGCTTTCATATGAAACTCAGATGGTGGGCTACGACTCGCCTTTTCACAGCGACTTTGATATGTGACTTCTTTTTTATTTTGGTCACTGTGCGAATTTGTGAACTTGAGCTTTCGAGTTTCTTCAACACACTATGTCAGTCAATCGGCTTCTGTTTGTTGTTTATACCACTGTTTAAATCAACAAAAAGTATGTTTTTCTTTGCCTCCACTTGGTATTCTCTGAAATTCTTATATTTTCCCCCGCGCTTTTCCAATTGTCTTTTCACAGAACGCTGAGCTTAAGGGCTATTTATATTGATTTGCATATTCAAAGAGTCATAACTCTGGGAGGAATTGGGTCGGGACAGAAGGCACGTGCACGTGCGTTAGTTTTCACGCTGACCGGGATTTATGGAGCGGAAGAACTTGGATGTTGGAGTACACACAGATTCCTGCATCTGGATTTTTCTGTGCGTAAGCACATTTCGGCTTTTGTGCTTACTGTATGTCATATTATAGTGCGAATTCTACGCACGGCGTAATACCTGAGGCCCCTGGTTACTCAACACATCTTGAGCATATTCATGTAATATTTTTATTTCTAATTGCCAGATGATTATAACACTTTCTATCTATCTATCTATCTTGGGGCTTTCTCAAGCACCCCGACTCAGAACACAACTATGTCCCACTAGGCTATAAGAACAGAGAGGGGTTTATTGAAGAATAGCAAAATATCTGCGCTTCGCAGCGGAGAAGTAGTGTGTGAAATAAGTTATGAAAAAGAAAAGGAAACATTTTAAAAATAATGTGACATGATTGTCAATGTAATTGTTTTGTCACTGTTATGAGTGTTGCTGTCATCAAGGATTTGATTATCATTATTTATTTCAATCAGGTTCGTATTTGGAGGATGTGTTGTGTTCAAGTTATATTCCGTGTTTGTCAACCATTGTAAAGATAACAGGTTTCATTCATCAAAGTGTTCACTACCCAAATCGGTACTTGTGAATCTGAGATGTTTAACAGGTATTCCCAGTAATAAGTGGATAAGTGGATTTGCCTGCGAATATTCAGCGGCAGCGTGTCTATGAACCTAATTTAAACTTAAGCTTTACACCTTGCTTTCCTATTGATATGTCTACAAAGGCTTGTTCAGAATCAGAGGGTTGTTCCTTTCTTACTGCATCAATAAACAGCTC
The DNA here is from genome assembly GCF_016835505.1 of Polypterus senegalus. Classification (NCBI taxonomy): domain Eukaryota; kingdom Metazoa; phylum Chordata; class Cladistia; order Polypteriformes; family Polypteridae; genus Polypterus; species Polypterus senegalus. The sequence continues at coordinate 241,766,214 of NC_053154.1, forward strand.
GTCTTCCTCTTTATCTGACACATCACACACTGCATGCACGGGTTTACCTTTCCCAGTCCTGCAAAGTCAGTTCACGTGAGCCGCTCGGAGTACATTCATCGAAGGTTCTCAGCTGTGCTTGTGCTGTCTCGTGCGATGTTGCGATGTCCACGGCTTTATTTAATGTTAGCTCAGACCCGGCACTTAAAAGCTTCTCTCGCACTTTTGCTGAATTTGTGCCAAACACTATTCTATCCTTGACCATCTCATCTTTGTTCGCATAAGCACAGTCCTTCACCAGCAATTTTAACTCCGTTACAAAGTGATCTAAAGTCTCGTTTATACCCTGCGTCTTCTCATTAAACTTGTATCTCGCGAATATTGTATTCGTCGTAGGCATGACAAATGCCAGCGGCAGCCTGTCTATGAACTTAATTTAAATTTAAGGATTACACTGTGCTTTGTTTCCACAGTAGCTGCACTTATGAATATGCTTGTATGCGTCACTTGCTTCATATTCTTTTGCTGCCTACTCAATTGTGTAATGCGTTTTTTGTTCAGCGCTCTTTGGAGCTCTTCCTTGTTTTCTGCGTACTGCGTTCACAGTCAGTTCATGTGAACTGCTCGGAGTACATGCATCAAAGGTTCTTAGCTGTGCTTGTGCTATCTCTTGCGATCTTGCCATGTCCACGGCTTTATTTAATGTTAGCTAAGACCTGGCACTTAAAAGTTTCTCTTGCACTTTCGCTGAGTTTATGCCAAACACTAGTCTATCCCTGACTATCTCATCTTCGTTTGCATAAGCACAGTCCTTCACCCGCGAATATTTAGCGGCAGCGTGTCTATTGGATTGCTGCCATTTTTGTTCAGCTCTCTTTGGAGCTCTTCCTTGTTCTCTGCGTACTGCGTTCACAGTCAGTTCACGTGAGCCGCTCAGAGTACATGCATCGAAGGTTATCAGCTGTGCTTGCGCTATCTCGTGCGATCTTGCCATGTCCACGGCTTGCATAAACACAGTCCTTCACCCGCGAATATTTAGCGGCAGCATGTCTATTGGATTGCTGCCAATGGACGGCCTTATATGGGCAGGCACTCAATTACATGGGAGGCGTGACGATGAGGGACATTAGCACTATAACATAAGTAACATGATAATTATATTTGAATACTAACCCTCACCTATTCTGTTTCTTTTCTCGGTACCCAAATGTGGCAATTAGTGCCACGGCCCACTTGCCAAGTTGTTTGCCTGCTTATGGTAAAGTCATCCCTGATGGAGGATCACAGGAATCATGGGAAAGAGGGGTCCTTTCATCGGAGCAACGTTTCAGCCGTGGCATGGCCAAATGGGGAGGCAGCTAGATGGATGAGGTCTCCAGGACTCTAAAAATATCCAAACCTAATTATGTCATATCATCTACTGTTAAACCGTACATCTAAAATTTTTATTATTATGCTGTATTAAGGAATTGTTCTGTTCTGTGTATTGTATTGTATTGACCCCCTACTTTTGACACCCACTGCACGCCCAACCTACCTGGAAAGGGGTCTCTCTTTGAACTGCCTTTCCCGAGGTTTCTTCCATTTTTCCCTAAAAGGTTTTTTTGGGAGTTTTTCCTTGTCTTCTCAGAGAGTCAAGGCTGGGGGGCTGTCAAAAGGCAGGGCCTGTTAAAGCCCATTGCGGCACTTCCTGTGTGATTTTGGGCTATACAAAAATAAACTGTATTGTAAACTGTATTGTATTGTAACTCTGCCTCACACGGCGACCGAGCTGCAGGCTATGGCCGTATATATTTACATAAGTAGGTTCCAGTTATGACCGCTACGCGTAGAATTTCAAAATGAAACCTGCCTAACTTTTGAAAGTAAGCTGTAAGGAATGAGCCTGCCAAATTTCAGCCTTCAACCTACACGGGAAGTTGGAGAATTAGTGATGAGTCAGTCAGTCAGTGAGTCAGTCAGTCAGTAAGGGCTTTGCCTTTTATTAGTATAGATCTAATACAGGAGAATTAATGAAGAAAGATTTGGTGAAGGAAACACACAGAAACACAGCAGTACATTTTGTTTGCCCCGCAAAGATACTTTTTTTGTTCTACCACTCCAAGCCATCTTCCCTTATGTCTGGACTCCTTTTTGCTTTCTGATAGACCAGCTCTTTCAATTGCTTCCCACCTCATTCCATGGCTTACTGGCTGACTAACAGCATCTGTTTTCAAAGCATGATCCAGGAGTACTTCTAATATCCTATGAGTATAATCCCGGACCACTACTGGGTCAACTGGAACCACAGAACAACAGCAAAGGTGCCTCCTTAGAGCTCCAGATTCTTTAGGCAGGGCTACCTGTTCAAACTACAACTCCTAAACAACTATTTGAGGGTCCAGATTGGAGCTGTCATGCAGGTATGCTATCCCCTAATGAGCTGAGGGAATATACTGTACAGTATTTCCTTGGTGTGCTGTTCTATTACCCAGACTTTCCTCCTGGGAAAGGCACAGCAAAGCACCGCTCTTAGAACCGGCACAATTATAATATGCACTGCCCTCCTAGAGTGGCAGCAAAGGAAAAAGAAAATAAATAATCCGGGGCACAAGTAACCAACACTACTTTCCTACTACACCACCTCAAGTATAGAGACACACCAGTGAAAGCAGGGTTAAGTAAAAAATGATTATTGGAAGACAATACACACACTGTAACAAAAAACCCTATATACATAATATTGCATTGCAGCGCTTCCCACCCAACACAAATCACGGCACAAAGCACTTAAAAACATACGCTACTAATACAGAAATTTGAGCAAGAGAAACAAAAAAAAAATGTATAGTCCTTTAAATCTTATCTGTACAGAATTGTTGAGCTCAGTCTGCGGTGGGGAATGAGGCGCCTACTATTCCGGGAAACGTACAGATTAACAGTTTCTTGTGCTGGCCTGACAGGTCCTCTCCCAAATACCTTTCAACTGAAAGTGAAAATAATTTGTCAGGAAATTAACCTGGGTTCACCTGACATTATTCATGAGGTGTCAATTAGAAACTGTAATGGTGTTCATCCCTCTCTTGGCTCTGTGCTTTTTTATAGCTCCTCCCCGTACAGTCTGTTGGCCCTCCAAGCCAGGTGCTCCCCTCCCCCTATACAATTGTCCGGCCTTACAAATTAAGGCATTCCACTAATAACAGGAGTGGGAAAAGGTACAAACTCACAGTGACACACACATATTCCAAACGACCGTTACAAACCAAACTGGACACGTCATCAGACTTAGCGTAACTCTTATAACATTATCTACACAATATTTTGTGCAGAAAATGACAACCTTATGATAAAGAGTAAACCAATGGTAACTTAAGCAAAGATGATCAGAAGGACTAGAAGTTGTGGATATCAAATCAATTGACCACCAACAGTTCACCCTGTAATGGGCTGTCGGGGTGAAAAATGACAATTTTCTATTACAATCAGAAATATTTAGATCTCAAACTTTTAAATTAAAGCACACATTTTAATATTTTTAATATATAACACTATTCATGTTAATTATGTACTTCTACCCTATGAGCTTTAACTCATTACATTTCTTATATTCTTATGAACACCCCAAATTAGGGTGGCTTTTGAAATACAAGTGTCTGCTACTTTCAACTTTTTATTATGGCAGATCAATCTTCTGACCTTTACTCCATTTCTGACCATACTTCCCATCCAGCTGCTGTAAAAATCAATGAATCCAGGCTTATAGATTTTTGTAGCTGCTGTCAGTCCTTCAGACACTGCCGTACATTTCCACTTCTTGGCAAGTTAAGGTCTAATAGAGAGTGTAAATGTATGATGGCTGAAACAGAGTCATTGATAAAGCATAGCAATGTCATGAAATTACTGTTGGCCTGGGTTTATTTATTTATCGATTGGTTGATTGGATGTATTATCTTTCCAGTGAGTTTGTTTTATATGTTTCTGATGTTATATGCATTTGAATTTCCCCATGGGATTAATAAAGTTTATCTAATCTAAGTCTTTAAATGCAGTGTTTTTTTTCCATTTTTATATCGGACTATAACGTCCAGGGAGAAGGAGCAAGGGCCTTTGTTATATTCATATATATCTTACAGTTTTTCACTTGAATGTAAAAGCAAAGGAAGAGTTTTCTAACCCATCTTTAAGGATTTTTATATAGACAAAAGGCTACAAAGAAGGAATATCTTAACACATTTTATGAACAACTGATTACACACTTAAATTTTGTGCCAAATCAACCACTAATTGCAGTGTATTAAGAGAGAATATAAGTTTGGAGGTCTCTTTATATATGGAAAGCCCTTATTATAGATTTTAATATTCCTTGCTAATGTTCATTTATATCATGGGCCACATTCCATAACCCACTATTTTTAAATACAATATGGATATTCTACTCTTTTATTCTCACAAAATGTCTGAACATTTAACATCTTACTGCTTCTCTGCTGGAATATAAACATCTGTCCAATCTATGATATTTTATTTGCATAATGTAATTAAACTATTTCAAATGAGCATCACTTCATGTTTTCTGTTTCTTTTACCAGCATAACTCTTTTTCTAGTCAATCAAATTCTTTCATTTTGCTTCTTTTCCTGTTCTTTTATTATTTATTTTGAAAACATTTTCATATCAATTGATTTGTCTGAATGTTTTATTAGCATTTCAAAATAACTGTGGGGTCGGTCGTATTTAAGCCAAAAATATCTTTATAATAATCACTTGAGTGTTTATATAACAAGGTTATGCATATGCAAGATGCCATGTCCTCAAAAAGAGAAATTCTATTACTTTCTCAAAATAGGGAACTTGAACCTTGTTACACATGAAGAGTTTAAACTATTTATTATTCCAAGTTATGCTCATTTAAAAATAATTTATAAACTTAAAATTTAATTTTGAAGGCATATTTAATTGTTTTTTTTACCAATTTAATCTAATTTGTTGCCATTTAGGTCACGTTTTTCCATCATACTTTTTCACCGGCTCCTTCATATATACAAATACAATGTTTATATTTGGATGGGTCACTCAGGAGAAAGACTATTTGATTGATGACTCTGCATTTGCCTTTTGAAAATTAATTTTTTGTGTTCATTAAATATTCTGACAGTATCCTCCACTTTTGTCAGCCTATAAATGAATCTGCCTGTATAAGTTAATTTGCCAACTTAACATAATATATAGTAAAATTGCATAAATACGTACCGATCAAAGAAAGTAATGGAGGTCTTCTAGCTGGATTGAGATTTCAACCTTGATTTCTGAAACAGTCATAAAAAAATGAGAAAAGTAGAAACACAAAACAACAGGGAAATAAAACACAACTTTGAATATTTACAACAATCACCTTGCAGTCCTACAGTACCTTGTGTGACCACCTCTTTGGAGCCACCAATGCTCGATATCTCTGGTACATAGAATGAAAAGGCATATGAATCTGCAATGAGATATTATCCCACTCATGTACAAATTCCTGAAAATGCTGCTGTTCTGGCCATTGGAAGGTAAAGAGGCACTTCTCCAGATGTTGTATTCAAGGGTGCCCCATAGATCCTCTTTAAGGTAAAGGTCAGGATAAAAGGCAGACCTGAACACCAGCACCCTCAGGTGCAACTACAACAGCCATATTTGTGGCCTGGCATTACCCTGTTTTAGGACCAGATGTTTAGCAGATGTGATAAGTGGGGCTTTGACTTTTCTTGCTTTAAGGATACCATTGTGGAGCTTCTTCCTCACTGTCCTGTACGTGATGTGACCTTTTGTTTATTAGCAGTTTCTGCAGCAGTATGGGTGGCAGATTTCTCAGACGGACAAATTTGGTGTGATTTTTGTCCGGCTTTGGTGGTGTCAACCATAGGCAACAACATCCTGGAAAGCGATTATTCCTTGTGATCTGCTGAAACATTTCTTGTAGTTGGGACACAGTGGAGCAGCGTAACTCATACTTGCTGGAAACACTGGCACATGATATGCCTGTCTGCAATATGCCAATGGTTCTCTCTCTTGCTTCATGCAACATTTAAAGTATTATGGAATGTTCAGGAAACCGAGTAAGTTGTGGCTCTTTTCTTGCTGTGACCTAAGCTTTAAATTAAGGTCTTATTATCCATGACCTGATTAGGTATTTTTCCACCTTGACCACCATGTAAACGTTCATCCTACACTCTTTCATGTGTTTGGCCAGTTGCAATGCCTCACTGCACAATGCATAAGTGCTGGTCACAGGCCTACAAAAATTGACAACTTTAAGTTCAAGTTCAGGTTCAATTGGCCTTTACTGCCATGTTATCTATACATGGGCCGTAGATTGATACAAACTTTTATTCCCCACGACCACACAATTTTTGTGAAAGTACACAAGTTATATCATTAGCTTTCACATTTCAGAAGGTGTTGCAATTCCTTTTACAGTATATACTGTATAAGGACCTGAAATGGTTCTTTAAAAAAGTAGTCCAATGGATGAATGGAGCACAATTCAAAGTAGGAATGCGAGTTGAGAGGTGTTTCCCAAGGGCAACAAGCTCAGTTGATATAAATGGTGCCCTAGAGGCACTTATTTTAAGGACACTAAAATAAAAGAGAGGTCATAGGAGACCATCTGAAAGACTGATGAGCTAACATACGTGACGTGAGAAACATGCTGACTTTAGACATTGTGTTGCTTGCTGAGTTTGCTGAAGGGTGCTTGTTACATCGATGTACAATCTTGTTGTCATCTGCAGAATTCCTGCTCCTAAGCTTTCTTTCTTGTCACTAGCAAGAAGTCATGAAATACCTTTTACAGTTGATTTTTTTCTCTTTAGTGCTGCTTCTTCATTGCAGCTTTGAATTAGAAAGAGAGAAAATTGCTGAACAGCTTGTGCAAGAGGCAGTGGCGGCAGACAGTTTGTTTTCCATCGCTATTTAAACCAAAGCAGTAACAGCATATCACATTTGGAAATAAGAAAGAAGAAACAAGTAGAAATTGTACATGATGACACATTTAATTCAGTCTCAAACCAATAAGCATTCATGTTAGGAAGCAAAAGACTGTGAAGTGTGTAAATCAACATTTAAAAGTTGGATTTACAATAAAGACAAAAAGGTAATTAAATCCATAACAGTGCAGAAGTTGTATCTGAAAGACTTCAAAAGTGAAACATGAAGTGAGCTAAGGGTCATAGAAGGGTTTAATCAGCAACCTGAATAAAAATGAAGAAGGCCAACAGCTTACAATATGTTGACAAATGAATTAATCACATATTTCTCAAATATATAAACCTATACTTCACATTAAATTACACATGTGCCATTTTCAAAGACCTAATAAAGCAAAACATGTTCCTCTTCTGAACAGTATCCAGCCAGACAATTCAAACTTATTATTGTATCCAAAAATGTTAATGAAATAAATCTACACAGACAAGGTTTAAACAGTTGTTGTGATAGAACAGACAGAGCTTGTACAATCACATAAGAAGAGGGTGAAGACCTACAAGCATCTTAAAGTTATTTCATCACAATTAAAATCACCCCATTGAGTTAATAATATTCGTGTAACAGCAGGAACTACCAAATACCAAGGCTTGTGAAAGTTTTACCTGCATGTTAAAAGTGTAGTCTCATCAGGACTGTGGTCACAACTTTTTAAAATTTATATAAAACATTTTGATAAAAGTTTAATTGAAAAATTGGTTAAGCTTGCAAATACAACAAACTAGGAAATATTCTAGAGCATAGAATCTTCAAGTATGGTCTTTGCAGTATGGTGTTTGCGGGTTTTTCCAACTAAATTTCTTAATTAGAAGCCAATTATTGCTGCTGAAGCAAATTATTGCTCAGGTCGCATTTTTATGCATGATTTTAGTTAATTTGCTTCTCAAGATTCCTAACCCTTAATTATGGTTTTATTTTTAGAATATGCCATTACTATTTTTAATTGCTTCTGTTTTCTTAACCAGCTGCAAATTAAGAAAAAGGTGTAAATTAATCAAACCTGATCTGATTCATACTTGTGTGTGTTCAACATGAGGTTTCTCTTTTAAGAAAATATTTCAAAAGTAATAGACAAGAACAAAGTTAAGGATTAAGAATAGCTATTTTAATGATATTCTTAGAAACAATAACACTGTTACTAAAGTCACTATAGTGGTCCATGGACTTCATGGTTGTAAGGCTGCTAGGGTGGATGAGATCTGAGTGCAGATGTTGAAAGCATTGAAAGTTGTTGGGATAGTGTGGTTAACATGTCTATTCAATGTTGAATGGAAGGAGGGTGAGGTACCCTTGGACTGGTGTGGTGGTTCACATTTTTAAGAAAGATGGCCCAATAGTGTGATCTGGCTACTGAGGGGTCAGGCTCTTTTTGCCTCCCAGGTACGGCTGGGAGGGGAAATTTCGTCTGATGGCTGAGCCAAATATATACGGTGGTGCTTGAAAGCTTGTGAACCCTTTAGAATGTTCGATATTTCTGCATAAATATGACCTACAACATCACCAGATTTTCACTCAAGTCCTAAAAGTAGAAAAAGAGAAACCAGTCAAACAAATGAGACAAAAATATTATACTTGGTCATTTATTTATTGAGGAAAATTATCAAATCTATACTAATAAAAGGCAAAGCCCTCACTGACTGACTGACTCACTCACTCAATCACTCACTCACTCACTCACTCATCACTAATTCTCCAACTTCCCGTGTAGCCAATGTACCTAGTTATTTTGATGGTATGATGCCACTGTCGGCCGCCATATTGAACTTTCCAATGTCACTAATTCTCCAACTTCCCGTGTAGGTAGAAGGCTGAAATTTGGCAGGTTCATTCCTTACAGCTTAATTATAAAAGTTAAGCAGGATTCATTTTGAAATTCTACGCATAACGGTCATAATGGTCGACAACGTCCACCATGTTTAACTTTCTTATTTATGGCCCCATCTTCACGAAATTTGGTAGGCGGATTCCCTGTGCTAACCAAAACCAATGTACGTACTTATTTCGGTGGTAAGATGCCACTGTCGGCCGCCATGTCGAACTTTTCAACGGTCTTTGTTACTTATGGGCCATCTTCAAGAAATTTGGTACACGGGATCCCAACGCTAACTGAATCCCACTTACGTACATATATACGTCCATAGCCTGCAGCTCGGCCACCGTGTGAGGCGGCGTTGGGTCCCCAATCCCAATACCTCCCACATTGTTGGCTGCCTGCCTATATAAGGCCGTCCGTCGCTCCGGTCTCTACATTCCCTTCTTTGCTTCGCCACGGGATTCACGTCTCCCTGCTGATAACTACAGCCTTTTTATTTAATCCACGGCTTCTCCACAGTTTTATTGTTCGTTTATTATGATTATAGTTATTGTGTAGGTATTTTAGACTTACTTTACATTGTTCAGGTACCCATTTCCTTTATCATTCCAACTGTACCCCCATGTCTATCGAGGTGATCACCATCGATCAAAGAACTGTCACTTACCAAGTGGTTTCCATGCCTGGAGATGGCACCTGCCTTTTCCATTCTGTTTGTTACATATTGCAGGCTTGCTTATGATATCCGGAGGAACATTGTGTCTTATGTATTGAATGACTGGGACAGGTTCAAGGTGTGGACTGATGACTGTACAGGAGATAATTATACTACACAGGAGCACTATAAGAGTGCAATGCTTAAGCCCTTCACCTATGGTTCTGCATGTGAGTTGATGGCTGCCGCTGAATTGTTCAGTTGTCGCTTTCAAGTGTACCGAAATGGCCAAATCTTTTACACCTTTTGACAACCGCCAATGCCTCTTAAACATCTTAGATTCACAGGTGACGATTTCAGCAGTGGACACTTTGATGTTTTAAACTCTCAAAAGCTGGATGTGAAGTTATCGATGAAACCGGTTGTATGTTTACAATGCTTGACAGATGCCGAATGTCACTTCAACACAAGTCCTGCAAATACTGTAGTAATTGAAACAAACCATGAAACTCAAACCGATTATGACAGCAGCAATCCAAGCTGTGAGATTTCAGACAAGATTACTTTTCACATGGCCAACTGTACGCTACATGCTCAAGGGTAAGCTCAGCGCACAGCTTGGTCTAAATCCTTACACTGGCTCCCGGTTAAGTTTAGGGCAGATTTCAAAATCCTTCTTTTAACATATAAAGCATTAAATGGTCAAGGTCCAGCTTACTTGTCTGAACTTATCATGATTTACAAACCTGAGCGCACATTAAGATCTCAAGATGCCGGTCTGCTTATGATTCCAAGGATTAATAAAATAAGTTTAGTTACAGGGCCCCTAAACTGTGGAATGGTCTTCCTGCTTCTATAAGAGATGCCCCTTTGGTCTCAGCCTTTAAATCCCGGCTGAAGACTAACTACTTCAGTTTAACATATCCTGACTAAAGCTGCTGATTAACTGTACAGACTGCATCTCTGTTGTTAGTCATTAGCAGTAAAACATAAGTAACATGATAGTTATAATTGAATACTAACCCTCACCTATTCTGTTTCTGTTCTCGGTACTCAAATGTGGCAATTGGTGCCACGGCCCACCTGCCAAGTTGTTTGCCTGCCTATGGTAAAGTCATCCCTGATGGAGGATCACAGGAATCATGGGAAAGAGGGGTCCTTTCATCGGATTGGCTGGCCCAGCACTGTTTCAGCCGTGGAATGGCCAAATGGGGGAGGCAGCTTGATGGATGAGGTCTCCAGGACTCTAAAATATCCAAATCTTATTATGTGATATCATCTTCTGTTAAATTCTGCTCCGTACTTCTAAAATTTTTATTTTTATACTGTATTAAGGATTTGTTCTATTCTGTGTATTGTATTGTATTGACCCCCTTCTTTTGACACCCACTGCACGCCCAACCTACCTGGAAAGGGGTCTCTCTTTGAACTGCCTTTCCCAAGGTTTCTTCCATTTTTCCCTACAAGGTTTTTTTGGAAGTTTTTCCTTGTCTTCTCAGAGAGTCAAGGCTGGGGGGCTGTCAAGAGGCAGAGTCTGTTAAATCCCATTGCAGCACTTCCTGTGTGATTTTGGGCTATACAAAAATAAATTGTATTGTATTGTATTGTATTGTATTGTATATTACAACCGGAGGGCTGAACTGACAACGTGGCATACAAAGAGATCCTTAACAAATAATTATTGGTATATTTTCCCTCAGTTTAAAAAGGTTTAATTTTCTTCTTCTTCGCCGCTGCGAAGCTTGTGTATTTTGCTAGTATTACATATTTGTGAGTGGCAAAAGTATGTGAACCTCTAGGATTAGCAGTTAGTTTGAAGGTGAAATTAGAGTCAGGTGTTTTCAATCAATGGGATGACAATCAGGTGTGAGTGGGCACCCTGTGTTATTTAAAGAACAGGGATCTATCAAAGTCTGTTCTTCACAACACATATTTGTGGAAGTGTATCATGGCACAAACAAAGGAGATTTCTGAAGACCTCAGAAAAAGAGTTATTGATGCTCATCAGGCTGGAAACGGTTACAAAACCATCTCTAAAGAGTTTGGACTCCACCAATCCACAGTCAGACAGATTGCATACAAATGGAGGAAATTCAAGACTATTGTTTCCCCAGGAGTGGTCGACCAACTAAGATCACTCCAAGAGCAAGGCGTGTAATAATCGGCGAGGTCACAAAGGACCCCAGGGTAACTTCTAAGCAACTGAAGGCCTCTCTCACATTGGCTAATGTTCATGTTCATTAGTCCACCATCAGGAGAACACTGAACAACAATGGTGTGCATGGCAGGGTTGCAAGGAGAAAGCCACTGCTCTCCAAAAATAAATTGCTGCTCGTCTGCAGTTTGCTAAAGATCACGTGGACAAACCAGAAGGCTATTGGAAGAATGTTTTGTGGACAGATGAGACCAAAATAGAACTTTTTGGTTTACATGAAAAGTGTTATGTTTGGAGAAAGGAAAACACTAAATTCCAGCATGAGAACCTTATCCAATCTGTGAAACATGGTGGTGGTAGTATCATGGTTTGTGTCTGTTTTGCTGCATTAGGGCCAGGACGGATTGCCTTCATTAATGGAACAATGAATTCTGAATTATATCAGAGAATTCTAAAGGAAAATGTCAGGACATCTGTCCATGAACTGAATCTCAAGAGAAGGTGGGTGATGCAGAAAGACAACGACCCTAAGCACACAAGTCGTTCTACCAAAGAATGGTTAAAGAAGAATAAAGTTAATGTTTTGGAATGCCCAAGTCCTGACCTTAATCCAATCAAAATGTTGTGGAAGGACCTGAAGCAAGCAGCTAATTTGAGGAAACCCACCAACATTCCAGAGTTGAAGTTGTTCTGTATGGAGGAATGGGCTAAAATACCTCCAAACCAGTGTGCAGGAATGATCAAAAGTTACCAGAAACGTTTAGTTGCAGTTATTGCTGCAAAGGAGGGGTCACACCAGATACTGAAAGCAAAGGTTCACATACTTTTGCTACTCACAAATATGTAATATTCGATCATTTTCCTTAATAAATAAATGGCCAAGTATGATGGTTTTGTCTCATTTGTTTAACTGGTTTCTCTTTATCTACTTTTAGGACTTGAGTGAAAATCTGATGATGTTTTAGGTCATATTTATGCAGAAATATAGAAAATTCTAAAGGGTTCACAAACTTTCAAGCACCACTGTAGGAGGAACTATGTGGATTCCATCCTGGCCATGGGACAACAGAGCACCTCTGTTCCCTGGAGCAGTTGCTGGAGGGTAAGGGAATATGATAACCTAGGAAGGTGACTTGACTGTGTGTTCCAGCTACAGGGGGATCACACTCCTCAACTTCTCAGGTAAGGCCTATGCCAAAATGCTGGAGGGGAGACTCTGTTTGATGGTTGAGCCTAGCACACAGGATAAATATGTGAATTCTGCCCTAGCCAAGGAATAGTAGACCAGCTTTTCTCCCTAGTGCACTTGCTGTAAGGTGCATGGAGGTATGATAACCAAGGCTAAATGTGCTTTGTAGATTTGGAAAAAACATATGACCGTGTCCGTCCACATGTGTTATGAGAGGTAATGCAGGAATATGGGGTAACAGGGCCAATACTGCATACTATTCTTACTCTATATGAATGCAGTCATAGCTCTAACTCAACAGTTGATGTTAAGGTGATATTACTTTGGATATCAGTGTTTGTAACAGCTGTGTCTTGTCACAGCTCCTGTTTGTGATTTCATGGACAGGATATCAAGGTGCAACAGAGGATTTTAGGATGTCCAATTGGGGAGGCTGCTTTGCACAGATTATGTTTTCTTCTCTGCTTCTTCATCTACCTGTGACCTTCAATATGCACTTGAATGATTTGCTGCTGAATGTTAAACAACAGAAATGAAGATCAGCGCCTCCAGGTCTGAGGTCATGGTTCTCTCTCGGAAGAGAATTACTTGCTGTCTTCAAGTGACAGGGGAAAACTGCCCTTAGTGTAGGTGTTCAAGTACCTTGAGATCTTCTTCATGAATGACGGAAGAAAGGAACTTGAGATGCATAAGCAGATTGTAGTGGTGACAGTTGTTCTGTGGGCGCTGTACTGGTACATGATAAAAACAAAACTCTATTCACTGGTCATTCTAAATCTCTGTTCTTAGTTATATTCATGAGTTGGGGGTTATCATCAAAAGGAACAGAAAACTAGGTTTCTTCACAGGGTGGTGAGGCTAATACTCCATGATAAACTGAAAAACTCAGCAATTTAGGACAGCTTTAGAGTAGAATCTCTGCTCTTCTGGATCAAGAAGAGCAACTTGAGGAAGCCCCTCAGGAATGTCACACTCAATGGGAACCCTGCGGCAAATTTATGACACGCTGGAGGGTTTATATCTCTTGGCTGGTAATGTGTATGAATTTCCCAGGACGACCTGGACCTGGAAGACTTGGGAATAGGGAAGCCTGGTCTGAGCTATTTGGCCTGCTGTCACAGCAACCTTCCCCAGGAGAAACGTCTTTAGATGATTAGATGAGATAAGATCATTGGAGACAATAAATCCACAATAAAAAATAATTAGGCATGGCAGAATGAAAACACTAAAATATAATGAGTGAAATAACAAAGTCCATTTTCTGTAAGGACTGGCCTCTAATTGAGCAATTTAGAACAAAAAACCTGAGGATCTCTACCCTGCAATCATCAAAATCATTGCAGATGGACTTGGGCAGACATGTAGCAGATTACATTTAAGGTAAATAAATAAAACATTATATGTAATTAAACAGTTTAGAGTCTTAAACCTGAAACATACCACTTGTCAGAATGACTGAGAATAAGAGTTGTTATGGATTCATTTTTGTCCACACCCAGACAATGTACAAATGTGATTAGTAAAGCTAACAGGATCTCGGGCTCCATAGTACACTACATTAAGTATAAATATAAGGAGATTATTTTTAAGCTGTATAATGCTTTTGTGAGGCTTATCTGAAATATTGTATGCAGTTTTATTCTCTCCCAATTAACATAAAGGTGAAATATCACAAGAGGAAGTCCACTCAAGTCTTACTAATCCTAGTTTACATCTTACAATATATCTGGACTGTCTATTATGAGCTGAAAAAATCAATTTAAGATTAAACTGTGATGTGTTTAAAACAACAAAATGAAGTAAATGTTGATGCCAGTTTTACACTAAAATGAGTTATTTACCAAATTTCACTCTAAAGCTCTAGGTCAAAGTCCCAGGATGGGACAGATGGAGCTTGCTGTCCACTTTAATGGGCAAACTGTAGAAGGGCTGGTATTGAAATAAAGCTGTTTTACAGCTTTTGAGATTTTAGCAGCGCAAGGAGAACAGAGGCTTCTAGGAAGATGTTTCAGCCTGGATATCCTAATAAGTAAAAGGATAGACCCTTACCCCCAAAGTGATTCCAGTGACTGGCCTGGAGTGACAGTTCCAGCTACACCAAGCTAGAGTGTATATTAAACAGAATTCACAAGTTAGAATGATAGACCAGATTTGAGAGAGAGAGAGAAGTGGAAGGTGAAAAGGATGAGGTGGGTAGGTGGGTGTGCCACCCTGTCTGGTAGACATTGGCAATATAAATGTAAAGAATAAACAGTGGACCAGCAGAGTTTTGGTTTAATTGAGTCTGATTCTTGTATATACTTTCATGCAAGTTATTTTTGATAGCTGTTTGGGTTCACTCACAGGTCTGAATTGTTAGAAACAAATAATAAACGTCCACAAGACAAAACAGGAATGGAAAGAGACAGGCAGTGTAATGATCAATAAACAGGTAAGAGTCAGTATACCAGGGAAAAAAAAAAAAGCCGAAACATTAAGCCAGGCACAGCCAAATGAATGTTGCAAAAGGTTCCTAACGAATTGTTTTGTTTACTGTTAATTAATCTAGAAAGGTCTATTTGTCTTTGTTAATTTATTGGGGCATTGAGCTTAGAGTCAGAAGGGAAGTTGGGCAAGGGCTTGAAGTTGGGCAATGAAGTGGTGTGGCTACAGCCAGGGAAGAGGAGATGGTCTTTTTTGTGCTTGTGCATAGTATGCAGACAGTAGGTCATAGATGAACTACTTCATGTGACAGATGGGATTTGCCTTCTAATTATTGATGTAATATTTTGTCTTCTTCCATTACTATCACTAAATGCTTATTTTGTCATTATTAAACATATTACTTTCGAATAAAACTTTCTTATTAAGGATGGCTCACAGAGGTGCCTCCCACCATACTGTATATTCATCCATTTCTCAAAGCCAATTAACTGAATTATAGGCTGGGGGCTGTAGCTTATCCAAACAGGATCAAGCACAGAGAAAGAAAGGTGCGTCCTTTAGTAAGTTACTTGTGCACAGATGGCAGCTACACACACTCAACACTCTGTCACATCAAGTTAAATTACAGTTCCAATTAATGTAATTAGCACATGTAGCACATGAAAAACAGAATATTAATTACTAAAATTCTACAACGCACATTTAAACTCAAATATATATAATATATATATATAATAATTTATTTGTCTCTCCTGGGTAAATGTCAATCACTATAGCAAGATTTTTTGTTACATGTTTATTAAAATACCTGTTATGAATAAAAAAAATAAAACACCACAGTTCTATGAGCATTTTCATTGCTTTAGTCTTCTCATTTTATGTTCTGTACTGACTCAGTTTTCCATGTGAAGTTCACTCACAAAGACTAAGTAGTTTGCATTCTTTTATGCAAGTATTTCTTGCTTTTGGATTGCAGTCTTTCTTTATGATTACTTTTATCATGCATATAGTATATCAGGTTACAAAGATTAAAATAAAGCTGATATAAACTGCCTCACTTGCTCATATCCAGCAGACTAAAAATTTTAAAGTGTTCTCCACTGTACAGTAAGTGTACAGGACTTATGTTTTTTAGGTTATATAATGTCAGTAGGTACAGTATAGAATGTAAGCACTGGTATTGGGAGCTACTGAATGAAAAGCCTTCTGAAATTACTGATTGAAAAACCTTGTGAAATCACATACGGTACTGTTGAGATGCACTTACCCTTGCAATATCTTGTGGAGGAGAATTGTGATGCTACCGTGACAGTGAAAAACTTGAACCTCGAATTAGTTGTTTTTAAGGTTTTTAGCTGTTTTTTACTTTTTGCTCTTTTTCCAGCCCAGTGGATTTTACTAGCCTTCATGTCTCCTGTATTTTTGTTCTCTGTTCTTTCAGATTTAGTATGATGGATACATTTCACTTTAAACAGCAGTAAAAACATTCTAATAAAACACTTTACATTTTTGAAATAATACTAGAAAATTGCAAGGGATCAACACAGAATAGAAACCTGCTAAATAAAGTAGATACTGCATTAAGCAGAGTGTATTATTGGGCTGCTGACTGAGAATGAAACTTCAGTAAGGTCAGGTCAGGTTGGGTAGCATGTACTGGTAATGCGTGTTGCCGCACCCACCACACAACGAAACAGCTCTGGATCCCCCCATGCAGACACGTGGTCCAGTCCCACCCTCCGGAAATGACCCTCTATCTGTTGCAGCCAGGTGTTATGTGGGTGTCCCCTTGGCCTGGTCCAGCCACTCGGGTCCTCAACAATGAGGATCTTACAAGCTGGATCGATCACCCTCGGGGAAATGCACCACAAGGCCGTAGTGCCGTAACTGATGCTTCCTCACAATGCAGGTAATGTGCCTCATTCAAGACTCCATGAGCAACCGCTCATTCGAAACAAAGTTAAACCAGTGCTACCCAAGGGTTCTCCGAAGAGACACAGTACCAAAGGAGTTCAGTCTTTATCTCAGGTCACTGGATAGGTTCCATGTCTCAAAACCATACAGCAAGACAGCACCACACACCCCTTTCTAGTGACCTGATGACCCTCCATGCTCTCCCAATCTGTCTACTGACTTCATAGAAAAAGTCAAAAAAGACACGAATGTCACTGCCAAGGTAAGTAAACCTCTCGACTAAGTCGACACTCTCTCCGCAGACTGCTGATGGCTGTGCCTAAGAGGTCATTAAAGACCTGGATCTTGGTTCTTATCCAGGGCACTCACAAGCACAGAGACTCAGACTCCTCATTTAGTCTCTTGAGAGCCACAATCAGAGTCTCCATTGACTCCATGAAAATTACAGCATCATCTGCAAAGTTTAGATCGGTGAAAGAAAGAAAGAAAGAAAGAAAGAAAGATTTAAGAATACAGTAAAAAATTAAAAAGTAAATACAACATCTTTTAACTGTAAAATGAACAAAAATCAACTGCATCCTTGCTTTTCTAAAACATGTTAAAAACTAATTATGCAGCAAGGTCATATTTATTTTCATGTGTACAGTGTAATGAGCTTCTCACTTGCATGTCCCCCTCAGACATGACTTGGCATTTTGTTCTAGATTCCCAAGACTCTAACCAAAGGAGCCCTTCCAGGTTTCCATCCAATTCTGCTGATCAGCATTATCAATACCTTTTTGACCTGGACTATGCCCCAAAAGGGGGTTAATTCCCTTTGTCTTTCAAAGTAGCAGATGCTCTTTATTCCAGAAAAAACACTTTGTTGCTTGCTGTTAAAAAATTAAATTTAGACATGTAGTGCAATTTGATTATCAGGATCTACCACTATACAGTGACAGACAACTGAAAAACATAACAGAAAACTAGCCGAGAAAATATCTTGACTCTTCTGTAAAGTGCTTCTGATGTTACTGTGTTAAAAACTGAAATTACAATGTGAAGAAAATAATTAAAACAGTTCAAGACTTTACACAGCTGATTTGATCTTTTTTATATCCATTTGCATTTATAGCATATGCTCCCTGACAATTTAGTACAATCTAGGAACCCCTCACAGCAAACATGTAAGTAGCAAAAATCTAAATTTCACACTGCTCAGAAAATGTAAGAATATATAAATCAAAGTTTAATGTCAAATAGATTTTACCACAAAACAAAACCATCTCAGATTTTCACTTACTTTATAAACGAATTAAGAAGGTATCAGTTAATCACATAAATATATTATGTTTATTACAGTATAAAAACCAATACCTGATTAATGGGCTGGAAAAGTGCAGTATGGCTTCTAGACACTTTTACTTTTACTAAAGGAATGAGAGTAAATGAAAGGAACTTGTGTATAATATTTTAAACACAAAATAAGACTTAAAACTTTGAATCTTTATCCTGCAGGGATTTTCTTAGATTTACAGAACATTTCACCAACAAATCATTTTCAATTAATATTTATTAATATGGTAAATGTTAGAAATGTATAAATTACTAGCCAGCCGCATAATCAGGCCGCTTTTTAAATGATTTTTAAGCACAGAGGAAAAAATAAACTTTTGAAAAATCCGTAATTTAATAAACCACCAAGAAAAGTAACATTGCAACAATGCATGCTACGAACCAACATACAATTGTCCTTGACTGAAAACCGGAGGAGCGCCGTCGCGCTTTCTCCTTCCAAAGCAAAGGACGGGGTTGAACGGCGCTCGTTCAGTACGCACTGCCCGCTTATGTGCCCGCCCCCAACTCCCTACCTGAGTCGCTTTCGTCTGTGTACAGTCCACACGCATCTGTGAGTCACGTTGACTGTTAATTTTTCAAACACCGCCTCAGTCGGTTTCCACGTTGATTTTTCATTGTTCTTTGCGGTTCCGGCTGCTTTTTAATATATATAATCCACCAAGTCACCCGACCATGGGAGGCTTTACAAAGGGCAGGGACGTAATCAGTGCGAGCATATGACCCGCACGTACTGGGAGTTTCTCGTTCGTGGGGAACAATTGGAATCCACGGTCTCCATCACGAATGGGGTTCAACGGCTTACCCACACCGGGTAGACACACGTTGATCCATTCAGTGTAGTGCGCGTGCAGTACCGGACATACAAGTTTATCACAGACCTGTTAATGCTCAATCTCACGTGGCTGAAAGCCACTTGTCCCTCTAAGAATTTGGACGCCGACCGCTGTTGGGTCGTGTAACTATTTAGCAGGCGGGAGTCTCGTTCATTTTCGGAAATAACCAGCCAAATCGCTCCACCAACTAAGAACTGCCATGCACCACCACCCACAGAATCGAGAAAGAGCTATCAATCTGTCAATCCTGTCCGTGTCCGGGCCGGGTGAGGTTTCCTGTGTTGAGTCAAATGAAGCGAAAGGCTCCACACCTGGTGGTGCCCTTCCGTCAATTCCTTTAAGTTTCAGCTTTGTAACCATACTCCCCCCTGAACCCAAAGACTTTGGTTACCCGGTTGGCTGCCCGGCAGGTCATGGGAATGACGCCGCCGGATCACTTGTTGCAGAGCCTGCATTGGTGAAGCAGGTGAGACGGTAATGAAACAGAGGCACAGGGCTTATTGGTTTTTAAAGACTGCTTCCTTCATTGGGTTTTAACTAATGCACGGAACGAACCAACACACAATCGTCCGTGCGGCGCTCAGAGTGGAACGAGAGGAGAGGAGAAGGACATCCACTCCGCTCCCTCCGTCATGCTAGTCTGCTGATTTCTCGTTCAGTATACACTGCTTGCTCATGTGCCCACCTCCAACTCGTCACTCGAGTCGTTGTCGTCTTTGTACAATCCAGATGCACCTGTAACTCACGTAGACTTTTCATTGCTCTGTGCGGTTTTGGCTGTCTTTCTATATATAATCCACCAAGACACCCGACCACGGTGGGAGGGGGGTGTGTACAAAGTGCAGGAGTATCTAAGAAGACGCATGTTTGTTGCGGATGCGAATTGCTGTATGTAGCGTGTAAAACAGTTTGCTATAGTGCACGCGGTCGTGCATCGTAACCGAAAACTCATTTTTTAAAGACTGCTCACTTCA
The DNA here is from genome assembly GCF_016835505.1 of Polypterus senegalus. Taxonomy (NCBI): domain Eukaryota; kingdom Metazoa; phylum Chordata; class Cladistia; order Polypteriformes; family Polypteridae; genus Polypterus; species Polypterus senegalus. The sequence goes on from NC_053154.1 coordinate 241,786,490, forward strand.
TTGTGTTTTAACCTCAGTTGTAAGGAACGTTTTAAGGATCCCATGGGATACCCCTCGCAAACAGTTTTACACGCCGCATATGGCGATTCACCTCCACGAGAAACATGCCTCTATTAACAGTCAACGTGGGTCGGAGCTGCATGTGACCTCTATGACAGACGAATATAAATGACGCCGGTTTTTCTGTGTCGTCGCGTCCAAGTTGGTGGGCGTGGCTCTGTGAGTTGTCGTCGTATCCAATGGTCTTGGAGTTGGTGGGCGTGGCTCCTTCCTGCGTGCGCCATAGGTGTCTCACTTGTCGGCGGCTTAATGAATTCACGCCCCTTCCGGCGTGCTTTCCATGGTTGTCTTGCCTTAGTGAATTATATATTTAGACTAGCAGAATACCCGCGCTTCGCAGCGGAGAAGTAGTGTGTTAAAGAAGTTATGAAAAAGAAAAGCAAACATTTTAATAATAACATAAGATGATTGTTAATGTAATTGTTTTGTTATTGATATGAGTGTTGTTGTCATATCTATCTATTTATATATATATATATTTATATATATCTGTATATATATGTATATATATATATATGTATATAGCAAAATACCTGTGATTGGCAGCGGAGAAGTAAAAAGAAAAGGAAACATTTTAATAATAACGTAACATGATTGACAATGTAATTGTTTTGTCATTGTCATGAGTGTTGGCATATATATATATATATATATATATATATGTATGTATATATATATATAGACACACAGACACATATATAAACATACTGTATATACACACACACATATATATATACATACTGTATATACACATATACATATCTACATATATACTGTATATACACATATATATACAAATCTACATATATATCCACATATATATATATATTAGGGGTGGGACTCGATTAAAAAAATTAATCCAATTAATTAGAGGCTGTGTAAGAATTAATCTTGATTAATCGTATGTAATCGCACACATAAATTTGCCCCAAATCACAAATGTTTTTTTAATTTAAAAGTGTTTTAGTGGGCGACAGAATCAAATAATAGACATGTACATGAATATTGTAAACTGAAGCTGTTTTAATTTCTGAAAAAAAAGCCTTTAAACTGCATTTGAATTCAAAACAGAAACAAAAATATCATCCCTGGTTAAAATTGGGCAGACTTAAAAATAAAGTGGTAGTTTAAGTACTTTAAGTAGATTTTCAGAATAGTATTGTCTTTAAATAATAATAACCAATATTTCAACATAAAGTGCAGTTTTTCTTCTTAAAAAAATAAGTCAGAAACATAAAAGGTAATTTAACCAACTTAATCTTTAAACTCTGAGTAACCTTAGCCAAAATTATTTTGTACATTAGGCTAAAACAGTGTGATCATTGAACATTTTGTAATTAGATGTAATCAGAATTACTAACGGTCACGGAAATCCAATGATCCCCAGTAAGAGCCACAAAGTCCGCTTTCTGTAATGCATCTAATTTTGCTTGCTTTTCAGTGTGCACAAAACCATGCTTTTATCAAGGCTTCGCTCGGGAAGTCGAAATGATCAGTCGTAAGAACGCGCTTTATTCCGACTCTAACATTTTTGTAGCTGTGATGTGTGCATCAGTGTAATGGATGTACCAGGAAATCATGCATTGACAAAAGTTCCCGTTTGCTTGGAATTGAAAGTGTGATTAAATGCGTTATTTTTTTAACGCGTTATGGAGTACATGCATCGAAGCTTCTCAGCTGTGCTTGTGCTAATAAAGGGAAACATTTTAAAAATAACGTAACATGATTCGCGTTAACCGAATATTTTTTCATACGTCCCAAACCAAGGAGATGCGAAGGTAAAATGAATCGGGTAGCGCGCGTACATACTCAGTATGAGTGCATCCCCTCTCAGGAATCGAACCTCGAATGTCGGCATTAGAGGCGAAGAGTCTACAATTGCGCCACAGCGTGTGAATGTTGCTGTCATCCAGGATTTGATTATCATTATTTGTTTCAATCAGGTTGTATTTGTACAATGTGTTGTGTTCAAGTTACATTCCGTGTTTGTCAATCGTTGTAAAGATAAGAGGTTTCATTCATCGATTAGTTTCTTACTGCATCAATAAACAGCTCGTCTTCCTCTTTATCTGAGATGTGACAAACTGCATGCACGGGTTTTTTACACTGTCTTCCTTTAGCGGGACATTCACTTTTTCCACCGTGTGCTTTGTTTCAGCAGTAGCTGCACTTATGAATATGATTCTATGTATCAGACGCTTCATATTTTTTTGCTGCCTTCTCAATTGTGTAATTCGGTTTTTGTTCAGCACTCTTTGGAACTGTTGCTTTTTGTCTGTGCACTGCGTCAGTTCACGTGAGCCGCTTGGTGTTCTTGCATCGAAGGTTCCCAGCTGTGCTGGTGCCATCTCGTAATGTCAGCTAAGACCCGGCACTTAAAAGTTTCTCTCGCAGTTTCGCTGAGTTTGTGCCAAACACCACCCTGACCATCTCATCTTCCTCTGCATAAGCGCAGTCCTTCACCCGTGAATATTTAGCGGCAGTGTTTCTATTGGATTGCCGCTGATGGACGGCCTTATATGGGCAGGCACTAAATTACAAACGCTAGTGGCAGCCTGTCTATGAACTTAATTTAATATAAACTTACGGTTCACGCCGTGCTTTGTTTCCGCAGTAGCTGTACTTATGAATATGCTTGTATGCATCATTTGCTTCATAATGTTTTTCTGCCTTCTCAATTGTGAAATGGCGTTTTGTGCTCATCGCTGTTTGGAGTTCTTCCTTGGTCTCTACGTACTTACGTAGGAGGCGTGATGATGTCACACGAAACTCCGCCCCCACGGCCATCTCTAACTCAACTCCATTACATTATATGTAGAAAAATAGGTTCCAGTTATGACCCTTACGCGTAGAATTTCGCAATGAAACCTGCCCAACTTTTGTAAGTAAGCTGTAAGGAATAAGCCTGCCAAATTTCAGCCTTCTACCCACACGGGAAGTTGGAGAATTAGTGATGAGTCAGTGAGTGAGTCAGTGAGTGAGTGAGTGAGTGAGTGAGGGCTTTGCCTTTTATTAGTATAGATAATATCAAAAATGAATAGATTATAATGTTAAAAGGATGACAAACAAAAATAGTTTTACTTGCAGACGTCATTACAGATATTGAAAAAAACAGTACACCCTATTAGAAATTGTATAATTAAAGAACTAAATTCAATTCTATTCTAGCATAACATTTAATGATTTGCTTCAATACTCCAAATGCTTCCGCTTACTGTGCCTCTATGGTCTTTTACGCCCCGTGCCATACTGAACTGTATGTCCGCTCTCCTGAAATATTAGACTCTTACAAGCAATTTTGTAGTGAAGTATCTTTTCCATCATTCTTTGTACTTCTTGTGTGATTTATTAGTTATGGAGTTGACTGAACACAGAATATAGGTCTCAATTCAGACTCATAATACTCCTTGCAAGCATTACCACCATTTGTTTTTATTTTAAAAGTAAGCAATTTTGTAGCAATCTTTCATGCCTATAATAAATTACCAAATAAACCAACAATAACAAAATGGTAAACGTATTATTAAATAAACCACATGGAGTAATTAAGAAGAAAGATAATAAATGAACATACTAATCAGAAAATGATATCAATTAACTCACTTTGGGAATAGATCTTACTCTTCTGCTTCCTTGGTGGGAAAACTCACTCACACTCTCACATAATCTGAATTCTCCTCCTCCTATCAGTAAACTAGTGGCCCAGATAATTTCTTTAACGTCTCAGTAAGTTGTTGGCCCAGGTTATTTCTTCATTCTAGACTCAATGATATGTCTGCCTTGAGGCACCTATAGACCTTGTTCTCAATTTCATTTCTAGGAACAGATCAGTAAAGTGGTCACAGTGGCCCATATCCACCCACATGTCAAAATGCTTGTCCCAAACTTTCTGTTTTCATTGAAGTGCCCAGTTATTTAATCAGCATTTGAATTACACATTAAAAAGGCCAACATGATCATACTTCTTCCATTCTGGGATTGTCTGCAGCTATTTAACAGTCTTAAGGGGATATATACTGTAGATCTGCAGTCTATAATTCTGTGATTAGTGATTAGTTAAATTTTAGTGATTGGCAATAATAGATATAATGAGGTTATTAGAAATAAACTTGATGCATTAGGATTTAAAGTTAAGATGGAGGTAAAGAATTTAGGGGTAACTATTGACTCTGACCTGAATTTTAAATCACATATTAATCAGATTACTAGGACAGCATTTTTTCACTTAAGAAAGAGAGCAAAAGTTAGACCTCTTATAACATTGCAAGATGCTGAAAAATTAGTTAATGCTTTTGTTTTCAGTAGACTAGATTACTGTAACGCACTCCTCTCAGGACTACCCAAAAAAGACATCAATCGATTGCAAGTGAGTGCAGAATGCAGCTGCTTGAATCTTAACTCGGAAATGAAAATCCAAGCACATCACCCCAGTTTTGATGTCACTAACACTGGTTACCTGTGTCATTTAGAATTGACTTTAAAATATTGCTTATGGTTTACCAAACCTTAAATAATCTTGATCCATCTTATATTTTGGAATGTCTTACACTCCAAATCATAACCTTAGATCTTCAAATGCGTGCTACTTAGAATTCCAAGAGCTAGACTTTAAAGAAGTGGTGAGGCAGCCTTCTGCTGTTATGCACCTAAAATCTGACATAGCTTGCCAATAGGAATTTGTCAGGCTAATACAGTGGAGCACTTTAAAACACTGCTGAAAAAAACATTACTTTAATATGGCTTTCTCTTAGTTAAATCCTGATGCTCTGTATATTCAATTAATTATCATTATTATTCATGGTGGCTCCAAAATATGTAGTAACCGCTACTTTCTCTTCTTTTTCTGGTTTTCTGTGGTGGTGACCTGTGCTAGCATCACTTGATCAGAGCACCATAATGTCCTTATATTGATGGATTAAAGGCCAGAAGTCCACATGACCATCATCATCAAGTTCTTCCATGTGAACCCTGAATACAATGAGGACTGATTGTGAGGTCATTTATGTTAGGTAGAATGCCTAGAGGGGCCTGGGCGGTCTCGTGGCCTGGAACCCCTACAGATTTTAATTTTTTTTCCAGGCGTCTGGAGTTTTTTTTGTGTGTGTGTGTGTGTGTTTTTTCTGTCATCCCTGGTCATCAGACCTTATTTTTTATTTGTTCTGTCTTTTTTCTCTATCTTCATCATGTAAAAGCTACATTGTTTGTATGAAAATGTGCTATATAAATAAATGTTGTTGTTGTTATAATTCTAATTTGATTGTTTTCTCTTCATCTGGAATAACATGCTGGCCTTTATAGTCCTGGAGATATCTCAACTACCTGCTAACCCTCCATGGCTACTTTTTTACTTACTTTATTGTAGATAAAGGGTAAGGCATCTTTGGTTTCTGATGGGTAACCTACTCATTATAGCAATAGGCAAACATTTCTTAATTGCTCCCAGGTCACATTTGTCTTTTACCGTCACTGGTACTCCTGTCCAATACCGTTCCTGGAAAGCCTATAACCACTTAGGGAATCCCAGTTTCCTTGGGAATAAGTGTATATTACAGAATACACACTAAAATTTGAAAATTCTGCAGTTTAAAGTTTTTTGGATGTTACCTTATTTTCCTACTTATCCAGGGCAGGGTCGCAGGGCAGCCATGTTGGACATCATGAAGCAAATAGATTGATTTCAAATTTACTTTTTATTTCTTAAGCTTTACAGAAACTGACCATTATTTCAAAATCTCAGTTTGACTTTTTCCCTAATTACAACACATAAATACTGTAAGTAACTCATGCAGCCAATGATTCTCTCAAATTTTCTTACTGTAATTTCAGTATTAAACACATATTTATGTAAAACTCAAACTTTGGAATTTACTGTGAAGTGCTATTCTTGTTTTCTTTCATACTTACCTAATTATCTGTACTATTTACAGAAGTGTAAAAACATTAATTGATGGATCAGATTCTTTTTGACCTCATATGCTGATAATGCTCTGATCTGACTGTCAAATAAAGTCTATCTATCTATCTATCTATCTATCTATCTATCTATCTATCTATCTATCTATCTATCTATCTATCTATCTATCTATCTATCTGTTAATTTCTTTCAGAAGGTAAAAAGAATGGATTAGTCAAAATTGCTACTCCTTAAATTTAGAAAAAAAGAAGTTCATGTAGTATGTCCCAATTTCACAAATAGAAGAGAAATGCTGAAAACAATTAATTCAAATGATTTGACTCCACACATAGTTTAGGTTACCTTAGGTGCTGATTTAAACTTTAGTTGACACATTTCCACACTAAGACCTGCTTTCTTCAGCTTAAAACATTTGCAATATCGAAAGAGATTATTAATATACAGGGTGGTCCAGATCTAATTATGAAAAGGCGAACACATTGCACCCACTGTTAGACTGACAACCGCCTCCCGTCATTTTGGAATGCAGGGCAGGTGCTGTGATCTATCGGCAACAGAAAGAATTTTTGTGAATTCTCTAAGCAATAAACTTAATAAGTTATAGCGTAATGAAAATTGCATAATTAGATTTGGATCACCCTATACAAGAGACTGTAATGTTAGTCAATTTATATGTATCCATTTTTTGTGAGAGATGCTGCTAAAATTATTCAATAAATTTAACAGATGTTTTGTTTCACAGTTAACTCTTACCCATTTTCTTGCAATTTTCAGCCTCCTTCAGGTATAGTGCTTTGGAATGGATGTGTCCCATGGTCAGGCTACTGTGGCATTCTGCATTAATAACTGTGTCTACTTCAGAGAGTGGATGACCCAGCAGAGAGGAACCAGTGATTGAGATGTTTCGTCAGCTAGTAAAACTTTTTTTTAAGATTAAATTAAAGTGACTTGAAAATATATTGACTGGGGCTGCCAGATCCTGCAACACTTTATGAAATATTATCAGTTTAGATAAAGGTAAAACTATGAGTATCATGGGTTAATTTCCAATACATCTCAGCTGGAAAAATTGCCATTTTTATTAAGTGAGACTTAGTGAATGGATGGAACACACGTTTTGTAGAGTACATGTAAACTAACACTTACACTGGGTTAATCATACTCAAAGAAGACGAAGACAGAGTACACTAGGAGAGCCAAAGTAAAACTAAGAGAATCCAAGCAGACCATAAAGAAAGTACATAGTGTATATGTAGTGTTTCTGGTTTTCCAGGTCACAGGGAGATTTAAATTATTCAGTCAGAATACTGTACATCTATCTAAAGTATGCAAAAACCATACTTGAATATTACAAAATATAATAAAGTTGAACTAAAATAAAGCATTTGGTAAAACAAAAAACAACGCAGTTCATATGCAGTGCATGCACACACATACATTCAGTCATACTTTCACCCATTCATCCTGGACCAATTTAGGGAATTCAGTGAACATAACTTTAAGAATGATGAGGGCAAGAAGCAGGAGGACCCAAAGATAGTACCCAGGCTAATAATAATATACAGTACTTGTGTTTTCAGTGATCTATAAAATAATTTGAAATGTAAAAGAAAAGTCAAAGCAGTACCATTTATTTAAGAACAAGTATTAAGACAAAAAAATTCAATGAGCTTCACAAAGTTATATACAATTAGCATATTAACATACAGTTACTTTAGTTAATTTTCAGACTTTTGTTCCTCTAGCTACTGTTTCTGTTTCTAACATTTTTCTGTAAAAACAATGTGTTGTAAAGGCATCTTCTAAGAAAAAAAGAAGGAAAAGTAGCAGGTAAACTAAATATTGGTTTGTCACTGTGAGAAAAGCGCTTTCCTTTGGCAGCGTTGGTGCTCTGCCCTTCAATGCATATGAGATGAAGAGGAAAGCAGTGTCAGGATGGATATTTAATGCCAGTTAAAGGAACGATTTACCATTCTGTAAAAATTCTGGTTGTGGTCTTTGAAGTAGGCATGAAGCTGTTCCAGCACAGTGCTGTTTACAACTGGATGAGGACGACCTTTAGATTCATGCAAACATCTTTCCCTCCCATCACTGCGAATACAGTAGAAACCTTTTGTCTGATTAAAATAAAAGTTAGTAGACATTATTCTTGGGGGTAGATTAAGAAACCTTTCAACTTTTTGTAACTCTGGTAGAGGATCTTTTATCAAAGTGTCACCATCTACTATATGTATCTGTTCCAAAGAAAAAAACTTCAGCCAGTTAGCCATATGGACATCATACAGACTCCTCTGAATGGCCTTATATTTTGTATTGAGAGCTCCATTTCTTATGACAATATCTTCAATTACTTGAACAGGCTTGTGACTCTCCAGCCGATTGTAGTAAACCTGAGTATAGTCCGATATAACTCTTTCTGTAGGATCCCTCAGAATCAGTAACAGCTTGACAGAGCTGTTCATCCCATGAATTCTTTCTGGGGCCAGTGATGATGTAAAATATCCAGGGGTTTTCTCAACAGTGATTTGGTGTTCATAGGAAAAAGGCATCAGATTCCTGTACCAGTCATATCCTTTTACATAGTTCTCGTCCCAGTCAAAAAAGTGGACTTCAGTTGCAGCCACTACTATCTCTGGATGAATGTCCAACATTTCCAGCAGAGCTCTAGTTCCACCTTTGCGCACACCAATAATAATGCTTTGAGGAATTCTCCTGTTAGTTCCTGGAGGTTTAACCTGAGAGGAGTAATTCTCAGTTTCATTACTCGCTAATCCAATTTCCAATTTAAGCGTCTCCAGCACTACCCCTTCTCCCTGCTGAGAATATTCTTTTGGAGCACCATGTGTCTGTGCTGCCAGGAAAAATGCAGATACCAGTAGAAAGGCCATGAGGATCACACAGCACGAACCAGCAAAAACCTAAAAGAGGGATATTTATGATGCTGCTCCTGTCGAGCCTCTGATATCAAGCCATCTGAGCAGGAAATCTTGAACTAGCATCTGCTGGAACATTTGTAGAAGTTGAAAGGGAGACGCAAGTTTGATGTACATCTGTCAAACATAAAGAGGGGAAAATGAATTAAATGCACTTACTTAATTACATCATGCTGGTGCTTCAAACAGAGCCTGCACACTGCACAATGCTCAACCTTACTTATGAAATTAGAACACATTTATAAGAAGTGAAAAAATACTAGATTTAATCAAAACTGTGCAGCAAGCATTTTTAACCCTTTGCTTACTCCCCCAAAAGAAGATTAAATTCAGAATACTTTTTCTGGTTTATTTATGGATTTTTCCAACACAAAATAGTTCAGTACAGACCATATGGTACGTTTTAGATGCTGCAAGAAATATATCTAAATTGAAAAGAAAAAAAAATTGAAAAAAATGAACAGCTGGTATGCCCCAAAGTATACTTTGTTTATATTTAAGTGAACCAATTCAAATTACTATTTTTAATTGTGCACTGTACGCTCATATTGTATGTCATGTCTGGGTTACTGAACTAATTTCTAGTAAGACAATTCAATAATATAATACGCAGTCAAGAATTAATTAGTTATAAACATCACTAAATAATCACACTAAATAAAGTAAGTAAAAGATTACTATTAGGCAACTGCAGTCAAATCATTTTAATTAATTAATGAAAATAAATAGGCTGTGACTAAAATAAAAAATTCAGTGGTGTAGAAGCTGTTCAAAAAAAAGAAACATCTAAGTTACAGATTAGTAAAAATGCATTTCTTTATGTAGTGGATTCATACAACCACAAAAGACCAAAGATATAGTTCATCTGCAAAAGTTAATTCAATATTGAGAAAAAGCATTTGTACACTAGGTCCTAGCTCTATACCTGTGGTCAGTGGGTGACTGATTAGGCTCTGGGTCACCAAGGACTGGAGGAGGTTAATGGGTTAAGTGTCACATAGTTGATGATACTGGTCTTTATATATTATACGCTACCGTGGCTGTTTGTTTGTCTGTCCAGAATTTTAACTCACCTATAGCGCGCCAACCGTTTGACATATTGACCTGAAATTTTTGTACACACATACTTAGTGACATCCACTATCCGCTTTCGGGGTAATGATTGACATCCAAGGTTATTCCTCTTTTCATTATTATTTTATTTTAGAATCAACTCTCGGCAGCGGCCAGCAGGGCGGCCGTGCAGCGCATGTGTACGGGCGCTGTTCTCATCCCTACTACCTTCGCCGTCACTTCCCATACCTTCATATCTTAAATCATTCTTGAGGCAGATTGAAGACTTAAGTGCCAGCTTATGTGAAAAATTAAGGAAAACGTACTAAGTAATTGCAACACAAACACTGACTTAATCAGTTTTATTGTGAAATGATGCCAACGAAAGAAGAGAAGAAGCCGGCCGTTTTGGTGGGGAAAAGAAGAGCTGCACAGGAAACAGCAAGCGTATCAACCTCTGAGCAAACAAATGCTAAACGTACAGAGAAAGAGTATAAAAAATGTGAATGCTCAAGTCACGTGTATTCACTGCACGTTATTGTACACTGTGCCGTTACTGGTATTTACATAATTTACTAAAGGTTGAGGATGATTGAACTATTCATTGTTGACTACATATTTCATTCAGTAGTAAAAGAGATAACTGGAAAACAGTCCTGGTAAAACAGGGTCATGGAACAGTTCTTTTCAGATAATATGGATACCTATGTCAGCCATATCGATGCCCCTGGACACAAAGATCATCCCGAACACAATAAGATTGTTATAGTCTATAGACACACAATTATAATGCACTCCTTACAGTGATAGGTGACCATCATTACAAGCAGATAGTGTGAACACAATAGAACCCACTTAGTATTCAAGAAGCGATTGTGCTGAGACCTTGAAATTATACGGTGAAGACTGTCACGCCTGTTGTCTTTCAATGCTACAGCTCAAAATGCATCTGCATGACTAGTTCTCTATAATTGTCCCTTTAACTAAATTTTAGGAATCACTAAATTACATATTTTGCAGTGAAAACAAAAATGTGTCTTGAATGTATTGTACACGAGCTGGTGAGAATTGTTATTGGGCAAATTTGGCAGACAATGTGATTTAGAAGGTAAGATATAGGACTTAAAACCAAAATTTTACAGTTCCATTCCTGCCTAAAACTCACTGTGTGAACCTAATAAAGGCATGCTGTCTTGAATAAAGGCATCAGTTAAATAATAAATAATAATGTCTAATGCATTATAGTCACTCTTTTGGAGTAGATGCGAAGTGCACAAGTAACACTAAACAATTACCATATGTTAATCACTGACAGCAAAAATTACGTGGTTAGCATAAGTCCTACTGTAGATAAAAATTAGAAGTTACTGGATTTCATTAGCAACATTAGAACAACTGTGGGAAGAACCAGATATTCAGCCAAACAAGCCAGTCCATTCTGTTCACCCAGATTGTCTAAAATTAAAAGTTGTGACGTGAAGGTCCATAAAGTCCTACTATCACCTCACACTACTTAGTATTTTATTCCACGTGCCTATGGTTTTCCATGTTAAAAACAAAACTTTCTGACATTTGTGTGGTCTGCCGTTAATAAGTTTCCAACAGTGTTCCTGTGTTGTTGATTTGGAACAGCTGGAATCTGCTGTACTAATTCTCTTCATATTTTAAACACTTCGATGATGGCACCTCTTAATCTCTGATTGGTTAAACAGAAAAGGTTATTTCCTCATAGCTTATATCTTACAGTACTGGAAATAGCCTAATTGCTCCCTTCTGTACTTCCTCTAAGAATTCTGCATCCTTTTTGAAATATGGAGACTAAAACTGAACACAGTAGTCCAGGTAAGGCCTCACAAGTTATAAAAACTAACCTCCCTTGACCTATATTCCACACATCCACTTTATATAACTTAAAATCCTATTAGCCCTCTTGATTGCTTCTGTACACTGTCTGGATACTTATAGTCCAGTTATAGGTTCTTCTCATAAGATGTACTGTAAAGTTTCAGATCTCCCATTTCTTTCTTAATTTGGAGAGTGGCATCAGAGGGTGACTGACTCACATGAAAAAAAGTACGTATGAATTTTATCAACTGGAAAACCTTTGCACAAGTAATAGTGCAAATTCTGCACACAGTATGGAATGCCCATTGAGAATACTTCTATGAAAGGCAGTGTTGCATACTAGCTAAGGAATTGGACTCTACACCCCACAGGTGCCACTTCAATTTCTGTCTGAAAATCAAATACGTTAGCCCTGTGCAAGTCACATAAATTGCCTGTTCTCAAGCTGTAAAAAATATCCAGTACGTAAACAGTAAATACTATGTATCTAATTATGTAAAGTTCATTGTAATAGTGTTTATTACAGTATATGAAGATGATATAAAAAAATAAAAATTGGTTCTGTGTTATTATAAAAGGAGAACAGTAAAGAGAAGCTCTGTTCTCCTTCATTCAGTGTGAACATTGAGAAATGTTCTTCTATTTAGAACAGGACATCCAAGGCTGTGTGCCCTAATAAATTAAGGGGATCAAAGTTCTATTGGAAGATGGTAATTCTTTAATATTAATGTCAACTATCAATGCCCTAGTCCTCATTACAGACATACAGTAGGAACAACCTACAGTACAGTAATAGGTAGGTCTCGGGTAAGTTTGAGGCTGGCTTGACTGATGTGGAAAAGTGACCAGATAAAAAAAGTTACAATGATACTTCAAAAGACAGACATGGAGAAAGAACAAATTAACAGAATATTTCTCTATTTTTAATTTTATACATTCATTTTGAACTATTTCCACATTATTCACCTAAATTTCTTTACATATTTTCAATGATTCATTTCTAAATATTTGGCAAATGCCTGTAAAATAAAACAAAACAAATTGATTAAGCCACTTTTGCAAACTGGCTAATCACCTTCATGCTGTAGCCAAACGGGTGGGCAGACAGACAACATGCTTTTTTCCATTACTTGCAAAAACACACAAAAAAGATTAACAGTTGTAAAGGAGTGATATTTTGTGAAACCTCTTTAGCTGACTTCCTAAAATCTGACTTTTAGCTCCTGTTTGCCAAGTGGTTACAAAATTGTTTTCTATGAAAAGGAGAGCAGGACTAAACTGTTTTATTTTTAGCAGTTCCGTTTGAAAAAATAAATACCCAAAATTGAGGGTAATGGACAGAAAGACATTAATGAAGCAAATTATATATAGGGCAGGGATTCAGATGAATCACATTAAAATTATTCTTTATATTCTATATTTTTATTATTTCATTTTTCCATGCCAAAGATAAATGATAATCATATTAATGTTTTTATTAAAGATTTCATAAAAAATAATCATTTTAGGCTAAAAGATGTACTTTATTTTTTCTTTAAATCCAGCTATTAGGAATGCAGTTACAGGCTGACATATTATAACATTCTCACATTATTTTTGCTCATACAGTATGTTCTACTGAATGTGTTAAAATTATACATTGCGCTGTTGCCATGTGTCATTACTCCTATTTTTAACCTTACAAATTAAATTAACAAGATTTTAAAGGCAGACTCATAATATTATTAATGATCTACAACACAAGATCCTTATCCTTGACAGAGTAGCAATGATCAATGCAACCTGCCTGGATGTGGTTGAGATGGGGCTATCTGTGAGTGACAGTGAACCTCATCTTCTTTTTGACTCTGTAATATTCTTCTAGGGTTTAAGGCAGAACTGAAGCAGGATTTAAACTGTTTTGCTACAATTAACAGGGAGTTTGGTGTTCCAGCAGTAGCTGGAAGGATGCAAATAGCGAGGGGAGCCAAGTAAAGGATGGCAGATCACACAGAAAAAGAACATTTGGTGGAAGCGTAGAAAGCATGTGTGCAGCAGAGAGTCTGAAGGGCTGCCAGAAGTCAAGAGCCATGAGAAAGCGTGTGCTGGAGAGGAGAATACAAGTTGTCGGCCACACATGTACAGTTGTACAAAGTCCTGCATGAATGGGAAGGATAAAGAGGAAGACAAAATAAGGCGAGGAGCACTACGACATGTGCACTATGTATTTGTTGTTCTTGTAGGCATTCTTTAATGGCACCTAACAGTGTGGAAGTTTGCCTGACTCTAATAAAATAATAGATAGAGAGATAGATAGATACTTTATTAATCCCAAGGGGAAATTCACATAATCCAGCAGCAGTATACTGATACAAAGAAACAATATTAAATTAAATAGTAATAAAAATGAAAAAAAAAATGAAAAAAATAAAAATAAAAAAAAGCAGACAATAACTGAGTAATGTTAGCATTTACTCCCACGGGTGGAATTGAAGAGTCGCATAATGTGGGGGAGGAACGATCTCCTCAGTCTGTCAGTGGAGCAGGACAATGACAAAAGTCTGTCACTGAAGCTACTCCTCTGCCTGGAGATGACACTGTTCAGTGGATGCAGTGGATTATTCATGATTGACAGGAGTTTGCTTAATGCTCGTCGCTCTGCCACAGATGTTAAACTGTCCAACTTTACTCCCACAATAGAGCCTGCCTTCTAAACAAGTTTGTCCAGGCGTAAGGCGTCTTTCATCTTTATGCTGCCACCCCAGCACACCACCGCGTAGAAGAGGGCACTCGCCACAACCGTCTGGTAGAACATCTGCAGCATCTTACTGCAGATGTTGAAGGATGCCAACCTTCTCAGAAAGTATAGTCTGCTCTGACCTTTCTTACATAGAGCATCAATATTGGCGGTCCAGTCCAATTTGTCATCCAGCTGCACTCCCAGATATTTATAGGTCTGTACCCTCTGCACACAGTCACCTCTGATGATCACAGGGTCCATGAGGGGCCTGGGCCTCCTAAAATCCACCACCAGCTCCTTGGTTTTGCTGGTGTTAAGATGTAAGTGGTTTGAGTCGCACCATTTAACAAAGTCTTTGATTAGCTTCCTGTACTCCTCCTTCTGCCCACTCCTGATAAATACACTGTTCATGTTGGCTCTGAACTGCTTATTCTGCATGGTGTCTCTGTCAGTCCCATCTCAGTCCTCTTTAAAATATTATACATTGCACACAATGAAATAGGAGGTGAAGTCATATATAAGCCCTGCCATTCTATATTAATTAGTTACTGTACATACCAGATGTTATTACTTTTATTATAGATCACTTAATAAAACTCTATGAAAAGAAGCATTTTGCAGAAAAGAAACAAAGCTCAGACATCTTTATAAGACACAACTCTCATGAACTGTGAAGGATATTGTACAGACGTGAACTTCTCATTGGTTCTTAGATTAGATAGATATACTCTATTTCTCCCCAAGGGGAAATTAAAACTTTACAGATGCTGTAGAGGGGAATAAAATATATATTATAAACAAACCCCAAAAACATATCAGAACTGCTGGTTTGGATAGTGAAAAGCTGCTGCTGTCAATTACATGCTTGTAAATTGCAGTAAGATGGTAAGACCTGTCCAGATATATCAGAGGTTTACAATTAAAGGCATTAATATATTCAACGGATGAATTCAGAATGCATTTCAAGGCCTGGATCACACATTTAAGCCGTAATTGTAATGCTGGCTTTTTAAGAATATTTTGTTCATGTAAGTCTCCAAAACCCCTTTCCACTCTGTCTGATCATAACAGATGTAACCTCACCAGCATTAAATAAAATAGGTGGTTTAACCCAGTTCTCTGCAATTCCCAAAATGTCTCAATACCTGAACTCTCTGTAACTCATCATGAGATGTGATAGTTCTTTCAACTTAAAGTGACTGGGAAGTCCTTAAAACTTAAAATCAATTAAGTCTGGCCAGTTTAGAATCATTTGCACCTTACATTTATCCTTGCTGTTCCTCTGATATAATTTGACATAGCTCTTTTGGTGTTAGTGAAAGCAGTGCAATTATTTGAGTACAGGATTATTTAACTTTTTGTTCCTCAAAGTCTCTTACATTCACAGATTTTGTGGACGTAAGGCAGCCTTCAGATCCTCATTGTTCACCATGTGATATCTCTTAAGGTCAAAGCTCATCTGAAAGGTACTTGAGACTAACCAAAGCACAGAAAAGTCATTTGATGACTGCTGCATATCTTCAATTTAAAAATCCATAAATAGTAACTTATAATAACAAGCCAGGGGCCAAATCATCACATTAATAATGAATAATTAACAAAGAAAACTTTATCAAAGTAAAAAAAAGATATAGCTTCTGTAAAAAGGCTGCCACATGATGTGGTGCCCAGAAGTTCTCCTGAATGAAGATTTGAATATTTTGTTTTGAGCTATAGGATTGTGCAGCAGCTGCAATTTGACTGCAGAATTTAAGAAACCCGGTAACTGGAGTAAGGATCCATCTTCAATTGGATTAGAACAAATGCTCATGTCATTTCAAATGAAGCTTGTCCCTGATCTTGAATGTCATAATAATACTAGCCTAGCTGGCACGGAATCAAACTTGGACTCACCTATATTTAGATCCTGCATCAATTTTAAATCAATCAATCAATCAGTCATCAACCCACTACCAAACAGCTTAGCCCAAATGATGGTCGCAGGTGTGGGAGCCTATCTTGGCATCATCAGGTATACAGTAACCACTCCTCGATCACGGGGGTTGCGTTCCAGACCCCCCCGCGATAGATGAAAAATGCACCGCATTTGATAACTTGCAGCAAGACATCACACCGAGCACATCTACTGCGGGTGTGGTGCCTGTTCTCGGAGTTAGCAACATCCAAGAACCCAAAGAGGAGAGTCCGGCCCCTAGCCCTGCCAGTGTAGCAGAAATGATAACTGATGGTGATGATGGCAGCAGCACCCGTTCTTCTCTGGGTGAGTAGCTTAATGTTGTTCGTGCAATTTACGTTGAGTAGGCTAACCACGTTATTACATTAATGCATGTAAGGTGAACTAGCAAACACCGTCGTAGTTACATGCGGCTGTCTTCTTGTTTGATGGCAGATACTCCCTTCACCCTGGCCAAAAAGGCTAAAATGACGAAAGAAAAAGTGGACGAAATTCATAGGGCAGTGACAAAATTTATAGTCAAAGATCTCCATCCATTTTCAACGGTGGAGTCACCATCATTCAGGTGAAAAATGTTGTATTACTCTTACATAAAAAAATAGACTGTATAATACTGTAAAGGTTAATATGTTCATAGCTGCTTAGCTTTGTAAGTCTTCTCTAAATATTATAAGTAAACTATATTTGAATAAAAGGTGAGCTATATGTTTTTATTTTTTATCTGGAAGAAAAAAATTAATGAAAATTCAAATGTATTTTCTGTTTATTCTGGGAACTGGTTTATATGTTTTATTTATTTTATCCGAAAAAAAGAATAAAATTTCAAGTCAAAAACACTTTCTTTTTTTTTTAATTTGTTTTTTGTTTTTTTGAAAGAGTTTTCTCTTGTGCTGGGCATGCCATCAGCCAAGAGCGATGCCGTATAGCTCCAGAAAAGGCTAATATGATTATCTTCTTGCAAAAAAAACTGCTAAACATCACAGGTTTCATGACAAAGTTTGTGAGCGCTGGTTCCAACCAAAGAAGTTATGTTTTATTGACAGAAAGGGCTAGGTTTGTTATAATTTTGTTTAAAAAAAATTACTGGGAAAAATTAAAACGCAAAAGGTTTTTGGACGAAGTTTATGTTCTTTATTTTTTTAAGCACCGGTTCGAGCACCGTTTAAGCACCGGCACCGTTTCAAAAGTACAGTTTTGGCACCGGTAGCGGATAAAACCTAAACGATACCCATCCCTACTTATAAACTCTCCCACACTGTTAACATTATTAGAGCCCTCTAAACATGAAACAACACCCTTTAGTCAAAAGTTTAAACTGTGCTCCATGACAAGACAGAGATGACAGTTCTTTCTCACAATTAAAATAATGCAAACATATCTTCCTCTTCAAAGAATGCGTGTCTGGAGCAGAGAATGTCAGAGAGAGAGAGAGCGAGAGAAAAGCAAACAATCAAAAAATCAATACATGCTTTTGGGCTTTCAAGTATGCCGAAGCACCGTGATAAAGCTGCATTTTGTAGAGGAGCGTCCGTATCCTCTGTGCAAACAGCCCCTCTGCTCACACCCCCTCTGTCAGGCAGAGAGAGTGAGAGAGACAGAGAAAAGCAAACAATCAATTAAACGACACATTGTCCGCAGAAATCCGCAAACCAGCAAAAAATCCATGATATATATTTAGATATGCTTACATTTAAAATCCGCGATGGAGGAAGCCGCGAAAGTCGAAGCGCGATATAGCGAGGTATCACTGTATATTGGTAACCAACCATGGACAAGGAACGAGCACAATACACGCATTCATTCACTCCCATTCCTCTGGGTCCAAAATAAAGACTCAATAATCCCAAATGTTTGTATTTGGAATGTTGGAAAAAATGAAGTGCTATGAGAAAAATGTATGCAGATGTGGAGAACTATCATATAATTCTTATTTAATATAGCACCATCTTATAGAGCATATCATTATAAGATGCATTACTAGGTAAACCATGAAATGTCCAAAATCTTTTGCCAATTGAGGTAGTGTTTTAGAGCGCTTGACAAATATTTTGGCCTGGTCTCGGGCAAAGGTTTTATTACATTTATACAAACACTTGGTTGACACTTTATAGTCAGTTATTCTGGAAGGAGTTGTGAGGTCTGCAGTAGCATAATACTTTGTGAGACAGGAAGTGAGAAGGCGTGGGTGATTGGACTGCCTATAATAATTCATACGTATAACATATGTCACTCCATTTTTTTAATTCCATAACATATGTCAGGTTAACTGATTTACTCAAGGAAGCATCATGAATGAACCACATAACCCTAGTGCACTTTAAGTGTATCACAGAGAATATGGCCTCTTTGTATGAAAAATTACAACATATGTCAATTTTAGAAATCAAAAGAAAGGTCAAGGTGGTCCTGTGGGCAATGGTTTGGGGGTATGCTGTTTTAAAGTAATAAGAAAATGTGATGACAGTAATAACTATTTATATACAATGATTTGTTCACTGTATCCAGTTCATAGTGCTTAACATGTTACATCAGAATGAGAATAATGCCAAGAAGACTTCAAATAAATTCACTTACATTCAATAATTTATGTACCTCAGTAAGAAAGAAAAGAGTTTTTAAAAAAAAAATTGTTTTATTTTTCAATATTGTCTCCTGATAGCTCCATATACTTCTTCCACGTTTCATGCAATGACTTTAACCCATTTGAAAAAAAATCTTCTCTTTGACCTTCAAACCAGGATGTCACAGCTGCATTGATGTCTTCAATACTTGAAAACTGCGGTCCACAGAGTGATATATTCAAAAGTTGGAACAGGAAATCACCTGAGGGAGCTAGGTCAGGACTATAGGGTGGATGGTTCAGCTGCTGGAACCCACATTCTCAGCTGGTAGCCTGTGATTGACATGACATGTGAACTGGCACAGTTGTGAAGAAGCTTACTTGATTCGCACAAGGTCTCTGCTGACATCCTATCTCTTGGAATGTTAGACTCGCACTGAGCCACAACTGTGCATGAGTAACCTTGACTTGTTTCAACATGCTTGCTACTTTCTTTCATACCCAGGTAGATAAATTATTGAACACCCCTCTTATTTGAAGACTTCTTGACATTCTTGATGTTTTAGTATACAATGAAGCAAACACCAAGGATGAATAAATAAGCAAATATTCGAAACAATAAATAAAATGATAAAACGTTAACCAAAGCACTAGCTGTTACACATGGTCTAGTCTTTATGGTTTTCTTTGTAGTTGCCTATGAAGTGGGTTGTCACCCCTACTTGCCGACTTTTCATATACCTCAGTCCAAAATGCTTCCACCTCTTGTCTTTCTCACTCTCTTGACCCTGGAATCCTTTCTCCTCGGTGTCTTAAGTATTCCTCTAAAGGCTAAAACCCCAATGAAGTTTCCAGGCTACCTGACTTAAATGGACAACATGCTCATATTCATCTCAAGTCAAGGACTGCATGCTGCTACATAAGGGCTTTGAACAGACTTTTAGCAATCTGCTAACCTTACATGGGCTTACCCTTACAGTGTAGAATATGTGATCTAATTTCATCTATGGACCATGTAATCCCACCAATCACTCTCAAAGTCTTATGGAATCTCACTGTTTTTCTCTCTCAATAATTACACAGTAAAGCACAGTTAGTATAATCTATATTGCTTCATCACTAGCATCCTACAAGAATCTTTTCTGTGTCTCTCCACCCCAAGAATAATTCCAAGAACACTCCATATAAATCCACTTGTGTCTTAGGTTTTACCTCTGGAGCAACAAATCTGAGGACACAAACTAGCAGGTCCCTGTCTTATAACAAACAATAAAAATGTTCTCTCTAATGCCCAGTGAGTCACACTCTCTTTCTTGAATAAGGGCTTTATGTCATCTTAGTTGGACCCATGACCCAGTCTCTTGCTCTCATAAATAGTGGGAAACAAAACTTGATTAAAAATTGATAAAAATGAATACTGGATAGCAAATTAAGTGTTGTCCTAAATAATCAAACTATAACACTGTTTTATACAGTCAATGTCTGATAATAGTTTCTTCTGTTCACCTCAGTGCTGCACTTGACATTTTTAAATAACAGAGATATGTTAAACATCTTGACATATACAACATTAAAAGCCTTATAACATATGCAAGGATTTTAAAATCAGTCCTTAAAGCTAAGAAGTATCTGTAGCCTTTTTGGCAGCCCAGTAAGTAATGTATTACAATAGTCAAGATTATAAAAAATAAGGACATCTACAATGAATCCACCTTTTTGGACTCATGATTTAATCCAGGTAATATTCCTGCTATATTTTGAAGACCTACTGTATATATGCATTTCTAAAGTAACATTAGTGACATATTTCTTAATTTAAAGTAACCAGTAGCTTTAGTTTTCCTAGCTTGCCTTCTTCTACCAATTCAGCATATATGAAGGATTTAAGTCGCATTTTATTGGGCTAAAGCTGTTACTGACTAAAGCAGTTATGTTTTAAAGGCATCTGGGGAATAAAATCACAACATCGGTATCTTCTGGAGATGCACATGGAAGAGCTGGAACAGCAGAGTATTATCTGAATAGTTATTGTTATTTGTTTAATTTACAATTTTACCAAGTGTAAAATACTGTTTCATGGTTTCATAAATCTAACTCAATCTTGTATTAGAAAGACCAACCTCAATATGTTGCAGCCTACAGAATCAAATGAAGGATTCACACCTAGAACTGTAAGAAATGACATCTAACATGTGACTGCACTATGTTTCAGATCCTTCACATCCTCTACTAAAGCTTCATCCAAACTACGGTGGTTTGTAAAAATAGACATTTTTTGAGGATATTCATTTAATTTTATAAAATTGTTTAGCTTTTTAAAATCTTTAATGGCATAATAATGTAGAGGCAATCAACTGTTGCTTCACAGCTTAAGAATATTGAGTTTGAATCACAGCTTTATCACTTTTAATGTGACATTTGTACTTTATCCCTTTAGCCATGTTGTTTTTTTTACCAGAGTATTTTGGTTTTCCCTAAAATTCAGTATTAACTGACAACCATTGTAAACAGATAAAATAAGTGACCTGTGACTATATTTATCAAGAATCTCAGAATTACTACTAGGATCTGCACTAGAAGTCTGGTTAACATAAGCTTTTTTGCTACTCCAGAGGACATGAGAAGCAGTCATGAAGTGAAAGAGAATATTAGCAGTTCACGTTTGACAATGAATGATGTCACAATTTTACAGCACCCCGATTTGCAAACTGGCACAAATCCTATTATTTTGCAGTTTTCTGATACTAACATTAAGGCTTTTCTACAAAGATAATAATGATGATAATAATATTCAAAGTGGTAGGAGAAGAAGAGGAAGGAAAACATAATAAGGTAGGATATTACACTAAGCTGCATGTTACAGCTTAAAAAATAATACTGTAATGAACACTGAGATGGAAGGATCAAGACACACACACACCAAATGAAAGTTAAGCCCAATAACAGGTGTGCTTATGGAACAATAAATACATCACAGCCTTACTTTCAGAAGAATCACCATCCTGCTATTATGAAGATAGGAAACACAAATGGAAAATGACTGGCAGCAATTCTCCAAGGCAGGCTAGGAGAGACTACTCCAAAACTCTGCACCCCTACCCTGTCACCCTAAACCAATCCCGCCATCCCCACCTGCCCCGGCCCCCAACCGGGACTCTGGGTCTAGAGAAAACACAAACAAGCCAAAATTGGGTTGTGAGGAAAAGGTACTTTAAAAATTACATTATTAATTATTTGTATGAAAATATAAGTAATACAATAATTAAAAACAACTACTAACCCACATATATTCTATTTCTCTTCTTGGTATCCTGCCCTAGCACTTGGTGCCGTTGCTATACATTTAAGCTGTTTTCCTGACCATTGAAACACATCTGAACTGACTGGAGTAACCCAGACGTTTATTTTCTCCAGGGATGCTGATGACTGTGGTTTTATTTTCCTTTAACTTGGATGTAGTTCAACAATAATGTTAATGAACAGATATTTTCATGGTTCCATTTATGTTAATTACTTTAGGGATACTTTGTTTCACTGTGTGTTTAAACAAATCAGTGTCTTTATGTTTATGTATTATGTAATTAGTAATTTGTAAACAGGTAATTGCATTTTACCTGTCAACTTGTTACAGCTATCTTATCCTGTGTTCAGCAAAGTGCGCTATCCAAAACACACACACATATATACAGTGGTGTGAAAAATTATTTGCCCCTTTCCTGATTTCTTATTCTTTTGCATGTTTGTCACACAAAATGTTTCTGATCATCAAACACATTTAACCATTAGTCAAATATAACACAAGTAAAAACAAAATGCAGTTTTTAAATGATGGTTTTTATTATTTAGGGAGAAAAAAAATCCAAACCGACATGGCCCTGTGTGAAAAAGTAATTGCCCCCTTGTTAAAAAATAACCTAACTGTGGTGTATCACACCTGAGTTCAATTTCCGTAGCCATCCACAGGCCTGATTACTGCCACACCTGCTTCAATCAAAAAATCACTTAAATAGGAGCTGCTTGACACAGAGAAGTAGACCAAAAGCACCTCAAAAGCTAGACATCATGCCAAGATCCAAAGAAATTCAGGAACAAATGAGAACAGAAGTAATTGAGATCTATCAGTCTGGTAAAGGTTATAAAGCCATTTCTAAAGCTTTGGGACTCCAGCGAACCACAGTGAGAGCCATTTTCCACAAATGGCAAAAACATGGAACAGTGGTGAACCTTCCCAGGAGTGGCCAGCCGACCAAAACTGCCCCAAGAGCACAGAGACGACTCATCCGAGAGGTCACAAAAGACCCCAGGACAACGTCTAAAGAACTGCAGGCCTCACTTGCCTCAATTATGGTCAGTGTTCACGACTCCACCATAAGAAAGAGACTGGGCAAAAACGGCCTGCATGGCAGATTTCCAAGACGCAAACCACTGTTAAGCAAAAAGAACATTAGGGCTCGTCTCAATTTTGCTAAGAAAGATCTCAATGATTGTCAAGACTTTTGGGAAAATATCTTGTGGACTGATGAGACAAAAGTTTAACTTTTTGGAAGGCAAATGTCCCGTTACATCTGGCATAAAAGGAACACAGCATTTCAGAAAAAGAACATCATACCAACAGTAAAATATGGTGGTGGTAGTGTGATGGTCTGGGGTTGTTTTGCTGCTTCAGGACCTGGAAGGCTTGCTGTGATAGATGGAACCATGAATTCTACTGTCTACCAAAAAATCCTGAAGGAGAATGTCCGCCATCTGTTCGTCAACTCAAGCTGAAGCAATCTTGGGTGCTGCAACAGGACAATGACCCAAAACACACCAGCAAATCCACCTCTGAATGGCTGAAGAAAAACAAAATGAAGACTTTGGAGTGGCCTAGTCAAAGTCCTGACCTGAATCCAATTGAGATGCTATGGCATGACCTTAAAAAGGCGGTTCATGCTAGAAAACCCTCAAATAAAGCTGAATTACAACAATTCTGCAAAGATGAGTGGGCCAAAATTCCTCCAGAGCTGTAAAAGACTCATTGCAAGTTATCGCAAACGCTTGATTGCAGTTATTGCTGCTAAGGGTGGCCCAACCAGTTATTAGGTTCAGGGGGCAATTACTTTTTCACACAGGGCCAAGTAGTTTTGGATTTTTTTTGTCTCCCTAAATAATAAAAACCATCATTTAAAAACTGCATTTTGTGTTTACTTGTGTTATATTTGACTAATGGTTAAATGTGTTTGATGATCAGAAACATTTTGTGTGACAAACATGCAAAAGAATAAGAAATCAGGAAGGGGGCAAATAGTTTTTCACACCACTGTATATATATATATATATATATATATATATATATACTTTATATATATATTGTGATGGACAGCCGGGTCCCATGCCCGCCAGGACGCCCCTGCTGCATATGTTCTGGGGGAGCCACCATGGACAGCTCAATACCTCCCCCGGGATGCTTGGTGACAGCCTCCCTGGCCGATGTTGATTCCCCTGTCTCTCCACAACCTGGGTGGGAACTGGGCTGGCCACTAGGGGGTGCTGCCGAGACTAAACAACCTAGCTGGACGAGTCATCAGCCCCACCTGGAGGTGCAACTGGGACCAGGTGGTCAAGCACCTGGAACACTTCCGGGTGGGCTATAAAATGGGTCAGCCTCCACCACTAAGGGGCCAGAATCGGGAAGAAGAGGACGAGGTTGCCTGGGAGGAGTGGTGGTGCAAGGTGGAGAGTTGTTTGTGGAATTGTGTAAAGTGCTTTTGGCACTGTGTATTGCCTGTGGGTCACGGGGAAGACGTGCACCCACGGGTGAAGAAAAATAAAAGCCTGTGTGAAGTCTGTGCCGGGTCGGGTGCTATATAGCGTCTTTCACAATATATATATAATCTGAAAATTATCTGTAATTTATATCTGCACTGCTGGAAAGTTTTTTTGAGAGAAATCATTCTCTTTGTCTTTATTTACTTTCATCTGACTCTTTAATTTTAAAATCATGACATGCTATTTTTTTTAATACTAAAATTTCCAATATTTTTCTTTTATTAAAATTTTATTGAATAACGTACTCCTTCATGCATTTACTTGCAATTTTTCAAATATTATGTTTAATTGTAGAATACCTATTAAAACATCTTTAAAAGGCATTATATTTATAGTGCATCTCTTTTTGTTTTTCCATTCTGAATTTTATAGGTTTTCGTTCAGTCCTAAAAAGTTAGCTTTCTTGAAAATGTGTTAATTTTGATGTGAATTTGTGTTATTTACAAACATTTTTACAAATGTCATAATAATTCTGCTTCACAGCTCGAGAATCCTGGGTTCAAAACTTGGCCTAAGAACTTTCTCTGGACATCTCTAGAACATGTTCCCCTCGTTCGCATGCTTTACTCAAGCTATTTTGGTTTTATTAGACCTCCTAAATATGTGCATGAGAGGTTAAGCGGATGCACTAAACTGGCCCTGTGTTGAACTGGCACCTTGTTCAAGGTTAGCTCTCATCTTGTGGCCAGTGCTAGCAGTATAGACTCCAGGCCAGTTCATCACAGATCTCACTTTTGTAGGTTAATAATTGATGGACAATCTTACAAACAACAACAGACAGTGACCTGTGTCCAGACAGAGATAACCTGAGCTCTAAAACAGACATTTTGTTTGATATCACTCCGTCAAGTGTCCTCTGTTATTTACAAAAAATATTTATGTATCAACATTACATACTACTCTATATTAACTTAAAAAAGTTGAAATGTTTCCTATTCATATTGTAGGACAAAACACATATTGTGTCAAACATACGAGTACATATACAAAACGAAATAAAAGTGAATGGCAAATACAGTAGATGCCAAAAACTTTATACTTGCATAATTGTTGACATTTGAAATTTCATGCTTGGCACTCTGAAAGCACAGACTGATAATATTCTAAACATATTCTAAGAATTTCTATAAAACCTAAGTTATTTAAATATGCATGAAGTGAGTCTTTTTTATATAGCAGTGCAAGGTTGTAATGATAAAACATCCAGCACAAGGAAGATGTCAACAGTCCTGACATACTAGAATAGTTTCGCTCTCTTCTATTATTTAAAGGGAGTCATGCTAATTTGTTGGAGCTAATTATAACTTAGGAAAGGCTGAAGCATTAATAAGGTTTCCTTGCAGAAGTATAGTATAATTAGTGCTCAATTGCAGCTTTGTATCGTTTCAACTGTTGAAAAACGATTTGCTGAATTCAGAATTGGATATACACTTCTTTGTTAAACAGACATTCGTTACTAAAAAAAAGCTGTTTATTAACTTCTATATTTTTTATTCTTTGAATAAGTGCCTTTAACAGGTAGTCCTAAATGAGCCCCTCTAAATTACTGAAGACTTTGAAACATTGATTTTCCTAGAGGCAGTAATCACCCCAAATATAATAGGTTTTTCTTTTTTATTCCTTTGAAATTAAACCAAAGCTGAGAAATGCATAAATCACTTCAGAAAGCAAAAGACATAGATTTAGTCAGTAGCTCGTAAACAGACATGGGACATCCTGAAGTCATTTCTCTTCTCATTTATAAAGGCCAGCTTAATTAGGAAGCTAACCAGAAAAAAGCAGACTTTTACCTTGGCATGAACACTTACAAGTGAATTTAAGAACTCACTTGTCACAGAGGTATAGATTATTTCTCTAGTGAAAACTAAAATTGTGGCAGCAGAGACTCTGTTATATTTGAGAAGATTATATTTTTAGTAGTAAAAGGTTACAGTGGGATTTAACTTTATTACGGTAAGGGGTGACAAGATGGCATACCCTTTCTTCAGGTAACAGAAACAAGTTAATAGCATAAGGCGGCAGGGGAATACTATGCATGTTTGAATAATTTGTACAAAGCAGGCTTCAAATTGTCAATGCTCCCATTTGGGGAGTAGCAGAAGACTAAGAAAGCAGGAAAGTCAACAGGGAATCTAAATATTACCTAATCTAGAGCAGATACACAAAAAATGGCTGCTACTGCTGAGAAGCATAGGATTTCAGACAACTGTTTTTGAAAATTAATTATATATCCTGAACATTTTTGAATAGGATACTAACATTTTATTTCTTTATTGCCGTCAAAAAATAGTGAAATACTCATTTTTCTATAAAGAAAAAAGGTTTTATATTGCAGAATAAATTGTGCAGCACATAACTGTATTATTAATTTTTGGCACACTGCGTGTGTAGTTAAGTTCCTTTCTGCAGCTTTTTTGAAATATGTGTTTTGTTTGCTACAGGAACACTGATCTTGACCTTAAGAGTCTATGGCAACTTGATAAATATGTTTAAGTGATTGTATACAACATGTTAGTTGGGAGCTCCTGGGGAATGATGACTAGTGTTTTACTTATGTTGCGTATTTGTACAGATGTATCATTTGTTTGTGCTTCACCAAATCAATGTCCAACCACCAGACATTATGTTGATAAAGGAAAGCAACTAGTCAACATCCATCCATCCATTCATTTTCTAACCCGCTGAATCCGAATACAGGGTCACGGGGGTCTGCTGGTGCCAATCCCAGCCAACACAGGGCACAAGGTAGGAACCAATCCTGGGCAGGGTGCCAACCCACCGCAGGACACACACAAACACACCACACCAAGGCCAATTTAGAATCGCCAATCCACCTAACCTGCATGTCTTTGGATTGTGGGAGGAAACCGGAGCACCGGAGGAAACCCACGCAGACACGGGGAGAACATGCAAACTCCATGCAGGGAGAACCCGGGAAGCGAACCCGGGTCTCCTAACTGCAAGGCAGCAGCGCTACCACTGCGCCACCATGCCGCCCTACTAGTCAACATCTTTTTTTAAAAAAAAAATAAATATATATATATAGAAGGTGTAATAAAAAGAAAAAAGTAATATAAGGGGTCAAGAGTTCAGTTTTTTGTGTGTGTGTGGTCAGTCATTGGTTGATTCAAGCTCAACATTATGTTCTTTTTTAAGCTAAAAGAAGCACTGTGTACATTAATATAATAAAAGGCAAATGTTGGAGAATTCAAGCCTTGTGTATCACTTCCTGCTGTAAACCAGAGCACAACACTCTGACCCTGGAGCTTTGCACAACTGGAAAGACTGAAGGAGAAGCTCCCCTGAGTTGTCCTGACCAGAGTCCGGAGGCAGGCAGAAAAAGGTAATGCGGTCATTATTTGTAAAAGAATCAATCTGATTAAAGGAAGGTTTGTATTAGGTTTCTTCAGTCTGCCATGATGCTTTGAACAAGTGAGAGCTCCATCATGTGGTATAAATAAAGGACCTCCATGTTTGGAGTTCACATATAACGAAGGCTCAGGACTCTTCTTACTTACTAAGTATTTTCCACAGCACTGTCTAGTAAGTTTACTATAATATGATACAATAAGAACTGGTTTGGGTATTCAAAAAGAAATATCAAAAGTAAAAATGCATAAGTTTAAAATTTCAGACAACATAGTAAATGCATAGTATCAAGCTACACTACAGATCCCATCTAGTATCTGATGTTAATATATCCTAAAAACAGGAAGGCCAGAATTACTAGAAAAAAACTTTGCCAAATATATGCTTTATTAAATAAACAATTTATTAAACTATATAAGAATTTAGGATTAAGAAGAAGCACGTGTCAAAAATTCAACTTCCAACAAACAATAATAAGTAATGAACAAAGGAATAAAGAAACTAAACATTTCAATTAAAGACTTAAGAAAAACAGAAACAGAAACAATACTCAAAACTGAAATAAGGAATAAATAAACTAGGTGAAGAAAATACTTTTTCTGATAAGAAATGAATTACCAAAAGTACAGAGAATTAACACAAACAAGAAAACAGAAAATATCAGAACAGAAATACAAATGCTGATATTCAAAGTTTCAAAATATCAAAATCAAAGTAAAAAAAAATAAACAAATGAAACTAAAGTCTGCAAGGATCATGAAACTTTACTAAGTGACTGAGCACAATAGAGGCCGAATAACTCATCAGCTTGTACTATCTAATCAAATACTGAGTGCTTAGAGTAAGTGAGGGGCATGCTGTATATAATCTTCTCAGGTAACGGCTGCCCTAATGCATGCAGCACCTGAGAGTCCTCATACAGAAGGAGACCTTGCCCCAGTAGATACCAAACACAATTTAGTATAAGTGACACAAGAACCAATTTGTTTTTTTTTTCATTCAAAACAAAGGAAAAATATAACTAGAGACCCTGATGCAAACCTGGCAATCTCCTGATTTGTCCATCATTTTGGACAATGTGGTTAATAATTCTGAAAATGTCAAAAGCATAATATGATTTCCTTCGACAAAACCAAAGAGGTATGTGATAGGTTATTTGACAATATAATACAATTAGTTTTGCCTGTTTGGCTGAATTTTTTAAGCAGTATTCCAAATAGTTATCCTGTTAAAAAAAATGTATTTTTTTGATTGCACATGCATATCAGACTCGAACATGAAACTTTAAGAAATTTATCTTCTAAAATTTTTTTCAAATTTTTCTTGTACTTGATAATACTTCTACTACTGCAAAAGAACATCCTTCTAAGGTTTTATCATCAACACTCCTCAACATAATGAAATATGCCAATTTCAGTTTAATCTGCACTTCACAAAGTAGGCGTTTGGTGTTGCCATTTCTATAGATTCATCCAACCTTTCAAACCCAAATGAGGGGCTTTTGACTTGTGGTTCAGACCACTGGATGGTGAAATTTCTGGGTGTGACCTAATTTTTCTCTTTTAAACGTTTGATTTTATTCCAACTAAATGCCATTATGTAGGAGAAGCAATGTGCCTTGCAATGTCAGCAGCACATCATAAATTAATGATCGCTCTGTTTTCATGTAACACTACTTTGTCAAATTCTGAAATGAATGAATAATTGACTGTTAAACACGATTTTAATATGCACTTGGCATTTCAGAGTACATCCGGAATGGATCCAGACCATTTAGTTTTAGGATGGTCTTTTTATTTAAAATAAATTACTTTTTGAACTTAAGGAGAAACTTAGTTTCTTAGAAGCTTTTTATTATTTGTACACTCCCACTTTTGGCATGTGCACTGGGTTAATGGCCTGTAACATCTACAACTTGGAGGAAACAATTGACAGGTAATTCAATATATTTCATCTTAGATATTCTAAAATTGCAGTATATAAATAATATTTTCTACAGCAGTTTTTTATAAATAATAATAATAATAATAACACATTTTATTTATATAGTGCCTTTTTCCATGCTCAAGGCACTTACAGAATATAAGAAAGAACGGCAGGGTATACAGTATATAGCATTGTACAAACCAAATAAATAAATAAAGAAGATTAAGAAAGTACATTCAAAGAAAAGCCTAACAGACAAAATAATTAATGGTCTAGCACACACATACAGGTTACATGAGCATCCTGACAGAGAGGTAAACTGAGAGAAGGGTAATAAAGTCAAATAGAGCTAAAAGCCTTCCTAAACAAATGAGTTTTGAGTTGTTTTTTAAAAGAATTCATGGAGTCAGCTGACTTGATTAATTTCGGTAGGTCATTCCGGAGTCTGGGCTATACAGCTGAAGGCCCTGTCACCCATGGAGTGAAGATTAGTGTGGGGCACAACAAGATTGCCAGAATCAGAGGACCTTAGTGGGCGGGGAGGCACATAGTGATGGAGGAGGTCACTGATGTAGTTTGGCACAAGGTCGTTTAAGGCTTTGTAGGTTACTAGTAGAATTTTATATTAAATTCTGTAAGACACAGGAAGCCAGTGAAGACGGAGCAGGATGGGTGTGATGTGCTCGCTGCTGCTGGTTTGAGTAAGGACTCTTGCAGCCGAGTTTTGAATAAGCTGGAGCTGTGATATAAGATTAGAAGGGGCACCAGCCAGCAGCGAGTTACAATAATCTATGCTGGATGTGATAAAAGCATGGACAAGCTTCTTAGCATTAGAAAAGGAGAGGAAAGAGCGAACACGGGATATGATACGATATGGAGGAATATTTCGGACAAAATTAAATAAATAATTAAATGTGTAAATAAATAAATGTGTCATGAAATGAGAGCATAAATAAATAAATGTGTCACGAAATATGTTTTTTGTTGCTTATTTATTTATTTCATTTTGTCCGTAACATTCCTGCAAACCGTCATGAAATACGACTTGAAATAAAACTGTCACTTTCACTTGTCAAAGCTGAGAGGGTGGGCTCTAACACGCCCTCTAAGTTACTGATTGGTGAATCGATAGCACAAGAATTAATTGGAAAAATGCTTACTACTGCCGATGATATGGATTCTGCCGAAGATATTACGTATTTCAGAGAGAGATATTACGGAGGTGAAAGTAAGAAAGTTTCTTAATGTGATTTATGTGGGCGGAATAAGAGAGGGAGGAATCAAAAATGACACCAAGATTCTTTGCAGTAGAGGGAGGTCTGATGAGATCACCGCCAAGATGGACTGGGAAGGCGCTAATTTTATTAAGTTGCATTTTGTCCCAATTTGCAGGAGTTCAGTTTTGTTGTAATTTAATTTTAAAGAGTTCTGCTCTATCCAGGTTTTAATTTCACTAAGGCAGGTTGTGAGCTGAGAAAGCTCTGATGAAGTTCCACTTTTAACATTGAAGAAGTGTTGTGTATCATCTGCATAAAGATGATAACCCAGTCCATAGCTATGAATAATATGGCCAAGGGGAAGCATATAAATACAGAAGAGAAGAGGGCCGAGGACAGAGCCCTAAGTACTTCCTTGTGTGACTGGCGCCGAGCTGGATCTGTTGTTGCCAAGACTAAAAAATTGTTGCCTATCAGGTTGATAGGACTTGAACCACTGGAGGGCAGTGCCAGAGATACCCAGCATGTTCTCCATTCTGGACAGTAGAATGTCATGTCTGACAGTGTCAAATGCTGCACTGAGGTCTAATAGAATTAATATGCTGGTTTGTCCAGAGTCTGCTGACATAAGCAAATCATTGGTTACCCATAGCAGAGCAGTTTCACAGCTGTGCCGCGCCCTGAAACCAGATTGAAAGGGTTCCATCAAATTATTAGAGGTTAAGTAATTGGTGAGCTGGGAGGCTATATATACAATATATATATATATATATATATACTTTATTGGAAGTAATGTATTAAAGTGACTTACAGTCAAGAGAAAAACATGTCAGAATTTTAGTTTTCTGCAGAGCATGGTTTTAGATTTGGGAACATATCATGAAAAACACTGTCCTTAGGTGCTTATGGATTTAAAAGGATATACTGTACAGTATGTAAAAGTTAAACTGACTGTGGCATGGTATAGCAGATAGACAACTATGGGGGAATTGGAGCATAGCAGTAAAAGTCATAAG
The DNA here is from genome assembly GCF_016835505.1 of Polypterus senegalus. Taxonomy (NCBI): domain Eukaryota; kingdom Metazoa; phylum Chordata; class Cladistia; order Polypteriformes; family Polypteridae; genus Polypterus; species Polypterus senegalus. The sequence continues at coordinate 241,818,864 of NC_053154.1, forward strand.
TCAGTAAACAACAAAGCAAGAAAATACTAACAAGATAAAGGCCGGACAGTATCTCTGAAACCAACACAAGGTTTTAAACACTGAAGCAAAACAGAACAAGACTTGGTACTTTTACATTTGCAACAACATGTTTAAACAATATAACCTAACATTCTGAAACATGCTTAATCCAATTCAGGGTTATTGGAGCTACAACCTATCCTGGCAGTACTGAGCACAAGGCAGCAAATAACCCTGGAGTGGGTTTTAGTCCATCACACAGCCCACTCATGCATACACCTTCACACACAGTGAAGCCAATTTGGAACCACCAACTAACCTGACATTCATGTCTTTGGAGATGTAGAATAAAAATTAAAGTACGAGGAGTAAAATCTACCGAGACTCGGGACACTTGATAAAAAAGCAGCAAGGCTCACTACTGTGCTTCCAAATCCACCATGTTTTCATGTTTGTCCTAAATAGCCATCAATGTCCAGTGCATAATAAGTTAAAAAGTGGACATACACACAGACCACACACACATCACATAAAAGATTGCTTACTAATATAAGGCACTGCATGACGGTGAGAAGACATGAAGTATTGCAAGTGTCTGGGGTGAACTCAGACTCCATAGCAAACCCACTTACAAGCAAAAGAAACTTTCTATATGTGCAGAATAGGTGGGAAAAGATGTAATTTAAATTATGTTGGAGATGACTATAAATGATATACTAACTTCAAGGTCATTAAATTTATATGTGAATTAAATATTGCTAACAGTATGAAAAGCTAGACATTAAACAAAATCATTTTACAATAATTACATGCCTTTAAAATTTCTCACAGTTCTACTTAAATGAGTATGTACTTAGTAAAGTATTAATATTGCAATTGTTTTTGCTTTAGGGCATGTCAACTCTTCTGTATCCATTTTAAAGTCCTTGAATTGTAAGTTAAAGTGAAAACAAGTAGTCTTCAATTTTTATCAGACTCAAGATTAAATATATATATATATATATATATATATATATATATATATATATATATATATATATATATATATATATATATATACAGTGGTGTGAAAAACTATTTGCCCCCTTCCTGATTTCTTATTCTTTTGCATGTTTGTCACACAAAATGTTTCTGATCATCAAACACATTTAACCATTAGTCAAATATAACACAAGTAAACACAAAATGCAGTTTTTAAATGATGGTTTTTATTATTTAGGGAGAAAAAAAATCCAAACCTACATGGCCCCTAAAGGTTTAATTTTCTTCTTAATAAAAATTTAAGGCAGTACTTTGCCGCTGCGAAGCGCGGGTATTTTGCTAGTATATAGATATATCCATCCATCCATTATCCAACCTGCTATATTCTAACTACAAGGTCACAGGGGTCTGCTGGAGCCAATCCCAGCCAACACAGGGTGCAAGGCAGGAAACAAACCCCTGATTCTGGCCTCATCAGGCGTACACACTCACTGCGCCCCTTCTCGGGAATCGAACCTCAGACGTCAGCGGCAAAGCCTCTTACGTTACGCCACGGCGTGTGGTTCGTTTATTTGCAGTATGTAGATCGGGGTAATTACATTCATGGCATTCGTAGTCTGGATCACAGTCTGATTGTATGGGTGGTTACCTACCAGGAAACGCTTGTGGTTGGTCAGCAAGTCGGCTAACATTCGATTCCCGAGAGGGGGTGCAGTGAGTGTGTACGCCTGATGAGCCCAGAATTAGGGCGAAACACGTGTCGCGTACTCTTTGCATTATTTGACAGTAAACTATTTTCAACCATTCGATGATCTGCTTCTCGCAACTGAAAGAGGGCACCGTGGCAGATGTTAGCCGACTTGCTGACCAACCACAAGCACTACCTGGTAGGTAACCACTGTCACACACTTGCGATTAGGAGTCAGAAAGCCTAAAGGTGAGTGAAACATCGCGAGATGAAGGGTTGTCACGTGGTACTTACTGAAATCTCTTCTCTCCACAGAAAAGCCGAGGAAAATTAATCAACATTTCCAGCTTCCAAAATAGCTGCCACAATATCACTTCCAGTCACATGAACTGACATCACTTCCGACACTTCAAAAAGACATCATTTCCGGTTTTCATCAAACAACGTTGTTTCCGCTTCCTGTTGCCACATCACTTCCTGCCAACCATTTCCTATTCCCATAATACATTTCTGTATAAAAACGGCATTTTGACTGATAAAATTTGTCAACTGTTACCTCTTTGGTTCATTTGATCATTTATTTTGCTACTTTGTCTGCAGGACAATATATGGGGACGGTCCCCAACACTTTGTGTGAAACGTTTTCTTATTTTGGGAAAACTCCACACCACCCATACAATAAGATTGTGATTCAGACTACAAATGCCATGAATAAAAAAAAATATATATATATATATATATATATATATATATATATATATATATATATATATATATATATATATATATATATACTATATATATATATATATATATATATATATATATATATATATATATATATATATATATATATATTTGCAGCTGGAGATCCACAAAGGGAGCAAATGAATCACGTGTCATAAAGTAGTTCTTATTCCAGAACTTTCAGCCCCTGCCAGGGACCTTCATCAGAGGATAATGCTTAGACTTACAAGAATCAAAGGGGCAGGGAGGTGGGGGGGGGCTAAGTCAGTGTGATTGGGGGTATTGGTTGTAAAGTTTTACTTATTATGAACATGTTCTTCTTAAGTTTGCATATGCTGTGTTTATGTCCAAATGTCTGTTGATGGCGTTCTCATTTGATAGCCAAGATTCGGCCAGTTCAGTACTGGCCTTAAATCTTACTTGTACGTTGTCCCAGTTAAATGTATCTCCTGTTGATTTAGTATGCATATAGATCAGTGATCGTGAGTTCTTTCTCATGATTACAACCAATACCCCCTCCCTCCTCATCACACTCACGTAACGTAATTCTTGCTATATATTGCCTTTGATTCTTGTAAGTCTAAGCATTATTCTCTGATGAAGGTCCCTGGCAGGGGCTGAAAGCTCAGGAATAAAAACTACTTTATGATACGTGATTCATTTTCTCCTTTTGTGGATCTCCAGCTGCAAATATGCAAACCGTATCACAGACCTTCTCTTCCATAAATATATATATATATACTATATATACTTATATATACTTATATACAGATAAATAATTATTTTAGATATGCATCTATAATCAAACTCATGCACATAAGCAATGGTCAAATGGAGATCCAGTACTTATGAAAAATGTGGAGTCAAAATCAAGTGTTGTGATTCAACTTGATAAATAAAAATAAAATGAATATGTTAATGCAAACAGAACTATAATCCTACACTTGACAGACAGAAGTTAACTACAGTATGCATGGAAAAAACAAAATAATAATCATAAGCAAGGCAATGGATTATAACAAGTAAGCATTTTTCACATATACATATTGTACATATACTCTTCACATTGGGAGAACATGAACATTAACACCAAATTTTCACATAATAATGCATGAAATCTCATTGAAAGAAGAATCTAAATACCTCTGGAGAAATGTCCCAGGGTTGCATTTATACTTCCAAAATGTATTTTGCAAAGCCTTCTTAAAGGGGCTTCAGGCCGCACACTCAAACAGCTGACTCAAACAGCTGACACCCAAGTAAGTGAACAAGAAAACTATAAAGACAAAAGGTAACTAACACTTCTATGGATGTGCCAGCTAAGCAGAGGATAGGGACAAGGCCACTGAAACCAGCCTTTTCTTTTGCCTGTTGTTTGCCCTTGGCCCCTGCTATCTCTGTCTGTTGCACAATAGTCAAGGTATAATGCTTTGAAATAAACTCCAAATACTACATAACATGTTGCAGGGACATGACAACAAAAGAAATTAATACCAGACAATTATAAAGATAATCAACTCGAAATTCTAAACATTTTTAAGGTAGTATATATCTAACAATAGCCTTATTCAAAGAACAATACAACTTGAAAGATGCAATATGTACAAAAAATCCAAAAAGTTAAAAGGATTATCAGAGGAACCTGATCAAGTCAGGACATCTAATGGGAAGGTAAGGCAAGATTAATTGACCAAGCTATTCATTACTTCAAAAAGACAAGCAGCAAGGTGCCTGGAGTTCAAGATAGCATAAGCAATGTTGCAAGAAACTGCTCAAGTAAAGTGTAAAGTGCAAGTAAAACAGCTCATAGCTGACACTCAGAAAGATAACTGATGGACTGGAAAGATACAGATGCTTAAAATGCATAAAACAAACACCACAAATTGTCAAAAATAAAGCAAAGGTCTGCCTCATTTAAGCAGAGCACCAGCAGGAATTCAGTCCTTGCTATAAGGATTTCCATTGCAATGCATCATGGTTTTGTTGGGGTTCTTTTCATGGTGTAAGTGTTTTTCTCTTTATTTTACATTTTGGTTGTTTTTTCAAATATTATTTTGTTTTTACCAATAATTATGTGTTTGATGATGTTTTATTTTATACTTATGTAATATGGTATTTAATTATTTTTCTGTTTTGCGTTAAGAATATGTATAAATTTTACTTGTTATCCGCTCTGTCGCCTATTATTGGAACCTATGGAGGTGGGGCCACTTGATTGTGCAAGAAGGTGATTGTACCCAGCAGTGTAAATCGAGAAGCTGCAGTGAGAATAGCACTGTGTTATGACTTTCATTTTTGGATTTCCTGGGTTTTGACTGATGCAGTTTGTCTATAAGGTACTGTCTTTTTTGTGATTTTTGAATTTGTTTCCTTTATGATGTTAACTATTATTTCTTAATTCCAATTTTCTTTAATAAATTAATAAATATTCAAAAATCTTGATCAGATTGATTTACCTCTTACCTTTGATATTTGTGGGCATTGAGAATCTGATCCCCAGTTTGGGACAATACAGGATAAAAAGCTTGCCTACAGAGTTTGGCAAAGACCAGACTTGCCACAGACCAGAATTTAAGTTAGGTCTGGCCTGCTGAATAGTTCAACTCCCCCTTTGTGTGTCAGGTACCACTACACAATGTAACACATTCCAGATAATACTAGATCCTCCAAAACACAAAACAAAACAAAGAACACAACAAAAGTTCCAAATTAAGAAAGTAAATGGGAAACATGTTAGAAAGGTTTAAAAAATAACCCAAAACCTACAAGACACAAAATCAATTATTTGTTATATAGCACAGCAACCAACATTCTTAATCAGGCTAAGGTCAGCGCAAGAGACTCCTTGCTGAGCAGTGTAAGTACATGAAAGGATACCCAAGAATCGTTAGGGGACAGGTCAGAATCAAATTTAGACTGTCAATTCTTTATTTCCTCAAATAATCATTCTAAAACACTTAATTAATTCTAGAAATTCCTCCTACTAGACTTTTTTGATGTTATATGCACCCAGTCCATTGTGCATGAACACACTAGCATTTCCTCTCACTTTGCACACTCATAGTTACATGAGCTCCACCAATTCAGGCCTTGCTGTGTAGCACTAACATGCTCTATCAAATTTTCCTTCTCAGACACAAATTCTTTCCTTAGGTTTTTGCACCCATACACAATTTTTGAGTTTATTCTCTTCCCTGTAAAACACAAACGCTTCCCTTTATTTTTTTCTCTAGACTCCAGAGGAACTTTTACACCATCACAATTCTGAGCTCTGACATGCCAACAAATATTCAAACCTAAAACTCATTTTAACTTACTGCACAGACACATTATACTTTTAACTGTTTTTACTGTTTCAAATTTCAGAGTTTAACTTAATTTTCATCTAGTATAAATGAATTTAGTTACACTTTTTTAGTTTATTTAATTATATTATCCTTTTTGTATTTTCTTATTTATTCTATTGTATGTTGGCTTTTGTTTTTCACAGTCTTGGAGTAGACCAGCTTTTCATTTCACTGCATTCATTTTTTGTACCTGTGTATGTGACAAATAAAAATCTTGAATCTTGAAGATATCAAGCATACATGTAATCCTGCATGTACTAAGGGATACATTTAATCTGCCCAATTTAGGGTCACAGGGAGCCAGTGATTATCACAGCAGTACTGGGGATAAAGCAAGAAGCAAATGTGGTAGATGGTTTGCTGGTCCTTTGTAGGGATCAATCACACAATCAAACAGAAGAGTGTACGGTGTGAAATCCAGTAACAGAACCCTATTGATAAAAAGTTTCAGTTTAGCTTTCATCCAGCTATTTGCTATACATATGTTGAAATAGTGTGGTTCAGTGAAGCAGTGGCCAGACCTCAGATTTCCAGGTGCTTGTGTTGAGGATGCAAAAAGGGAGTGGGTGTTACTACATTAAAGCACAGCAAGGACTAAACTTATTTATAAAACAGAAGAAAATGATCAGAGTATCAGTTTCTGGACAGTTTCATGAAGGTTTATATATGGGACATGGATTTAATAAGAGAGATGTGCAGGCTTTGATAGAAAAGAGTAAAAAATAACACACTGTTTATAACACATTAAATTAAATAATAGGTAAATATATAACACTAGCCTTACTACCTGTCGAAGTCAGATAATAGAATAATTTAAAAATATGTGATACTCTTGCTCCACGTGTACCTTCAGTTCCTTTCTTATGTATCCGTGTGTTTCAGAATCACTCTTGACTGGTGTACTCTCTCTTGAATGCATGCCTCTCGGGCTCTGTCATTACATTTGAGACACCTTTCTTGCCTCCTGTCTGGCTTTATACTTCCTGTCTTTGAAAGCAACTCTCTCAGCCTGTCTCCTATATGTTTTCTCCTACTCTTGTGTCTTACACTAGAACTTCCAATTTTGATCACGTCACCAAAGCAAAACTTACCAATCACATCAAAGCCTAACTGTCCAATCAGATTGCTCTGATAGACTGGACATACACACAGACATAAATGTTTTATTATATAATACATTACATACATATGGTTACATTTTTGTAAGTAATTAGTAATGTAACTAAGCTACTTTTAAAAGTAACATTCCCAAAAACTGATAGTGGGTAGAACAACCTTATCTTAACTCTTCAGTTTAAGGATACTGTACCTGTAAGCCCATCTTATTACCCTACATATTGTAATTTCCAAATTGCAAATTAATACAGTCCATTAATACAACTGTTTTTACCAAGCACTGATGAGTCCCAGACTGGACTCTCCACAAAGACTTGTAGAAAATTTGCATCAGACTCTGTGAACTGTCCTGGACAGTTGCAGTGGGTGAGGACATGTTTGATTCAGTGTCTCGATTAAAGTCAATTAAAGCTGATAATGAAAATCTCCTTTCGTTTTTAGACAATGTTTTGCTGTTTTTTTTAACCACCTGCCATTGAGATGGAACAAGGAAACCAGCAACTATAAAAGTCTTGGTTGTATGATTGGCATAAAAAATGTTATCTCCTTTAATAAATACTTATCCGTTCTGACTCCACAAACTAATATGATGATGATCTTTGGTTGATTGGTGAGTCCAAATTACTTCTGTTTGAGTGTGCACATGCATGTGAGGGCCCTGTGATGAACTGTTTGCCCAGGTGAGTTTGGCATAATATTTCAGTTTATGTTTTTTCAGAAACGGAAAAACTACAATAATGGAAAGTCTGGTGTAACTCAGTCAGAAAGGAGCAATAAAATGCAATGATACACACTATATATGGCTCAGCACTCAACACATTCAAGGCATCAATTAAAAATGCCATTCTAATTAAATCTGTATATTTTAAATTGTCTTACAACAGTGTAAAGTACATTTTCATTTATCGATAAACAGCTGAAAAAGTTCAAAATAATTGCAGTGCAGTATGGGGAATGTGGCGAACAGGGAATGAGGCTGGGCATCATTACTGTAAGTGCTCTTGCACCAGGTACCACCAACACTAAGACAGGCTTTGTTTAAGATCGCCCAGGCTTTTCTGGGTTGTTTTTTGGTGCATTTTCTGCTTTTGCTATTTGCCCTACTTTGCCATCATTTGCACGTCAATAAATTTGTATTACTTAAATCTAAGTCATTAAGAACTATGGTCTTAGTGTAGTAATGTTAAGAGTCTTCCACTGATAACCTTAATTCACCTGTTGCATACTTCTTTTATTTTATCTACACCATTACAACTAATACAATTTTTAGTGGCCCGTCTTTTCATTGCAGAAATACATTAAAGGCAGTTTAAATATTTATGCATATTGTGATGCTTTGCTTTTTGTCTGCTATACCACTTTCCACTACAAATTTAGCAAGTTAGATGAAAGGTTCTCCCCTACTAAATTTATAGATTGTCATTTTATAAGAGATGTTTTTAACCCTGATTGCGAAGTACATCCATGACTGCTGCTTTTACTTCAACTTATTTATTGAGCAGAAGGCACTGCCTTTCAGTATGAGAGTCTAAGAATGCAAAGCAGGATGTGTTTTACTTTTCTATAAGACATACTGTTTAGAGAAATGTGTTTTAGGGTCATTATCATTTTTTATTTTTCCGCCTAATCTTATTTTGATTGCTTAAGCTTTACTGAATAATTTCTTCAAAATATCCATCAATTAATAATGAGCCAAGGTGGATGGAATTAACAATACATCCTACAGAGCTGTCACCAGCTCAATGTCAGTTAGTATCTGTGTGTTTGCATCAAAAAGTGATCATTTTCAAAATGAAATCTGAAGAAAAAAATAATAATTATTAAGGGGAAATACTTTCCTATGTTTACAACACTCACACAGTTGCCATATATATTTTGACTACAGACTAAAAGCAAAAAATTAGGCTATTTAGAAATGGAATTAAATTAATGTCAGGAGTAATCCCCATTATGAAGACAGAGAAAAATCAGCAGTGCAAACTTAAACACCTAGTATGACAATTCCTATTTTACAATACAGTTTTAATTCATGTAGTTATTATTTTACACTTGATAGAAGAAAGACTCATTGGTCTGCATTTAGCTGGATCCATCTAATCAACCTTGTTGTGTACTGGAGTCACATTTTAAAATTTTTAGTCACGGACATAATTTCCCTCTGAAGTGGTTATAGAAATATATTTCCTAATGGCTTAGAAATAATGTCTTTCATGTCATATATCCAAACGATACGATTTTAATGTTTCAAGTGCATTACATTAGTACAATAATTGTTCATTCTTTTAGGGAGCCAAATGAGCTGCAAATAATTAATCTTGCAAATCAGCAATACCAAGTTTTAGTTCATTACATCAAGTTGTATCACACAGATAGAAAATGAGTAACTAATATAGCAAATGTGTTTTAAGAAAGGTACACATAAAATGAGAAGGGCCATCAAGTGTGTCACTCTTTGTTGTTAACTCAGACATGAAGATTCTTATGTAATAATAGACTTTATTTATTTATTAATAATTTGCTCTTGTCTTTTCTTATTTCCACAGGTTCCTAAGTAGGAAAGATACCTTAAGAAGGCATTGAAAAGGTAACCCGTCTGGCAGGTGGGTCTGAGTAAATGAAACTGCATAATCAGGAGCAGGACATGTTAGTCTTGTCCTTCCCTTTAGAAGTGTTTATAAAATATATGACAGCAAGGGCTAAAATATGATTTTAATTGAGTTTGAGTTTGGGATTTAATTAGAAGACATGAAAGTAATAATTTTTAATGGACTCTGTACAATTATTCCCTGAAGCAGTATGTATTAGTACATACAGTATATGTAAACCAAACTTTAAGTAGAGAAATAAAAGATAAACTATAAAACTTCAGTCAGAATGGGGAACTCACAAAAGAAAATCATAGGTAAGTGTCACTTATCTTCTGAGGGAGCTTGTCTGATTACAAATGCACAAATATCAATTCCCTCCCACCTCTACTATTGCTCTGTTTTGAGTTCTCTTGTCTCCACTAGGGTGCTGTTTCTTCTGCAATGGCTGTCCATTTATACTTCCTCTTGGGGTTTACAACTACAGTCAGTATTAGCCTAGAAGACAAATGGCCATTCTGCAGCAACTGCAGCATTGCTATGATTTGGGCTAATTTTTTCATCTTCTTTATTGTAGGAACTTTGAAAGGCTTTAACTTCTGGGAACATTAATCTGTGAGTGCTATTGTATTAATAATTTCATTATGAACAGTGGAATTTCTTTTATCATTTAATTTTAAGTGCATTATCTCATCATTTTGCAGTTTCTGCAATTTGTGTTGCTAGGATGTGCTGTATTGTTACTAAAGGCTGCCATCCTCAAGGAACTATGCACCACTTCATGAATACCCTGCTTTATAACAACCTGAGTTCAGTGCTTGAGATTCCAGATCCAAAATTCAGACACCTTCAGTGTGAGCCGTCAGGGCCTATGCCTTTGAATATGGGATTCACAGCAGCTCCCACTTCGACTTATTTAATAGCCTTGTGTCTAGATTTTTGTGGCAGCAGGTTATTGTTCAGCTTCAAGTGTAGATTTTGGGGAAGCACCCTTTCTGGTTATCATACAGTTTCGATTTGGAACTTTTGGAGGCAAGACACCTTCTGTTTCTTGACTGCTGGCAGTTCATATTCTGGTAATAATCAGCAAGTTGAGGAGACCCTGGAGAGGTGTAGCTATCCTCTGGAGAGGAGAGGAATGAAGGTCAGTAGGAACAAGACAGAATATATGTGTGTGAATGAGAGGGAGGTCAGTGGAATGGTGAGGATGCAGGGAGTAGAGTTGGTGAAGGTGGCTGAGTTTAAATACCTGGGATCAACATTACAGAGTAACAGGGTTTGTGGAAGAGAGGTGAAAAAAAGAGCGCAGGCAGGGTGGAGTGGGTGGAGAAGAGCATCAGGAGTAATTTGTGACAGACGGGTAACAGCAAGAGTGAAAGGGAAGATCTACAGGACTGTAGTGAGACCAGTTATATGGGTTAGAGGCTGTGGCACTGACCAGAAAGCAGGAGATGGAGCTGGAGATAGCAGAGTTATAGATGTTAAGATTTACACTGGGTGTGACAATAATGGATAGGAGTAGAAATGAGTACATTAGAGGGTCAGCTCAAGTTGGAAGGTTAGGAGTCAAAGTCATAGAGGTAAGATTACATTGGTGTGGACATGTGCAGAGGAGAGATGCTGGGTATATTGGGAAAACGATGTTAACGATAGCGCTGCCAGGCAAGAGGAAAAAAAGAAGCCCTAAAAGGAGGTTTATGGATGGGGTGAGAGAGGACATGCGGGAGGTGGGTGTAACAGAGCAAGATGGAGAAGACAGGACGATATGGAAGAAGATGATCCACCGTGGCAACCCCAAATGGGAGCAGCTGAAAGAAGAAGAAGAAGCAAGCTACGGTTTAGGCTATGGCTTCTCAGGTAGAAGGGTTTAACACTCAAAATTACTTCAGTGTGTGAACTCATAGTATTTCATTTTAAAATAACAGAAATTCACTCTTGACTGTAACTGTTTTGCATCTACTTTTGGTGACAGCAATTTTTTTGATTTTTGACTTCAGTTCATCTTTTGACTTTATTGTCTGCTTCTCTGTCATATGTTGCGATGGAATGTCTTCTATTACTGATTTCTGGTATATATATTACGAGGCTACTGACCCTACGGCTACCTATCTGGTACCTGCTCTCCTGGCAGCCTTTACTAATGACTGCTGTTAACAGCACTCCTTATGCTGATTCTTTTACTGGGAAGATCCTTCCTTTAACCTAATGCCTCAGATTTGTTCCTCCTGTTCTGAAACTCTTCTGTAATCCTTAAATCCTTTTTGTGAGTCAACCCTTGACTGTGTAAACTGTTTTATTTAAAATATTAACATGTTCAGTTTGACTATTTTTGTTGTTCTTTAAAATTTAGTTAAATGTTATGCATTTAAATGAATCAGTTACATTAACTCATTTCACCAATTTGGCTTCAAGAAACAAAACCAGGCCTATGAAAAAAATTAGCCTAAAAGTAATATTTGTTTGTGTTTATAAGTGGAATTATTACTCAGTATAAGTGCTTCAAAATGTGAAACTAAAAAATGCATATTTATTGAGACCACCTGGTCTCTCATCTAACAAAATGTAATGCATTTCTGATTTTAGAACACTTATGATAATTTATAAACTGCTGGGATAAAATTGCTTTTTGTAACAATTGTTGACTTTCAGCGCATTACTCTACTTTGTGCAATCTCAAGAATGATTATGTATTTATGTGTAAATAGCTACTGTGGTTTAATCATAATTGCTGTTAGTTATCTTTAGATAACCTTTTATTTCCATGTTTCAGCAGCATCACTTGCTTCTGTTTGATTGATTTGTTTGTCCAAAAATATCTAGCATCGCCTCTTCTTTCTCTTTATTACAAATTTTATTTGATTGATATTTAAGAGTATAATAAAGTTTACCAATGAGAAAAAATCAGGCAATTTAGTTTTTTGTGTGCTTTAAAATGTGATTCAAACTAATGAAAGATTTTTACCCTGTGTGTACTCATACTAGATTCAAAGAAGTGTTTAATGATGTAAACTATAGCAGTACACTATTGCTCTAATAAATAGTATTTCTGCTAAAATTGGTACATAATGTGAAGCCCATTTATTTAACCAAAAACAGTGCAATGCATTAAAAAGTATTTAATGTACTCTTCCAATTTAATTAAATCAAATAGCTGAATAAAGAGTTCCTGTATTGATTTGTCTAAAAGTAATAAATTGAGGGTGTTACTAATGGCTATTTGAACAGTACTGTGGATTATGTCTTTACATTGCATAATACATTGTTAATAGAATATTTGGATGTTGTGGCTGCAAGATATTCATATCATTAAAATAGGTAATTCCCAGTGTGAGAGTCTAATCTTTAACTCGGGTTGCTTAATTTGGCAACCAGCAGCATTGCAACAATTGGTGCTGCATGTCTGCTGTTTTTCATAAGCAGTGGTCCTAGCGATCTTTTTTATTTTTGTTGTTATAAATATCATGGTTTTGTCCCGCCTTGTCCGACATAAAGTCTTAAAATATGTCATGACTTTAGATGTAGGCTTTCATGACATTTTCATTCATGAACTGGAATGAACTCTGTGAAAAAGTTTAAAATTTACTAATAAAAAATATTGTTAAAAGTCTTCACAAAATGACACCATGTCCCTTCAGGGGCTCCGTATGTGTCTGCAGACTGATAACTGTAAACATAAAGTATGTACCTAAACCATTACACACTCCTTTTATAAATAAAAGCCCACCTGTCTTCTTTTTATATCACCGCACTAGAAGAAATGGAAGTGACATCAAACTGAAGGTCCATGGCCTTGGTAAAGTCGTAATTAGGTAGCCCCGATATGCACTTTAGTAATTTTTTAAATCTAAGTTTATGTTGTACGTATGTGAAAACATCTCATATGTACACAAAAGTATCATATACGTATGTGAAAACATCTTGTACGTACAAGATATTTTCATGTACGTACGAGATGAGGGCTATCCCATAGTTTTTTTTTTACTGTGCATTTCAGAACTTTCATAGTTTTGCAACTGACCTCTGAGTTAATTGTCATTCAGTTATTTTGCACATTTATTTTGATTTTTTTGATTACATCATCATGCCACCATTTTGTGTTTTAGTTTGTATAGTGTTTCCTGTCATGGTCTGTTTTCCAGTGTTGCTGAATGTCATTTATTGTTGGCAACAATGCCCAGATGCCTTAACATGAACACAAGACATTCATGTTAAGATAATGCAGCAGTAACTTCTCCATCCAAGTACTTTATATGGATAAAATCTACTACAAACATTTTTTTAACAGTATAATGTATAGAGAACAGATTACAGTATAATTCAGAAAGGAATCTTTTACTTTGTTATATGAGTTTTGAGTGCTGATTTTGGTTACTTCTTTTTGATATTTCTTTGAATTTCTGGTTCTTTACCTGTAATTTTAACTGTCCCCTGAATATTTTGTTCCCTTTTCATGCCTTCATTTCTTGGTCTTCTAATTATCACTCTTTCTGGATTAGCATCACATTCCTCATTACAAACCTGATTATTTGATGGCCTGGCTAGTACCTCCTGCGACATGTGACCTATTTGAAAAATGGCAGAATCACTTCAGCAGTTTATATTTCAGAAGCATGGGGTCAAACTAAGCTGTGAAATAAAGTATATGCTGTGGATTCTAAGACTCCCTTTAGACCTTCTGAAAGTCTTAAAAATCAAAATTGTGAGGGGGAAACCCTGACAGTTTCTTTGCTGTTGAAGCAAGCATCAGCAGCACTATGGGAAATGAGTTGGCAGCTTCTGCTCTCCTGCACAGAGGTACAGTGAATGTCTCACAAAAAGTGCTTACTCTGTGTGATGCTGTTAGAAGTACAAGATGGCAAGGCTGTCATTTGTAGACTGGAAGAGGCAACTAGTTTAAGGTAAATGATATTTTATGAGATAGCATTTTGTTTTACCTAATTGTATATTCCACAATACCAGAGTAAGATTTCACTGTTCAACCAACAAAGGAGCACAAATGGGACCCCACTGATTACTAGTGAGTATTTCACTCCCTGGCCAAACAAATAAAATTTGGCTGAAAGTTCACATGAATAAAGGTTTGTGGGTTTATAAAAAGAAGAAGGTAATTGTGACAGATTGCCATGCAAGACACACTTTTAAGGTATTCCCTTCCATTTTAATGTATTAACCTTGATGTTAGCTACCAATCGTTCATAAAAGATCTTTAATCTGTTTAACCACATCAATCAATAAAATCAAACATTCTGAAAAAAACAGTTTTTCTACAAAGACAAGAAAAAAATGTACAAATTCCAACGCAGAAAAGGACCAGGGAGGGAGGAAACTGAAATGGGGTCCTTTGAGGTTTATAACCATTTTAAATATGAAGGATCAAACTTTTTACTTTTCATTTTTTTAATCATTAGAAGGAAAAAAAAAACACATCATGGAGTACTTTACCCTCGGACTTCGAACTGGATTAATAAAGTTTAAGAAATTGACATAATACAATTCTTTTATTTATGTCAGCAAAACAATATAAACTGTTCACAATATAAATATACAATAAGAAAAAACACAACACCCTTTATTTACATCCTTCAAAATGTAAAATGAATTAGAACTTGTTGGTAACAGTAGTTTGCATATATAGTTTGCATTATTCAATTATACTTGAATATTTAAAATATACATCCCATCAACATTTTGAATTGTGCATGAACCTAGCTTTGCAGTAGCCCATCTTGAATGTTAAGTAAGCCCAAAAAATTAATTCAAATAAACTTACTATTGTTACAGATATTTCATAAGCTTCAGGTATTTTTTAAATGATATACTGTACTGCATTTCATTTCCTTAAATTGTAAATATTAAATATATATATTCACATTTACTATTACAAAATACATAGAGCTTCAAAAGATTTCCATACCAGTGTATGTATTTTAAATAATTTCTATCTATCTATCTATCTATCTATCTATCTATCTATCTATCTATCTATCTATCTATCTATCTATCTGTCTGTCTAAAAATTTGTGGTGTGATGGAAGCAACAACCTATTTCAGCATCTGTGTTTGTTGACAATTACTTTAAAAATCTAAATCCAAGCATTTATAATCCAAACAGCTCAATATATCACGTTATCACCACTATACTATATCAACAAAAATTCAAATAAAGTTTGCTTCAGTTCAGGCCTAAATATGGCAAATGATTAAATTGGTTTCCAAAATAAAAAGTGATCAAGTGAACAGACACTAAAAAGAACATCTGCCCGCAAAAGCGAAAAGGAGTCTGAATGAGTGCCTAATGAGTCATTGCAAATAGCCAGAGACACACAAAAACAAATGTTGCTATAGATAAAGAATGCCAAAGACAAGAAATGACTATGAACATAATCTAAGCAAGAAGAAAATAAAGTAAACAAAAATAAAGATGGAGCACACACAAGTCTGGAAATTGAAAAGTAAAAAAGTAGAGATCTGTTAGATAAAAAAGCTGCATGGATGAGAGTCCAAGAGCAAAAAACAAATTATAAAGTGAAAGTGGAAAGGAGTGAAGCTTAATTGCTCTTTAGAAACAGACCATAATAAAGCCATAGGTTTATGGAAAATACCAGTTACAATACGTTGCTAAATTTAAACAAACGTGTATCATTTAAGATATTGATTTCATGTGTCAGCAGGTATGGAAGAAACTGCCAAGTGACAGTAAGAGATCTATTTATCTATTAATACCCAAGAAAAACTGTCTGGGAGAAAGCTAAAATTACTATGCAACTGCTCTCTGCTTCCAATGCAGGAATTATAGAAGAGAGGTAGTGGACATTTCTTCATTTTCTGAACTTGTTTATTCAGTTCAGCAACAAAGAAAAGAACAAATGTAGACCACTCCAATGCAATGCAGCCATGTATGAAACAGGAACACACAATGTATAATTTTGATTCTAAAGAGCAAGAATAAGACATGATCACATTTTTCACATTTGAAATATAGAAATGCATGTTTTCATTTAGATAGAAATCTCAAGTTGTTTGCTTGTTTGTGTTCTGAACTGTGGAACACTTAAGGGCATGTAATACCTGATTCATCATAACTACTTGTTGGCCAAGAAGAAACAGTCAAAGCTGAATATTTAGAAACAGAATTAAACACAATTGGCCAGCAAGTCTTGTGTTTTGTTACTTCAATAATTCATCTTTCCTACAAGAGATGATTTGATCAAAGGAAAAAAAGGATAAAAAAGCTATTGATAAGGAAACACTGTCATAGCTAGTAATGTGGAGATTCTTAATGTGGGTGCATAAAGTGTTAATGCTGATGAAAACAAATATTAAAGGAGGATTTCATTTTTAATGATTCAGGTGACATGTACATTCATTGACAGAGATTAACAGTTTTTTATTGGGATTAAAGAAAATCCTGTGTGAGCAAAAGTCACAATAAAATGAAAAGAATAGTGAAAACAATACATGATGCATTAACAGCAAATCAGTTACAGCCATGCTGAAGCTAAAATTTGGTGATTGTTGACATAGCTTGGCTACATCTGAATTTGAAATTATCCATTTTGATAGGCTACAAACTCTATTTCTTTATGCTCACTTTAGTGTTTCATTTTGACGATACATAGCAATTCTCGGAGTTTAATAGAAATACATGGCACTGTAATACGATACATTTTAAATACTTCATATTTGATATCTCTTGCCCTACGTGTACCTTCAGCATTCCTCCTATGTCTTTCCTTGTCTCTTTTGTCTGATGCTCCCTCTGTTGGTCGTGTCCCCATAAAGTCTGCTTCTCAGGCTCTGTTCTTTCAAGGTACCTCCTCACCACCTGTTTGCTGCTTGACTACAAGCAATGGTAGATGTGCCCTCATTAGCTGGTATGAAAATAGAATTCAAATTCTTGTGAATACTTCCTGTATTTAAAAGTAACTTTGCTTGCGCCTTGTTAGTATTTAGCTACACTACATTGTTTCTCATGCTATTCATCATTGTAAATCTCCATTTTAACTCTTTTTTTAAAAAAAAAATGGTCACAATCAGGAATTGAAATTCACACCCCTTGCATATGGTTTCATCACCCCTACCACTGAATCATCACAACCAAACTGACTAATAAGATCAAAGTCAAACTGACAAAAAATATTGCTCAGGGGTATCAGACACAAAAACACACACATACAGACAACAGTGTTTTATTATATACTAGCCATGGTACACGTCAGAGACAGGTAATAGAAAGTTATCTCTTGCCCGATGTGTATCTCCAGTGCCTTTCCTCTGTATTTGCATGTGTGTGAACATCTTTTCACCGGCTCTTACTCTCTTGAGAGCGCTCCTGTAAAGCCTGTTTCTGAGACTTTGTCATTATTTTTGCAGCACCTTTCTTGCTTCCTGTTCATTTTTTTCCATCTTTGAAGGCAACTCTCTCCAAGTGCACCTTAACTCCTCATGCGTTTCCCAATGGCACAACCTCTTTCAAAGGCAAACTAGCCAATCAGATTGCTCTGAGAAACAGGACACAGAGGCTTTAGTGTTTTATTATATAGTATATTAAATTATTAATTCATTCAGTCATTTTAGGTCCAAAATACTATGTGTACATGTTGTATCCAAAAAACAGTGATGAACTTAAGCTACTTGCATTGCGGGACTGTTAGAAATTACATGAACTAACAATTTACATTTTACTTGTTTCCTAATATAGGGCAGTTTACAGTATTTCTTTGATTTCAATATATGAGCTGCATTCATGGGATAGCTAGTAAACAGTTAAATATTAATGGTGTTAATTACCATTGTGTTTATATACTGTAGTATTTAAATTTTGCTGCTTTGGGGAACAAATGACTGCCTAACTGATCAGTGCAAGCTACTTTAGTGTAGTGCAGAGTCAACACAGAGTGGACTCTGCTACAATAGGATTTAAGTGTTGTGTTGTTTCATTAAATGGAACCAACAAAAATTTAAAATTTGTACTTGTTAAAAGTTACACAAATTAATTTTTATTATCTCTTGTTTTCCGACTCTGAAATAAGCCAAAATGTTAATAAGAAACATTATGCTATTACAAAGTTTTTTAGTTAAAAGAGTGAAATGTAAGATCTCTTTTTGTGTCCTGTTTGTTGTGATCATTTTGAGTAAAACAATCATTAATTCATGTTGTTTTGAATCAGACAATCTCAGACAAAAAGTTTAAATGCCTGGCAAGAAAATGAAGCTGTACTGAAAAGAACAAGAGATATATAAAAAGGGGCTCCCATAACAAGTACTTAGAGACAACAGAAGTTCATTAAGTAAAGGTCTTGCTGCCAAATTAAAAATGAGAACCAAAAAAAAACAAGAGTATCAGAAATACAAAAATTCAAAAAAAAATGTAATAAAACAACATGACTCAAACATTAGGAATTTCACAAAATACTACAGCCCACCACCATCACTTATAGGCGGGGCCTGATAACACAACAGCTTACGTGACTGGTGTTTTAGTCCAGCTATGTGTTCTGTGGTAAACTGTCAGCAGCGAATCGCGAGCCCATGATCTCTGGCTCAGAGATCACCTTCTCTGCACAGCACTGCCACTACACTCCACGTGTCCACAGTGCAAATGCTACTCTTGTCGCCAATTTGGTAATCACCACTGCAACAATAAATAACATAGTGGTGTCTGTGAAAGGAAAACAGCAAAACAACTGTGCTCATTAAAATTTCGAAATGGTGTCAGGCAAGATCCAAAAAGAAAAACAAATATTTCAACCCTTCAATACTACAAAGTAATAGTATTAGACCTAACTATTGATTTAGAGATTGCAACTTTATATGGAAATGGACTAAATAAGCAAAGAATGGTATATGTATGGTCATTTCAAAAAGAATGACTTTTTGTTTTAAATGGCATATTACACATACAGATAATAATACTCATGAATAACAACTAAACATAAGCTTAGAAGCTTTAAGTGACAAAACTTTGTTCAGAACATTTGAGTATTCTCTTCTCTGGCTGTCTGACCAAAAACTTCTTGTCACCCTGAACTTTTAATCATGAGATGATTTAACACAAACTAAATAAAACTTACTGATTTACTTTTAAATTGTGTACTGAACATTTTTATAATTATGTTGATGAATTCATTTTCTGCATTGTGTGCTTTGTACCATTTACATTGCAGACATAATGAGATGTCATTGTATCATATGAGAAGCATGCTATTAAAATTAGCCTCAATAGGCAGACTCTAGGAAACATTTAGCTATACATGTTGCCTAAAATTCATTCAAAGATTTTAAAAAAAAACTTGCATAATAAAATTCAAATGACTCACTATTGCTTAGCAATGACAAAAGAACAGATGATCCATAACAAGCTGATAAAAGAAAAAGAAGTCCATAATTCAAAAACAAGGTCAGGTAGACAGGTAGGGAAATTTATCAAAAATAATAGGAAAAGGCAAAAATCTAAAAGGTACAGAACAAGATCAGAAAACAACAAGACTATAAACTATAGAAGGAACACAAACAAAGAATTTCACCATGAAACCAAACACAATGCTATAGCCAAGAGTTCAGTTCAGGCTCCCTCTTTTGCTTCTCATTATGTGACTGCAACACAATCAGAGCTGAAAAGCAGCCAGTACTGAGAGGAGTGTCGGAGACAATTATTACTTTGTTGCTAACATTTTTTTATCGTCTTCCAGGTATTGTATTTCCAAAACGACAATATGGTGCTCACTTTTCTCATACATGTTAAGCTACCTGAACTTAGCTGTTGCACAGAACAAATAAGCTGTGATTTAATGACACAAAAGTTAAACTTTCTGATAAAAGGGACTCCTGAAACATGGAAGAAAACTGTCAATTTTTCTAATTTTCCAAAGAGCCTTAAACCAACAAGGGATGATTAAAATTTCCCTTCCATTTGTTATTTCTGTGCTTTGAAAATTGCAATGACCCTTCAGGGTTTAATTACAAACCATGATGTTATTTCTTGAAACTTCTGTTATTAATCCTTGTTTTGTGTGCAATTTTTTTGTTTATTGCAGCATATTTTGTTTTTTTAATGTCACACTCTTTACCTAATATAGAAACACTAGTCTTAGGCAATCCCGCAAATAAAGGTGAAATTTCAAATCGATGAGTACAGGACACTAAATCGTAATATTCCTTATAATAATGTTCGGAGAAAGTTCTTATATTTAAAATCACAGAAACCACTGTCCAAAGAATAAAGTTCCCTTAAATTTGTTTCTGACACAGATTAGTCCAATTTTTCAACTGAATACAGTGACAGGTGCTACCAGGATCCACACTTCTATCGAAACATGTTGGCTTTTCTATGGGCTCAGACTCTTCAATAGTGCACATCTAAATATTTAATACACGGCACAAACTGGATGAGAACTTTGTCATTTATTAGGTTACACTGGCTCAGGGATTTGTTACTGTATCTAAAATTTGAAAAAGGTTTAGCTGTTCTAGGAAGCATGGTAGGTTTTCTTTGACGTATCTAATATTCAGTCCTCAGGACAGTCTTACATTTTGCATGATTTTCTTATGCTCTTTGCTTGAGATTGTAAATTAAACACAATTTATTCAAAGTATTATAGCACTCTATGCCCATTTAAAAAAGGACTGTCCCTGTCTACAAATAAATTGGTGACTCCTACTTTAGCAGCAATAAATAAAACGTCACATTTCCAGCAGATAGTTTTCACGATTTAACATTTCAATACCGAATCCCTAATCATGAAGTAATCATGAATTACTTGTTACAGGATTTGTCTCAAACCATTTCTAGGTTTTACATTTGGACATTGACTAGGCAATTTACATTTTCTTCAACGTTCTTGATATTGACTGTCCTGTGTGTGTTTTTTTTTTTTTTTTACTGACCTAAGCTTCCTGAAGAATGAAGAATCCTCTAAAAAGAGCAGGAATCATGGTTCCTTCAATGATGAATTGTCGTCTCTGGTCTCCAAGTTGCAAAACATCCATTCGTTATTAACTATTGGTAAAAGGTTCTTTCAATGGAACAAAGTGTTAGCTTTCTTTTACAGAGTCAACACAATCCACACCTGCCAAAAACATCCACTTTTGAGACGCCTGTCCTTTAAACATTAAGTTATCCTCATCTTCCAAATATAACTTGAAGAAAACACTTGTGGTTTGTTTCTTGATACTCTGCCATACAGCCTAGGTTTACCCAGTGTCTTTCTGAATTCTTTCTTATTTTTTATTTTTTTGACTTTCTGGAAAACTTAACTCACTGCACTCAGAGAGAGAAAAAATGTCTTGACTATGGTTTAAAGGAGGCTATGAACTACAAAGGAAGCATAATTTTCTAATTTAAAGTAATTACTAGGTTCTTTTATGTTTGTAAAGTTACATATTACTGTATAATAAAGGAAATACCTTTCAGTCAACTATACAGTAGATGTAAAAAAAATTCAATAAATGAATAAATAAAACACAATGCATTCCTCAGAAAATACTGCAAGTAGAAGTACAATCAGCAATAAAACTGACTTTACTGCAGTAACAATAATAAAGAGTGAAGCTGCAGCTGCAAAAAAAGCACAGGGTGATCTATAAACCTCAATGATAAAGCCACCAAATGCCAAGATTTCAAATGTGTCTCTCATTTATGCTGATAGCCAGAAGCACCTTTAACTGTGCGCCTGTGATCACTTTATCTGTAAGACACAACACTGTTTCTCATTTCTGAGTGCATAATTCAATACTGCTTTGCTTAATTATGCTTTCAGCTTCTCATAAACCCTTTTCTTCAAAGTCAGAGCTACCCGTTTGTCAAAAAGTAAGGCTGTAAGAATACTTTGATGTTCCTAACAGATGTAACATGCATTACTGGCCTGTGAAATATTAAAGAAACACTTCACACACTGGAGTATCTTTCTGAATTTGTTAAGTGATAGTGCTTTGTATGTATATATATATATATATATATATATATATATATATATATATATATATATATATATATATATATATATATATATATATATATATATATATATATATATATATATATATAGTATAAACATCTGTTTATAAGGGAACCTGCTTTCTTGTTGGTCACCTGAGATTTACCTTACCTCCTATTAATGATTCTAACATTACATCTCTGCCCAAAGTGTACATATTTTCATAAACCAATTATTTCTCATGTATACTATCTTCCTTTGTGTTTTCTAGCATAATTTTTAAAGATACCTCAATTAGAACATAACAGTTCTGCCAGAATCTTGATTCACAATAGATTCCATGGTTGTATAAACACTCCTGGCATATTGAACTAATGTCTCCAGGACCCACATACTTACTTAAAAGACTCTTACTGGAAAAGGGGCTGTTTTAATGATGTAGTTCCCTGGAAAATTTACCAGGCCAAATGAAAAGTCAGATCTTGAGTATTCAGGCAAAACATCTAGGGCTAACAATGTAAGGTAAGGCCCTAACTATTGAGAAATATGTGCCCAGTGTGAGAATTCATGGAAGTGGAAGCACTGATGGTTGACATTTGTTGGAATGCACCAGAGGAAGGAGCATGGATGAGTGTTTCAGTATTGTGAACACTTGAGAATAAATGGGTAGTTCATTATATGTTTAAAAGCAGTAAATTCAAAACATGCCCAACACATCAAAAGAAAAGCATAATACGACCAAGTCAGAGCAAGATGTTGATGTGATGTCACTACTATAATGGAAAAAGGGGAAAAAAATACTGTATACAAAACTTCAAAAAATTAAATTAAATCATTCCAGACAGACAGACAACTTGACATCTTTTAAGAAGTATCTTGATGAGATTTTGAGAAAGACTAGCGAGCTTGATTGGCTTAGTGGTTTCCTTTCATTTGTCTAATTTCTTATATTCTTATGTTCTGCAACATTAAATATTATACTTATTGTCACATGCTTCACCTGAAAATTCTGTTTTTATTTACTTATTGCTTAAATGTGGCATGGTTATGTAAAATACTGTTACTGTAAGGCTTTAAGCTTGTCTGCAGTGCAAAGCACTATATTACAATAAAACGAATTTGAGTAAATGAAATGAATCTGAATATACAAAACATACATTTGGAAACATGCTGAAGCTCCAGAGATACATTCCCAGTCAGGTTACTACCTCACTATATTCATCATATTTGCATTTGTATTTTTTACGAATTTCCATTTTATTTTCACCTTACAAACCTGAGTAGATTAAGTTAGTTGATTAATTTAATTTTTCCAGTATAAATGATAGTGCAGGTGCATGACATGACATGACACACATAGATGCATCCCGTTATGAACACCAAGAAAGTTGTTGGTGTCCATTACAGCTTTATAATGAATATTGGAATGACAAAAAATACCCTGTGATGGAAAGGTGCCATATAAGGAGATACAGAATTGAAGTTAAATCCATGCAAAGGTCTCAGCTAAAACAGCAATCAAAACTGAGCCCCAAAATCAAACTCACCTAGCCAAAACAAAGTACAAAAAAAAAAATGTTTTCATATTGCAACTTGGAATCTTGCTGTTTATCATCTTGATTTAGCACCTGCTCAAGCACTTGGATCACTCAATACCTCCAAGTCACATAACCAGTCACGTTAGAGACAGCCACAAACTAGCAGCATTATCCAGGAAAAAGAAAGTTAAATGATGTTGTAAAAGAATACTCTGGCTCCCTTTCTTTAATAGACACAACAGGTTCAGGAAATGAAATAATTACTTTTGGAATCATGGATGCTATAATAACATTTTAGGTCTGGAATTTCAGACTATGCTCTTACAGCCCATAGAATCATTATAACACAATTTTTATACTTAAGGGACAGGTGCCCAGAACAATTTTTTGACACCCTACCCTCTGTAATGGTTTTCACATGCCATTTCAGGGGAAACCTCGTGCTATTTCACACAATCCAGCTGGCTTCCCAACATACTCTTTCTCTTGCTATCTTTGTGAGTTTTCCCTGCAGATTTCTTTCTCACTCAACTCCAGAGCTTTTTAAGAGAGAGCAGCAGGTTAAATGAAAGCTACAGTCAACAGTCATTGACACATTACAAAATGGGAATTTGCCAACAACCAAATTTCTCGGAGCGTGAAAGCTTTAATTTATCTTTAATTTTACAAAAAAGTCAAAATAAATTATAAAATGGAATTGCCTTGCCAAAATATTAAACAACACTTTGACATTTTATGTCCCCAGGACACACATTTGATGCTACAGAGCCTCAAGGACAGGAAAATCTGGTATAGGATTCAGGGCCCATGTGGTAGTACACTGCGGCTTGCTAGTCCCTCTCTGCGAAAGCGTGTTTGTGTGTGTATGTATGTGCGTGTATGCCATTTACTTTGAAGGCTTCCTCCTGCTTTGTTATTTTGCACGATTGTAAATGCACTGGTGTGGAACAAACTCTTTCCTAAATAATTTTCCTATCATTTCAGAAAGCTCCGGATAAAGTGCTATTTGACATTTTCAGGGCTGATGTATGAGAATTAGAAATGTTTTGTAAAGTGCATTTCCTGCCTGGAAAGGAATCACAATCCTATGAGTTTGAACCACCAATTTCAGTCTAAGAGGAAAGAGACTACATAATGAGTACCATTGATACAAAGTGAGTATTAAGAAAGAAAGAATATCAGCATCTGCTGTATAAACAACCACAAATATACTGGAAATGGGGAGTGGGCTCTTAAGTTTCTTTTTGAGCTGCAATGTGCTGCTGTGATTTGAAGGACTGTAACATCTGAAGTTAAACTGAGAAGACTTAACATTTTTTCTAGATTACATTTCCTTCATCTGTCTTAAAAATGCCCAAGCCACTTCAAGTTGTATTAAAAATATGGGAAGGATTACTACAATGGCATGAAAGGTATTTTCTCCAGATAAGTAAGGACAATACATATTTTATTATTTGTGATCAGAACCAGTTACTTCACAGAATCTGTTCACTTTTAAATAATTGTCTAAGAAATACTTTTGTAAATAAATCTGGGGTTCTGGCTTTTCTTTCTATCTCTTGAATATTTCTTTCATTTCATGCAGCACCCTCATTAGGCGTGGTTAGATATATTTAATGGCACTTAACTAAGCTCTGCAGTAACCAGTGCAAAGCATTAAATTCAACATAACAATGTAATGGCTGGTCTAAAGCAGGTAGAACAGTCTTTCTCATATTTTCCATTTTACTTATCACATCATTTCTTAACTGAAAAATGCAATAGCGATCTACACTTTGCAGATCAGCATGAAAACTCACTAAATTCCAAAATTGTAAATATGGACACTCCCTACGTGCTATCACTGATTGCCATGTAAAATTGTTTTAGCAGTGGTTTTCCCACTATCTTATGTACAATACTAAGTGAAAACTGCTTTAAGGCAGGTACCCTGTCTGCATAATGCTGTTTTTATGTTGCATTTCCTGGATACGCAAGTCCTGTCCTCACACAATAGCATCAGTAGGATATGTCCTGGTCTCTTAAGCTTGGAGATTGTCTCTGGGACTTAGAGCTGCCAAATGCTACCATGGCAGTTCCCTAGCCTATTCTTGGCAGGCATGCATCACTTCACAAAATTATTCTATCACTAATTATACAGTGTGGTCCAGATCTAATTATGCAGATCCAGATCATCTGGATGACTTTGATTTATGCAAGGATGATTCCAGTTCGGTGCAAAGATGATTCTTCATGTCGTTAGTTCGCACACTTCTCAATGGTTTTTCAGGTGATTTTCGATGTAATAAACTTAATGTTATAATGTAATGAAAATTGCATAATTAGATCTGAACCACCCTATAGAAAGACAGGCATTAAAAACAGTTTCCTGGGCAATTTTGGAGACTAGCGTTCTTGCCACTAAAGAATATTCACTTCAGCTAAAATTGAAGGATTCATTATGTTTTATTAAAAGTTCTGGTTTCAGCATGTATTTAATACATAGAGTCTTATTGGCGCATCCATCCATCCTCTTCCGCTTATCCGAGATCAGGTTGTGGGGGCAGCAGCTTGAACCAAGATTCCAGACTTCCCTCTCCCTGGCCACTTCATCTAACTCTTCCTGGGGAATCCCGAGGCATTCCCAGACCAGCCAGGAGACATAGTCCCTCCAGCGTGTCCTGGGTCTTCCCCGCTAGGGAGGCGTCCAGGAGGCATTTTAATCAGATACCCGAGCCACCTCATCTGACTCCTCTTGATGTGGAGGAGCAGAGGTTCTACTCTGAGCCCCTCCCAGATGACTGAGCTTCTCACCCTATCTTTAAGGGAAAGCCCAGACACCCTGCAGAGGAAACTCATTTCAGCTGCTTTTATTCGCGATCTCGTTCTTTCGGTCACTACCCATAGCTCATGACCATAGGTGAGGGTAGGAACGTAGATCGACTTGTAAATTGAGAGCTTTACCTTACGGCTCAGCTCCTTTTTCACCATGACAGACCAATGCAGAGCCCGCATCACTGCAGACGCCGCACCAATCCGCCTGTCGATCTCACGCTCCATTCTTCCCTCACTGGTGAACAAGACCTTTGAGATACTTGAACTCCTCCACTTGGGGCAGGATCTCGCTCCCAAACCTAAGAGGGCACTCCACCCTTTTCCGGCTGAGGACCATGGTCTCGGATTTGGAGGTGCTGATATCCATCCCAGTCGCTTCACACTCAGCTGCGAACCGATCCACAGAGAACTGAAGATCACGGCCTGATGAAGCAAACAGGACAACATCATCTGCAAAAAGCTGTGACCCAACCCTGAGTCCACGAAAGCGGACCCTCTCAATGACCTGGCAGTGCCTAGAAATTCTGTCCATAAAAAGTAGGAACAGAATCGGTGACACAGGGCAGCCCTGGCGGAGTCCAACTCTCACTGGAAATGGGTTTGACTTACTGCCGGCAATGTGGACCAAGCTCTGACACCGGTTGTACAGGGACCGAACAGCCCTTATCGGGGGGTCCGGTACCCCACACTCCCAGAGCACCCCCCACAGGATTCCCTGAGGGACACGGTCAAACGCCTTTTCCAAGTTCACAAAACACATGTAGACTGGTTGGGTAAACTCCCATGCACCCACCAGGTCCCTGCTAAGGGTGTAGAGCTGGTCCACTGTTCCGCGACCAGGACAAAAACCACACTGTTCCTCCTGAATCCGAGGTTCGACTATCTGATGGACCCTCCTCTCCAGGACCGCTGAATAGACTTTTCCAGGGAGGCCGAGGAGTGTGATCCCTCTACAGTTGGAACACACCATCCGGTCCCCGGCCACCACCCCGGTCTGCCAATCCAGAGGCACTGTCCCTGATGTCCATGCAATGTTGCAGAGGCGTGTCAACCAGGACAGTCCTACAACATCCAGAGCCTTGAGGAACTCCAGGCATATCTCATCAACCCCTGGGGCCCTGCCACCAAGGAGTTTTTTGACCACCTTGGTGACCTCAGTCCCAGAGATTGGGGAGCCCACCTCCGAGTACCCAAGCTCTGCTTCCTCATTGGAAGGCATGTTAGTGGGATTGAAGAGGTCTTCGAAGTACTCCCCCACTGATCCACAATGTTCCGAGTCGAGGTCAGCAGCGCACCATCCCCACCATATACAGTGTTGACACTGCACTGCTTCCCCCTTCCAGACACCATGGCCATTTCATTAAGGTATATACTTGGAGTCCAGAAGTGCAGCCCTGTCGGAGTGTCCCAGGGTGTCCTCCTGGGGCTCTCCTCCTCCTGGCTGTCTGCTTTCTCACTCCTGAAATGGCTCTTTTCCATTTCCTGTCTGGTTCACACTCTCTACTTTAACCTCCATTTGTTTGTTATTCTTTTCCTTATTTTTTTTTCCTTTCTTATCCTGTGCTCCCCTTTTATGTTATTTATTTATATTTTTATATTGCCGCCCCTTGCTGATAATGAGACAATTAGACTGCTTGCACGTGCCAGAAAGGCAATGTACGGACTGCTGACCACCTTGCAGCAGCCCAGAGACGAGATGTCTTCTTAGCAGATCACTTGCACCTGCTCAACTCCCCAGTGCCATTATTTATTTATTTAAAATTGGCACAGCACCATGGACCATGCATCACAGGAGGGTGCTGCAGGGGGAGGACTTCCCTATTTTTTCTATAGCCTGGAATCAGCCTAAAATGGAGTCTAGTGCCTTATATCGATGAGTCAGAGTCAGGAAGCAGCAGGCAACACTTACCTGAAAGACAGAACGAGGAAGAATTGCTGAGTTATTGTTTAATTTGTTGTATACTTGTGGCTTATTACTGGAGAGAGGACTGTAAAAAAGTGCCTGGAAAAGAGCAAAAATCCTTTATTTTATTAATATATTATAAGCTAAATTTCTTTGACTGTGGCTTGGGGCTCTCTACCATTCTTTTGTGGTTATTATATATGTACTATATATATATACTGAATATAGAAATTTTAGGGTCCCTAATTAGGGTAAAATTATGACCCATAATTATGATAAAAGTTGTAAATACTGAGGCATTTACAAAGTACAACACTTTATGGTTCAGAGATGCATATTGCTTATTCCTATGGCCCTGGCCTCTTACTTGTTGTATTGCTATTTTAGTTGAGAGTATAATGGATTTATGAAACCAAATATTGAGCCATTAAAAATAATAAGCTGCACAGTGATTATATAAAATAAGGAAAACATGAAAGCACTTTTGACAGGTGTATCAAGTTGCCCACGTAGTTTAGGTACAGAAAGAAAGCACTAAGGATTGGCTCTCCTTAATGGCAAGCTTCTTATCTCAGCTAAACACTCCTAACAGTCTAGCAATAGCCCTCGTATTCCTGCAGAGTAGATGATGATTTACATCAGCATGCATTTACATCTTGGATTTCTGAGGCAGCCTGGCAAGATAAAACCTAGCCTGATCTGACTAGTGATGTGTGCTTGACTGTTTGTTAAATGTTGCTACTTCGCTACCTCTTAGTTGGATAAGAAAGATTTGAAGAAAACTTACTAAAGGAGAAAGCATACAAATAAATTATTTTACCAACTGCTCATCGATTTTAAGTAAGCAGTTGTTTTAAAAGTATAAAAATCTGTTGACTGTCATGGCACAGTTTGCATTTTTTCCAATTTTTAAAAAAATTTAAGTTGACTATTTATTTGGGGTGACATATCAGAGATGTGGTTTGTATGTTCTCCCTATGCCCACATGCATATACGTACATTATATTAAGATATTGATGATATTGGTCTCGTGTAGACACTTGTGACTTGGTTTGTGAATTATTGTCTACTATGAGAGCTTGGTGTTCTGTCAAAGTTTGGTTCCTATCTTGTACCTAGTACTGCTGGGATCCACATCTTTCAAACACTATAATGCAATAAGAGAGTTCAGAGAATGTGTCAATTAAAGCATTCTTTAATACCAAAACTCAAATTACTTGTTGGTGCTAAATTCAGCTATGCATTTGTTTCACGAATGATGTATGCTTTGCTGGCATGTAGTGCAGAATGTTTGGTATAGTGGTTAAGAGACGCGTTATACTATAGGACTCAACATTACTGACAGTTTGAGTGCCTATTAAATTTAAAGACTGTAGTGGGAAAATCTCATTGCCTCCGAGGTTGTCAAATTATATGGCTAGAAATCACTGGGGTTAACTGATTGCAAGATTCCCTTGCAATTTTACAACACATCTCCATATCAAGTATTGCACCATAAAAATATCACAAGGTAGACTATTTTTTGGTAGCCAACTAACATGGAGTACACTGGAATAAGAAGAAAAAATATAACAAAATTAAACACAAAACATTATAGATGAATCTATGCTGAATCAAAAGTTTAATGATCTTCTATTTAATTAGTCCAAAAACACTCACTTTCCTTCTTTACTTGAAGCCATCATTGTTCTTCAGTGGATTTCACAGACACAAACGCCAACCCCTACAACTTACGGCTCTCTGTGAGAAAATCAAACCAATTAAATTTTTATGACCAGCTTCATTTTGTCAGAGTGAGATGCAGAGAGAATTTTTGGAGTTAGGCAAGTCACACTATGGTAATAGAAGTGTGCTAAAACTTTTCTTAAGATTCTTAAGATTATGTAAATGAAGACAATAACTGAAAATAGTAAAAAGGAGCGTAGTGTGACGCTGGCTTAAAGCACTGGACTTTAAACTTCATGGCAAGTGTCACTTAACCTTTCTGTACTACAACTTTAAAAAATGCATGTGTAAGTATTAGTAGAAAATGCTCATCTTGTCAATTCCTTTCAATAAAGGTGTCAGCCAAATACAAAATAATAATACATGGTCTTAATACAGCACATGCCTATGGCTTATGAAAGACTTTTTAATATCATTATGAGCTTCACTGAGATCATATATAAAAGAAATTGAGACTGGAGAAAAAAATCAACTAAGCAGACAGAAATGTAAGATATCCAAACAAACATCTTGCCGAAGAAGGGAACTGATTTGCTCCAAAAGCTTGCATATTGTAATCTTTTTAGTTAGCCAATAAAAGGTGTCATTTTGCTTGACTTTTCACTACATTCATAATGGCTAACACGGTACAACACCCTAGTACTATAAACAAATAATGGTAAATTGATATGTCATGCATGATTTCATTATGTATTTACTTTTTCTCAAAATAAGCAGTAAGTTATAAGGAATTTTAAAATAACATTTACAACATGTAAAGTTAGACTGTTAGGCTCCAGAGGCACAGGTTCAGTTGCTGACCATAGACCTATGTATGTATGTGGGGTCTACACATTCTCCCAGTGTTTAAATATACTGTATATTCTCTGGCTACACTGGTGTCCCCTTATATCCCAAAGACATGCAAGTTAGGTTTACTGATTTCTACAAGTTAACTATGTTTGTGTGAGTGTTGCCTGTGTTGGACTGGCATTCATCCAGCTATTGTGTTCCTGCAACTAAGAGGGATTCTGGCAACTGGCAATCCTATATTGCACTAAATGTTTTAAGGACTGCAACATCCACTTTTCCTGTCATGTAAAGAGAGAGACAGGATTAAGGAGATCTATTTTAATGCTGACCAAAACATTTGATGACAGCCTTGGCAGTTCATCTAACAGATTTCAAGTACACAAATCTTTATTATCAGCAAATTGCACTGGTACATTATCACAAACATCTGGCAAGTCCTTCCTCAGCATTATTGTCTACTTCTTCTGCTGTTGTCTTGCCAACAAATGGGCATCTCTCTGTAGTGCAGATGTATACAAAGAAGTTTAATTTTGTTTATCTAAATATAGTAAAAAGCTTGCCCGATTATAACTCCATTTAAATGATATTCTTTCCACCCTCCCCCAGTTTCTCCAGTATTTCCCAGACTAATGCAGAATCAGTCATTTGTGAGAAAAACACCTGACAAACCTTTGCTAACAGTCTGACAGATCAGTTCCTAGTGAACATAATTCAATAAGACTTTCAACTATAAATGCAGCCTTAATGTTGCTGAATACACATCAAGAGTGCTAATTGGATCTAAGTAAACTATTGCACTGGGGAAATAATGTTTATATTGAGCTACCAATTCCATTCTAGTAGGAAAAGTATATTAGAGCTTGAATTCTGTATACGTGAAATATGCTTTACAAAATAATGACAATAAAATGTGGTCTTTTTGGTCAAACAGCAGTGTTACTCACTTGTGCACATATTTAACTATCATAATGGTCAAAACTGTGCATAAGTGGAAAGAAAGAAAGAAAGAAAGAAAGAAAGAAAGAAAGAAAGAAAGAAAGAAAGAAAGAAACCTGTAATTTAAAAAATATATAATTAACAACATTTGAAAATGTACACTTTGGTAGTGTTACTGCAAATCAAGTCCAGTGGTTTGTTGTTTTAAAACACAAGAATAACATAAAATACAGTCTTATATATTTTGACTATCCTTATAAGGCTTAGTTTCGCTTATAAGTCCAACAAACTATATAATAAAGAACACATAAAAGTGCAGTGCTAAGAGCTGCTTCACAAATCCAGCATTGTGTTTTGATTTCTGTTCTTGTTTATGTGTGTGTGTGTGTGTGTGTGTGGAGTCTGCACATCCACAAAAATCGTGAATAGCTTTTTCTCTGGATATGTGGATACTCAAAGTTTCATCCAACATTACACTGTAATTAATGTAATTCTAAATTAGCCTTGTGTGACTGCATATGTGTATGTGGACAGTGGCCTCTGCAAAGGACTGGCATCCCATTCAGGGCATTTTCCTACCTGGTATGCATCTGATAGCCTCTGTCCTACTCTGTGCCCCTGAATTGAATAAAATAAGTTTCAGAAGTTTGTGCATGCCCGTAAAAGAGCAGAAAGGCACACATTAAAATTCTAATATGCAGAATTTCTCCAGACCAATACTCAGAAATAGGTAAAATATTATCTAGGGGACTGCAGTATGCTACAGGTTTTTGTTGCAACTCACCTGAAAATTTGTATCTACTTCAAGAAGGCAGGTATTTTACTCCTTGTTTGTTTGGTCTTACAGCTAAAGGAACAATAACTCCATTTGATAAAATCAGACAGTGTGAATGTTGTATTTTTTTTCAAAATATCAATTATTTATAAGTCATAAGGTAGATATTTACAAAAGAGCATGATTTGTTTTTTGTTAATTGCCACAAAAGAATAACTAGCTATTGTTTAATGCAGTGGTTCTTATCTGTTTTTTTCATTATGACCCCACTTTGGCCATGTTTCAGTAGAGTAGCCATGAATTAATTTCAAGGGGCATGAGAAAGTACATTATCATGAAACAATCTATGTTAAATTGTTTGTACTGACATAAAATATATTTAAGGGGGGTGTTGTGGTTGAAACCTGACCACCCCCCTGCTGTTACTGTTTTGTCCTTCCCCAAACCAGCTCCCATGGTAAACAAGGGGACAGTGGCAGAAATCCTTCTTGAGATGTTCCACTTAAAAGTGTTTCCATTTTCCTTAAATTTTTTGCTTTAGTTATCATTATAAAACTATGCACAGCCAAAGCTGTCTATAGATGTCACATTTTTTATACTGTTAATGAAACTAAGGTGTGTCTGAGCAGACCCATAATTCCCCATAACATCCTCTATCTTTTGAGAGAACAGGGTTGAACCTTATGTTATAGTTTGGCCAGATCATTTT
Organism: Polypterus senegalus; assembly: GCF_016835505.1. Taxonomy (NCBI): domain Eukaryota; kingdom Metazoa; phylum Chordata; class Cladistia; order Polypteriformes; family Polypteridae; genus Polypterus; species Polypterus senegalus. The sequence goes on from NC_053154.1 coordinate 241,852,455, forward strand.
TGATTGGTAGACCCAATCATGGATGATGATGATGATAGATATTTATTTGTCCCCAAGGGGAAATTTTTATTTTTACAGAAGCTCTTTAAAAAATAAATATATAAATAAGTAAGTAAGGTAATAAATAAATAAATATATACACATACTTTGATCTGAACACACACTGGATGACTATAAAGCAAGAAAATCAAAAAGAAAGAAAAGTTCTGATGTGGGTGTCACAGTCACAGTGAGGCATTATGCAAATGACTGGTGCTTATCTACAAACTGCAAACACGTGTAACATACTACCCTATTAATATGCAGTAATAATGCTAGTTGCCAAGGACACAAAAGTTCTTAAGTTTCTTTAGTGAGGTTGCTTGTCTGTCCATATTGGAATAATACTGGGAGTTAAAGGCCAAGGAGCCCGTCTAGGTGGACGACAGGACATGATAGATTCTGAGAGAGAACTAATCTCACTCACAGTGTTTCCAAAACTTCGGATGTTAATTTAACAGTGTTCACCATGTCACCCTTTTATACTACAGACAACAATAATAATTTATACCTCTGCTTTAAAACTTTTTTAATATGCTAAATCAGTTAGTATAAGTGTAGGCATCTGATCCCAGATACATCCATGGGAGATGCCACCATTAAGGCGGATTAGACATTCGCCTAGAGTACAGATCATAACTGGGGGCTCAGCTGGACGGGTTAGCTACTGAACAGTCAGTTTGTGCCTAGGGCACAAAATAACATAGCCAGTACTGGGTATGCCAGAACATTTCCAGTTAATGTATATTTCTTGAAGTGTTGCCTTGGAGAGGTTAGAAAATCAGAAATCAAGAACATGAGTGCAATTACAGTATTATACAATTCTTAAAAGAATCATGAAATAAGTAATGATACTTGTGCCATGGCTTTTCATTTCTGTGAATGCCTTTGGTGTAAAGTATGAAGTGCTTTAATCTCTCCAATAGCAGATTTTTCACCACCTATTCAAGGACTAATCACACCTCCCTTTTCAACTTCTTCTCACAGAGAAAAGCAACAGCTTGATAGAAAAATGCAACCAATAAAAAAAAATCTGAATAAAATATTAAAATACTGCATATTGTTTGAAACTCATATTATTATTAAATCATATTAATTATCTATGTTTGTCTCTTACAGAACATTTTTACTTAACATCATACCTCAGAAGGATTTGTCAAACAGAGGCTCACAATTAATTACATCAACACGCCAATCATACAAAACATTAATTAGTGTGAAACATCCATTGGGTTCTGAACACAGAGAACACATCCAAAATAGGCCAGTTTTGCAAAATATGACACACCTGTCTAAAGATATATTTTTAAAAGCTGATGAAACATTAAAAGTGAGATAAAGTAGAAACTGACAAGATTTGCAGAATGTAGGAAAGGAACTACTTTACATGTTTCAATTGTGAGATAGCAATGTCAGGTGCTGCGAACGAGAGTTGAATGTGTCAAATAAAGGAAAAGAAGTCATGACAGAAGGATTTCATTGCACTAGAAGAGCTGTTAGGTGGAAATAAATGGCAATCAATTATAATGTATACAAGAACTCAGGTCTAACGTTAAAGAAGTTTAAAAATGGCTTAAGTGTCAATGAAACAGATAAAGGTACACCAGTATAGGCCTGTAAAGCTCTGTGTTAAAGATAACAGCCTGATACTATCCACATTTCCTACATGCCTTACTTCATCTGATACAAACTACAGTACATTGTCACTTTCAATGGCCATCAATAAGAGACGGGGTCAAAGCCTTCACAAATTAAATTCTAAAAAATGAATTGGCAACAGTATATAAGTTAAAACACATTTTCGATGAAAAAGTGTACTTATATGTACCCTTACTTAAAATACACTGTAAAGGCATTAGGATAATGTTTAATTATGCTGTGGTTACACGGGTAATTATTGGGCAATTACAGTGTATGTGCACTCTAATATGAAACACTTAATGCACAATTGTCCCCAACAATTTAATTATTAGCAATCATATGTTGATTATTAAAAAGTTATAACACTGGATTCATTAAATTTTATGTCAGAGGGGAGTAAGGTTTAGTATTGAATTGGCTTTTCTGAGGTGAATGCCAAAATCAGAAACATCATGTCAGACTTTTCTTTTACCTTTGATAAACACAATATGCATTGAAGTTACATTACATATACATGCCCTTTTTTATTACAATTTAGTGAAAAACTGAGATTTTCAACATGGAAAATTAGTATAATTAAGGTGTAGTGGTGCTGCATTACACTGTAACTGTAGGAATCTGGGTAAACCTCCCTCTCTGATTGCACTGAGTGTTTCCCACATGTCTTCACATGAGTTTTTACTGTATGCTTCAGTCTCTGCCCATATTCCAATTTTAAGCTGATCACCAACTCTAAATCATCCCCATTGAGTGTGCGTGGGTGATTACATGATGTGTGCCCTGAGATGAAATGACACCCCATTTAATTTTGGTGTCTGCCTTATACTTGGTGTGTCCTGGGTAGGTTGAGGTGCTCCACAGCTCTGTAAAGGATAAAATAAATTCAAAATATAGATGAATAGATAGATGAAAAATGACAGAACAGAGGTTAGCACTTCATCTTTACTTTTCTAATCTTCTGGTTGTGAGTTACTGCTTTAATATTGTCTATATGGAGTTTGCATATGATCCAATATATTTGCATGGAAATTCTCTTACATCCAAAAGATGTGCTAATCAGATTAATTTATATGGTTAAATCATTTAAATATGAATTTGTTTGCACATATGTGGGATTGTACCCTACGAAGTACTGGCAATCCATGATTGGTTTAGGACTTATGTTCATCCAGTGATCTTGGGAAATGCAGAACCTTCTATGTTCTTTAAATTTTTCACAAGGGTTTTTGGAAAGTGGCTAAGTGGATGGACATGGAAAACACAGCATACAAACTGACCGACTGACATTGTGGTATAGAATAAACCAGCTATTAAATGATATGAACAGTCAGTCGATGCATGTTTTCACTGACTGCCTTCACTGTCACTGATGGTATTGGCTGTATTATACCCTATGTATTGGAATACAATTTCATACACCAATGACATGTTATGCTTAAATATGACATATTGATGGTTTTCCCACTTTTACAAGGTGTTAAGAAAATCAAGTAGCTTCACTGGAAATATCTGACATTCAAAAGCAATTACTTTGGAACAGCAGCTAGATTTGTATTCCAGTTCACGCAGTACTGCAGAAATGTGTTATTGATGATTTACTATTAACTTCATGTGCTGTATTAAAAAAAAAAGAAGGTCAAATGGAAACTATGAGTAAACACAATTTTTCTCTTTCTTTTAAATACAGTATATCTTTATGGAGCATGGGATACAAAAACATACTCATCAAAGATGTTGAAGTAAAACAAAGTTTTAGTAAACCATTCTTTTGTTCCAGATTAACTGATCTGAGTGTTGTACTCTTGAAGAGTTTCAGCCATAATTAGTTCTTAAAATTATCCCATCTGGAGACACAAGGACTCTTTTTTGCTTAATCATTTCTGTCATCTGATGATGCACATTATTAACTAAAGAAAATAAATATTCAAGGAAGGCTTTGGTGCATTCCAAGTTCAATTTACTGTAATACAAAAGCCTTTAAGACAAGTATTTGTTGACAAAGAGATCATCAATACTTTCATTACAATGAATGTGATTCAGTACAGCAACTAATCTATATCTGTTCAAAATGGTGGCTTTTGTTAATCCAGTTATTTCTTCACAGAAACCCCTACATTGGTGTAAAGAGTTCTGCTCAAATTCTGAATTATGTATTTCAATGCCAGTTTCAATGTACTGTCCATAACAGGACTTTGGAGAATAGCTACCTTGCATCAAATACGAGGGTGGTGGGGAGTGTCAAGATATACTATATTATTATACAGTATATATTACTCTACTTTCCCCTTTTGTATTAATATGTAGCCTCTGTCAGAATGCCTCAAATCTCACAGACTTACCACTTATACCTTCTCCTCACCTTCCCTTCTACATTTACAACCTCAGGAAATTAGGTGTTGTAAAAGACAAGCAGGATTTAAGTTACACTTTAAATATATCATTGATAATATTCATAAGTACATTTGAATATTGGCAACCATACAACCTGATAAATGGTGATATATAGTTTCAGGCGGCACACACACTTGTTCGTTACTTAAAATGTCTTTAGTTAAAACCTCATTTTTGGTCAGCTTTCTTCAGAACAGGCCACATGCCTGTCTCAACATGGCTGCCAAGCTGTGCTCTTCATTGTGTTGTCCTTTTCAGCTCATGTTGTGAGATGCTCCTTTTTCAGTTGGTCAAAGAGAGAGAGAGAGAGCTAATGAGGGGTAAAGCAAGCAAATTTATAGACTCTCTGACCACACCCTATAGCCAATAGGGCATCATGGTACTTAATAGCTTCTGATACAAGGCAATTCCAAACAGCCATACTTCAGACCAATGGGGCAGAAAATACCTCCATACCTGTCCCCAAAACCATGTGTTAATGTGAAGCTTGCCAGCTAGGCAGTCTGGTTTTCCTGTGGGGGTTGATTGAGAGACCCCTGCAGAGAAACATTTGCCAAACTTGTTTGAGGGACTTCCCCCAACCCTGTTGTAAAATTCACTATCCTGACTTAGTCTTAGGGGGTAAACATGAATGCTTCTCACTAATGAAATACTAATATTACATTGCTTTGCCTAAGTTACAAATAAAAACATACAGAATATTTATCAACTTGTATGCAAAATTTCACACAGTTACACAGTTTGTAAAGACAGGTTCACCATTTACTGTACCAAAATAATGACTTTCACCTTTTGTGTTTTGCCAAAGCGGCTTCAGAGCCATGCACTGTTGCAGTCAAAAATAGTTTCAAAAAGTATGAATTGGTTGAATAACACTCAAAATAAAAATTATACTTGACTTGCTCTGCAACCTTAAAACTAAGTAGATAAGCTTGAAGGTAAAAAGTCAAACATTCTTTTGTTTCATTAGTCAAGCCCTCATAATGAGTGTGAACTGCACTATTTTCTTTCTTTACTCTTCCTGAATATAATTTATATATATATAGTATATAATTCCTGAATTGTTGCAAGTCCTGCTGGGAGGAAACTAAATAGGATGCAGCTTGGAAAATGAATAAATGGATTGAAAACTATTGCTTATGAATTGCTCAAGTGTAGTTTTCACCATGAAAGACATTCAGAATATAAACTAAGTTCGCTAATCCTTTTGCAGAATGGCTATTATTTCTAGTACTAAACATAAAATACATAATTTTAAAAGATTTGATGCAGAGTAATTTATTGGTAAGAGTTTGCAAAGAACAAAATCGAGCTTTCTGAGTATTGGTATAATTAATTTGGAGACCTTACTTTTTCATTAAGGATTCTCAATTTAAAACTCCTAAAAATATATATATTTTTCTAATAAGAAAATGTTTGTAGATCAAGTAAATCCATGAATGATGTATCTGAATTATACATTTTGATAGGGCGAATAAACCCTGACTGAATTATTTTATCATCTTTACTCGATTTGTTTAATCAGCTTATAAGAAAAAAGGACATTGACAAAGAATAAAGCTACAAACAAAAAAATCTCTGCAAAATGATTTTCTTCATTTGCTTTAGCTCTTCAATCAGCTTGATTAAAAATTGACTTCTGTGTCTGTTTGTAAAGCTAGATCTATGGCAGCAGGATTACAATCAGCTCTAGTTTTATTGTAGGATTATAGTTTCTATAATATAGAGATTAAAACTGTTGAATTAGACATGCTTATATCTGAAAGTGAAAGAGGATCAATGGTGCTTTTAGAGTCTGTGTCACGGGGGAAAACATCCATCCTAAAGAATCAAGAATACCTTACTCCAACTAACTAAACTTTTCATAAGTAAAAGGTTGGCTTCATTAATAGGTGACCACATCAAAACAGAATGTGAAGATTCTGCAAGGGGATCATTTTAAGAGCAATACAGGTTGCAACAAACTAACTTCACTAATAACTTGGATTTCATTTTTTATAAAGTGATGACTTGGATTTATTTGCAGCAATGCTACAAATGTAACATTGTAAAGCCAAATAATTGTAGAATTGTTACACAATATATATGGGGCTGTGATTTGGCATTTTAAGAGTGACTAATGCAATTGGTAACATTTAGGTTATGAACTCTGTGAAAGAAAATTTAACTGCAAGCTACTAAGGATTAAAAGCTGTGCTATTACAACGGCAGGTTATTCATACAGATGTCTGTCATAAGATAAGGTGAAGTAAGCTGAACTTGGGTAACTGCCTTTAAAGATGAAGACCTTTCCTTTTTAAAGGGGCCCCTCTTGAACTCGTATACAAAAAAGAAACGGTTGGCCAATTTGGGGAACTGCTTAGATGTTGTTTCATAAGTAAGGGGGAAAGGAGAAAAATGAAAATAAAAACCCAACTAAAACCGGAAAACTTTACTCTTCTGCTTTGCAAAGCATGAATCCACATACTCATCTGTGACTGAATAAAGACTAATTGATTGAACTATTCCTGTCTTCCTCGAGTGTTACTTCCACAACTCCTATAAAGCTAGACAAATGCAAAGCCTTGGAACTATAGGACATATAACCAGAATGGTGAAGGAGAGTTAGAAACCGCTTTAAAAAGACCTCCAAAAACTCATGTTTCCATAAACAGTTGTATCTATAAGTTCTAATTTAGGTGTCCTCACTTATTCTTGGAAAATGTTTGGCTGCACTGCATTTTAAATATTATTCATTTCACAGTGCATTAACTTGCGCAGGTTTATCGCAGTGTTCACAGTGCTTTTCTTTGCATATTTGTATATATAACCATAGCCAAAAACAGAAAAAACATACTGCTTCCTTTATTTGCAATGATACAGACCCTCCCTCCTTTTGTTAGGAGAGCCCCTGTCATTCATTCCACTCCTGAATCATAGCTCCCTGAAAAAGTGACCAGTGGCTCAGGAGGACTGGGGTACTTCCAGGGGTGTGTAAATCTTCACACAGAGCACTTCTAGTTCTGACCCCTAACCACAAATCTTCTGAGGCTGCTCCATTGGAGCTCACCTTAATGGATCCAAGCGAACCTGCCAACGTATCTGTAAGCTTTAAAGAAGAGTAGGCTAAAGACAAATGGTGAAGATGTAAACATATGAATTATGGAATTAGAATCAGATATATTTTTCACGAGTCTAAGAAAACAGTATCTCAAAGAACATCAAGAAGTTTCATTCTCCTGGTGTAAGTGATAAAGGAAATATGTACATTTATGTTGTGAATGTTAAGGGAACCAGTGATGTCATTATAGTATATAGCAGAACATATAATATAATATAATATAATATAATATAATATAATATAATATAATAAAAAATAGGAGGAGAACAGAAATAGCAGGGGGATTGGGTTTTGCAATCTGTCCAACTGCAGTTCAAACTGTGGTTTGTTTCTCAGCAGGGACTGACTGACAACAGTCTGGATTCTGCTTTTCATGCACCATGGAAGCTTTCTCAACTTTCTTTTATTGAACTATATTGTATAAGGCACTATAACCATCAGATGGAAAGATTCTCTCATCAGATTGGATAGCCAGCATAGACTCCAATTTAGAAAACCCAAAAGCGGGTATGCGGCCAGATGGTCGAGGTCTCCAAGACTGTGACTTTATTATTGATTTGTTCTTTGTGTGTTTTAACAAATCTGCCTTTATATATATATATTATTGTAAAAGCAGCAGGTCTGAACAAAGGTGACAGTAGTTGACTGCTATAAGGATGGGAGACTAAAGTGAAATCTCAACACAACCTCAGTAACCCTTCACCATGTTGGCCTTTAGGACAGCTAGAGTTACCAGTGGTCTTCCTTCTGAGATACCAAACATACAGCAATTTGCTCCACAATCAGGCACCACTTGACACTGGTTACCCACTTTACGTTATAATCTGGTTCCTTATAAATTTTCTTGTAGTGGGTTTTGGTTCTATTTATGTTTTTTCATATTTGTGAACTCAAATGTAATATTTTTTTCACCTACAGTATTAAGGCCAGAATTATTCCCGATCTTACTGGTATGACATTATTATTTCTTATGGGCACAAAAGGAGTCTTTGTTAAACAATGTCTTGTTACATAACAGTAAATGCATTTCTGCAGTACCTAAACTAATGTGTTACCAAAAATATTTGTTAATGTCTGTCAATCAGTTTTTGTTGTTTTGAGTGGTGTACATGAAATCACTTGATGAAAAACAAAACCATAATCAACAACAAAAGCAAACAAAAGGATAATAACCAGTAAAACGGTAAATACTGAACAACTGTTAATTGCGGAAGAAGGCAGTACTTGTAATCAAACTTCTTTTAAAAATAGTGAGGACAATCAAAATCTTAAGAACTGGTTAAAGTTACATTCCAATAATCAGATGTAATTTTTCAAGTGTACATTTCCAAACACCAGATAAAAATGTGTTTTTTACTTTTCCAAACTAGAAGTGTTCACTACTATTCTCATTTGATATAGGTAGTTTCCTTCTATCTGAAAACTTAACACACAAACATTTCCTATTAGTTTACACACCCAGACTGTGTGTGTTATGGATTCTTTATTAAGAACCAGTTTACCTCTTAAAAAATTAATATATTTGTTTTTTTGATTTTACAGAGTTTTTATTTTCCCCACACTGCATTGTCAAGAGATGATCAGTCCTCTAACTGTTAATGTTCCCATCTTCATTTCCTTCTAAAGATTTATGTAAAATGAAAAACAAATCTTCTGTACCCCACTGATCCATTTTTACACTCCCTGAAATCAGTGCAGATGACCCAGAACATAAACAAAACAACCCATACTCTAAGTATGTCCAGGGTAATAAAGCCCATGCAAAATACATATTCAGTATTCATAACATGGTTGTATACAGCATAAATCTTAAAACAGGAGCAAATAAAATTAACAGTATATCTTGAAAAATATAACTGAAAAGCTTTAAAGAAGAGTAGGCTAAAGACAAATGGTGAAGATGTAAACATATGAATTATGGAATTAGAATCAGATATATTTTTCACGAGTCTAAGAAAACAGTATCTCAAAGAACATCAAGAAGTTTCATTCTCCTGGTGTAAGTGATAAAGGAAATATGTACATTTATGTTGTGAATGTTAAGGGAACCAGTGATGTCATTATAGTATATAGCAGAACATATAATATAATATAATATAATATAATATAATATAATATAATATAATATAATATAATATAATATAATATAATATAATAAAAAATAGGAGGAGAACAGAAATAGCAGGGGGATTGGGTTTTGCAATCTGTCCAACTGCAGTTCAAACTGTGGTTTGTTTCTCAGCAGGGACTGACTGACAACAGTCTGGATTCTGCTTTTCATGCACCATGGAAGCTTTCTCAACTTTCTTTTATTGAACTATATTGTATAAGGCACTATAACCATCAGATGGAAAGATTCTCTCATCAGATTGGATAGCCAGCATAGACTCCAATTTAGAAAACCCAAAAGCGGGTATGCGGCCAGATGGTCGAGGTCTCCAAGACTGTGACTTTATTATTGATTTGTTCTTTGTGTGTTTTAACAAATCTGCCTTTATATATGTTCTATATTTAGTCATTAGTGTAATCTATACATGTACTTTAACTAAGAATTGTTCACAGTGCTTTGTACCTGCGCTCAGTGAACAGTGCTATAGAAAAAATAAGTTGTATATAAAATTTCATTGACTACATAATTAATCTACTTATGTCACTGGTAAGGATAAAGAGCTTTATGTTATAGTGCAGATTATTACTATTTATAACCGTGTCTTTCATAGATTTTAAAACCGTTTCATTGGCCTATTCCATAATTAGGCACAGCAGTTTTTTTCAGGTATTGACTGAATACAGAGATTCAGCCAAATATAAGCTCTCCAGAAATGTCCATCTATTGTATAGAAGCATAAAACAACAAATAACACAAAAAATGGTACATGAAAGTTACTGAACAAAATTAATTGTTAACTCCAATGGCCTGGCACTCCACCCAGGTATTTTACATGCTTTTCCACAACTCTAAATTTGATTATGCGGGTTCAGAGCAGACACAGAGAGGTGAATAAATAGTTCAGTTAGCACATGAGATTCTTATATTACAAATTTTCAGGACAGTGCCTGGGACATACTATTTATTATAGATTCAACAACTGTTACAAGTGAGGCATACCTCTACAATCATATTGTAATTTATTCAAACAGATTATGTTTTAATGAATTTTCCATTATGGAAAAATACTTCAAACACCTCTGAATTCTCAGATGTTACACAAATTTTTTGGCATAAGTTCATTACAACCCTAGAGGCAGCAAATCAACTCCAAAATATATTCAGATTTTCTCTTTTAATACAAATGTCTAATCTTCCAACTGCTTGGGATAAGCAAGAAAGAATATTTCCCCTCAAATCAGAATCCTAACCAGCTTATTCTACTGAATAATATCAGATTATTCAATTTTCTACCTCTCTCCCAACAGACGAATTACACTAAAGAATTTCCTCCAGTTGACAGTAAGTTAGTCGGAGGATTTTATACATTTGCATAATAAGTGGAACAAAGTCCAAGGGCTAATATGCTTCAGAAAATTTTAACGCTAAATGTTCTGCTGTTTATTACTGAAATTTTGAAAGTTATCTCTGTGCTTTGGGCTGTAATGCATTTTTATTGATCATTTCTTAAAGCTTCAGATCATTGGAAGGAATTTGTATTACAACCCAAAACAACCTTATTTCCCTGTCTTTGTGTACAACCCATTTACACATCATGCTTGAAAATGAAAGGTCCAGATGAGCACATTTTTAATTAAAACCAGCTGTTCCGTTGTGCATTTAGTCACTGATTTCTTCACCTAAGGTTGAAACACCCTACAGGATGAATGAAAACATATTCACATTTCATTTTTGATCTTGAGCATCATTTAAATGGAGTCATCAGAATGCAAGTTAATGGAATTACTAAATATCTTGAAATATCTTGAAAGAAAATCAATTTTGTCAGTAATGTCAGAATCCATGACAGTTCAAAGCAACAAAACATAACATATGAACAGACTTTTCTTATATAGTGCCTTATCTATTGAACATCACCTCAAGATACTTGATCAGTGCGGAAATAATAATAATAAAAGGACAGCTGGTGCAGTCTAAATGATTTTAGATGCAAGAAATGGTAAGATTAGCCTGATGATAACTTACCCATAAAATGATTGTACTCAGAAGAGACACATTTACATGTGTACATTTCTTAGTAGGGAAGTAAAATGATAGACAAAGAAATATGTCCACTTAAAATGCAGCCACACAAGGATACGTCAACATGTCTCTTGTGATTACTCTGAACAAACAGTCACATTATTGGGCACATGATTTTGCCCTTTAAGCTCATCATTACTTGATAAATGTGGGTATAACTTTTTTGACTTGCCCCAAATATTTAATGATTTTCATTTGAGAGGTTTCTTTCTTGTGTAACATGAAATAAACTCATCAAGAAGGCTCATGTGGTAAAAAGAGCTTCCACAAACAGAGGAAAATAGTCACATATGGGGCTTTAGAATTTCAGAAAGTGAAATGCCAAACAGTGACCGGCCTGCTCATTTTATGCCACTGCAATAACAGAAAAACCCATCACACATCTGTCGTATTAACATACTGCTGTAAGTGTATTTTGGGGGGTTTTATGTTTTTTGCATAAGAGGCTTCCATTTCTGTGGTTTATTTTTTCTATATTTTATCTTAGCTTCCTGGACCCTTAGTTATTTTTGCTTGGGTCTTGTTTCTTTTTCATTTGGATGCATCTAATGACTGTAATTGTTGAAATGATGACATTCCGGAAGAAACGTGATGGTCACTTCATGCACCATTCCTTAGTGGATATAATTACTGCCTACGCCCTTTCGTAAAGTGGTAGGCTTGTATTCTCTGATTTCAGCTTTAGTTTGCTCCATATTTCTTATTAACACCTTGTCCCTTTTGTTTGGGTTTCTGTCATTTGCTGATCTCCCGGCTTTGACCCAGTCCTCCGTCTGACTATGTGTCATTTTTTTTTACAACCTATCGATTAATTATTGCTTAGTTTTCACCACTAGTTTAGTAAGTAAAAGAAAAAATGATCATAATACCCCTGCACCAGGAACGTAATGGTAGCACAATGATTTGTGTGACTGCTTCACAGTTCAATGGACATAGATTCAGTTCCTGGTCTAGCTGTTGTCTGTGCAGAGTTTACACATTTTTACAATATGTGGGATAATAGTATGCTCCCTTATTTCAAAGATGTTCAACTTAGATTAATAAGTTAAAATTTACCCATCAGGAGTGAGTGTCTGTGTTTGTGTACTCTCAATGTAGTAATCTCCTGCTTGTTGCGAATTTGTTGCACCATTATACTGCTATCTATTAATCAACAGGCCAGTTTTAGTCTAAAGCTTTATGTTTTTACTGCACACAACACCTGAAAAGTAATTTCCATACAGGTATCAGCATTTTCCTGGTTTCTGTGAAATTGTGCCACATTGAATTTTACAAGTATTTCTTTGAAGTTTTGGTGTGATTGCAATAACTGTATGGCATTCTTCCATTGCATGAAAAACAAAAAATGAAGACTGGGTGGATCCATCACTTCACCCAGGTAGAAAAACGTCTGAGAACATGGTTATGGCCGTAGTTTTTATAGATCTAAATTTTATTGTATGCAGAGAGCAATGGTATCATATTTCTATAGGTGGCCAAATGGCACCAACGTAATTATCACTGACACTTCAGAACACATTGGTCTTGGCTGCTTCGGAGTAGAATTTGTATCTCCTGTCTGCATTTATCTTGACTTCCTTTGGGGTTTTCACATTTTATTGAATAACTCGAATGTTTATAGTTCACTTAACTGATGTCTCTACACTGTGCTAATATGAGAGTGTGTACATGAATATTGCCTGCAACAGATTAAGGTCAAAGTCAGAAATGGTGCTTTGTGCAGAAACAGACCTGCTTTCAGTGGAGTAACTGCAATTTGATGGACCTTAAAGCACTAAAATAAATACCCCCACCATGAGAAATTAGATTAAATCCAAAGAGATACATGAAGCATGTACTCTACATTAAAGGTCAACAGTCATAGTTAAGCTTTATAGAGTTAGAAATAGAGATAGAAATAATAACACCATAAACCTTTTCATTCTAGTCTCAAGTAGACAAGCATGCTAATGAAAACCCTGCAAAATAACAACCATGGAGTCACTGTGACCGACCCCCTTCCCCAGCCCAATGGGCCTTGTCTCCCTTTGACCCTTGAATGAAAATGAAAAGTACAAATATCACCCGCTCTTGCACACTGTATTTTATATCTTATCCTTATTCACACTTTTATGTCTTCCATTTAATAATAACAGTAATAATAATAATACATTTTAATTATATAACACCTTTCCCAAGTGAATTTATTTTACACTTCTTTTTAAACCTATTAAGGTTTAAAGATATGCACAAAATCTCGAAACAATGAACTAGCCAGTCTCCAATAGCGATTCTAAAAACTGACATTCATTTACTATTTCTCTTATATTTTCTAGTTTACATAATGTATAACAATTATAAATACTCATGTGACAAGAAAACATATCAGAAAATTACATCCTGTGGCCAAAGGGCAACAATTCACTTAAAGGAATTGTATTTCTTTTTCCAAATCTCTCGCATGTACTGTTTGTGTGTGCATGTGTACATATATCCACTTTTGAATGAATTTATACAGTATACACACCAATACATTCATACAGCATTTGTATAAAATATATATAATTTGTTGCCACACCTGCCTGATCCATTTTATTCCATTTTCATGAGATTTGAACAATATGCAAATGTTGATTCAGTGAAGACAGACCATACAATTAACCATTTTGGCTATCACTTTATAACAAAAGAGATGTTATTCTTTTTCTTACATAAAAAGAAACAGTGGTTTGGGAATATAATACTTTAATCATCATAAAAGAAATAAATGTAATTATTCTGCCAATTAACTTCACCAGAAACATCAAGATTAAAGGATGACAATTTTTAACTGCAAGATCATTTGAGTCTTAATATTGTTAAGCTTTGTAATGGTCCTGCTGCTAATGCTGTTACCTCTCTTCACTTGTGTTGAACATTTTCTATATCACAGTTTTCAAAGCTCCTATCAGTGACACATTTTAAAAGAAAAGTAGAAGTTAATGACTGCTTTGGACCTACAAAATCAAGTGTTCTCAACTGTAAACTTTTTTTTCTGCTTTTAATCATTATTCATCCTCATTTTCCTTTATCTAGGAAAGAAAGGCTTCTTACAAGTTTCTCTTAGTTAACCCTTGCTAAAATATACTTTTAAAATCTTTTTTAACCATCTATAAAATCTTGCATCTACATATAAAAAGCTGTATATTAAACAACAGCCAGTGTTAGAAATTACAAGCAGTGAATTCATTTTGTCTTCTATTTGTTTCAGGTTTAGTAGTATAGTTCTAAGCCACAGAAATTAACACTGTTGTAGTATCTCTAACATCTTCCTGCTTATTCAAAAGCATGATCAGAGTAACATGTGCACTGGTGCATAGCTACAGTCTACTGAGCATACTGTGTGTTAGCTATATTTCAAACTAATTATTACAGTTTTACTTGCAAGGATAATTTGTTTATCATAATAAAATGAGCCATATAAAATATCAATTGTTTCATTTTTCAAACCTTTTATTTCCGATAGCAATAACAAGATATGAACAATCCTTCAACTGGTCAATTAGAAGGCACACTAATGTGCATTCCCAGGCCTGTTTGGAGGAGGCAAGTAATCTAACGTTTCTTATTGTCGCAATAATGCCAACTTCATTGATACTGTGAAAAAAGTAAGAATATATATGCACATTCATTGGGATTTGGAAGCACATTAGAGTACCCAAAGAAAGCATATATGAATATATGTAGAACATGCAAAATCCCTTGAGACAGCAAACTCCGGGATGCCATATATAAAATATGTTGATTGATAACCTAAGATTTTCTCTTGCTGTTTATTATGGAACTATCAGATGTGTGTGTTTAGATATGATTGTCATTTCATCACCAGTTAACCTGTGTTGTAGCACTGTAAGAAAATGCTTTTCTGATTTAAATGAAGAGATTAAAATTAATACATGATGCGGATTTATTTTAGAAAAAAAAATATATATATATATTGACTCATTCACTTACTCACTCATCAACAAAAGCACAATTTACTATTTTAGTTAAAAATGATACATTTAGCCCAGTAGGTTTCTGCGAAGGAAAGACATTTTGATATATCAATATTTGGGGGTAACCCTGCCCACCCCTCGCACAAAATCTCAAAAATACATTGACTGATTTGATTAAAATTTGGTGACATTACAGAAAAAAGAAATTTAGCAGACACATGTTTTTTTCATCTATACTAATAAACGGCAAAGCCCTCACTGACCGACTGACTCACTGACTGACTCACTCACTGACTCATCACTAATTCTCCAAGTTCCCGTGTAGGTAGAAGGCTGAAATTTGGCAGGCTCATTCCTTACAGCTTCCTTACAAAAGTTGGGCAGGTTTCATCTCGAAATTCTACGCGTAATGGTCATAACTGGAAGGTATTTTTCTCTATTTACTGTAATGGAGTTGAGCTCGAAAGCTGTGGGGGCGGAGTTTCGTATGACATCATCACGCCTCCCACGTAATCACGTGAACTGACTGTAAACACAGTGCGTAGAAAACCAGGAAGAGCTCCAAAAAGCGCTGAAGAAAACATGCATTATACAATTGAGAAGGCAGCGAAACAATAAGAAGCGAGCGACTGACATTTACAACCATATTCATGAGTGCTGCTACTTCGGAAACAAAGCAAGGTGTAAACCTAAAGTTTAAATTAAGTTCATAGACAGGCTGCCGCTGGCGTTTGTCATGCCCACAGGTAATGCGGGATACAAGTTTAATGAGAGGACGCAGGATATAAACGAGAGTTTTGATCACTTTGTAATTAAGTTAAAATTGCACGTGAAGGGCTGTGCATATGCAAATTCCGAGAGACTGTGTTTGTGGGGGATTGACAGTTAAGGAGGGTGGGGGAGTCACGTCATCATCTCCCCTCGCATTCACCTCATTTCGCTCTGAGCTGAGCTCTGCAGCTAACGCACGCAGTGTTACTGAAGCGACTTTGTGATGCTGCCACCAAATACTCACAGAAAAATCCACAAGTTAATACACACGCTGTCTCTACAGTTTCTCCACACTGAATCCTCCAGGCACTGCTTACAAAAGGTTACATTGACAATCGTGTTACGTTATTTTTAAAATGTTTCCTTTTCTTAGCACAAGCACAGCTGAGAAGCTTCGATGCATGTGCTCCATAATGCGTTACAAAATCACGCATTTAATCACACTTTGCATTCCAAGCAAAGGGGAACTTCTCTCAATGCATTATTTCCTGGTACAACGATTACATTGATAAGCACTTCCCGATTCATTTTACCCTCGCACCCCCTTGGTTTGAGAAGAAGTATGAAAAAATATGAGGTTAACACAGAAAAACAGATCACCAATTGAAGCTTTATGAATAATCGATTCGCCATCAATAATTGTTTTGGTAAAGCCATACTCAATGTAATCCTCCTTCCATTTTATAATTTTTCCGCCACTAGCCATGATTAAATGAACGGTAAAAAAGTAAGAGCGCGAGGGTGACTTATTCAGGCAGGCAGGCGACAGCTCAATAGCTCGAATTTGGATATAAGTAGGTTCTATTTAGTCGCCAGAAATATCTTTGTTAGGAATGTAAGTTGAATTTAGTCTTTAAATTTCTATGGTAAAGAAAAAGTTATGTAATGATGACTACATTTAACTATATAAAGTCAAAACATGATTATATAAAGTTACTGTCGGAATAAATAAAGTCAAAACTTGAATATATAAAGTCAGCGCTGGAATATATAAATTCAAAACTTGAATATATAAAGTCATTCCCAAATATATAAAGTCAAAACCTAGTATATAAAGACAGCGTTGGAATATTTCGGAATATATAAAGTAAGCGCTAGAATATATAAAGTCAAAACTTAATATAAAGTCAGCGTTGGAATATACAAAGTCAGCGCTGGAATATCCATCCATTTCCCAACCCGTTGAATCCAACCACAGGGTCATGGGGGTCTGCTGGAGCCAATCCGAGCCAACACTGGGCGCAAGGCAGGAACCAATCCTGGGCAGGGCACGTGCATCATTTTCAAAACATTAACCAAACAGTGTTTTTTTAATTTATTTTTCTGAATATGTTTTTGTTCACTTAGTTCAGTTCAGAGTCGTTTCAATCAATAGATTTTGACTTTGACTTTATATATTCAGGAATGAGTTTATATACTCCGATGTTGACTTTATATAATCAGGAATGACTTTATAAATTCCGACGCTGACTTTATATATTCTGATGCTGACTTTATATATTCAGGTTTTCACTTTATATATTCCAGCGATGACTTTATATATTCAAGTTTTGACTTTATATATTTAGAAAAAAGTTTTGACTTTATGTATACCAACGCTGACTTTATATATTCAAGTTTTGACTTTATATATTCGGGAATGACTTTATATATTCAAGATTTGACTTTATATATTCTGATGCCGACTTTATATATTCACAAAATCAATTTATTTGCCTGTTTGGCACACCATAGTATATGTTTGTGTGTTTATATGTACACATGTATGTATATATATATATATATATAATATATATATATATATATATATATATATGCAAGCAACACTCATGACAATGACAAAACAATTACATTGTCAATCATGTTACGTTATTATTAACATGTTTCCTTTTCTTTTTACTTCTCCGCTGCCAAGCGCGTATATTTTGCTATATATACAGTATATATATATATATATATATATATATATATATATATATATATACAGTATATATATATATATATACAGTATATATATATATATATACAGTGGGATGCAAAAGTTTGGGCAACCTTGTTAATAGTCATTATTTTCCTGTATAAATTGTTGGTTGTTACGATAAAAAATGTCAGTTAAATATATCAATTAGGAGACACACTCAGTGATATTTGAGAAGTGAAATGAAGTTTATTGGATTTACAGAAAGTGTGCAATAATTGTTCAAACAAAATCAGGTAGATGCATAAATTTGGGCACCACAAAAAAGAAATTAAATCAATATTTAGTAGATCCGCCTTTTGCAGAAATTACAGCTTCTAAACGCTTCCTGTAGGTTCCAATGAGAGTCTGGATTGTGGTTGAAGGTATTTTGGACCATTCCTCTTTACAAAACATCTCTAGTTCATTCAGGTTTGATGGCTTCCGAGCATGCACAGCTCTCTTTAACTCACACCACAGATTTTCAATTATATTCAGGTCTGGGGACTGAGATGGCCATTCCAGAACGTTGTACTTGTTCCTCTGCATGAATGCCTTAGTGGATTTTGAGCAGTGTTTCGGGTTGTTGTCTTGTTGAAAGATCCAGCCCCGGCACAGCTTCAGCTTTGTCACTGATTCCTGGACATTGGTCTCCAGAATCTGCTGAAACTGAGTGGAATCCATGTGTCCCTCAACTTTGACAAGATTCCCAGTTCCTGCACTGGCCACACAGCCCCACAGCATGATGGAACCACCACCATATTTTACTGTAGGTAGCAGGTGTTTTTCTTGGAATGCTATGTTCTTTTTCCTCCATGCATAATGCTCCTTGTTATGCCCAAATAACTCAATTTTAGTTTCATCAGTCCACAGCACCTTATTACAAAATGAAGCTGGCTTGTCCAAATGTGCTTGAGCATACCTCAAGCGGCTCTGTTTGTGCTGTGGGCGGAGAAAAGGCTTCCTCTGCATTACTCTCGCATACAGCATCTCCTTGTGTAAAGTGCACCGAATGGTTGAATGATGCACAGTGACTCCATCTTCTGCAAGATGATGTTGTAGGTCTTTGGTGCTGGTCTGTGGGTTGACTCTGACTGTTCTCACCATTCGTCGCTTCTGTCTATCCGAAATCTTTCTTGGTCTGCCACTTCGAGCCTTAACTTGAACTGGTCCTGTGGTCTTCCATTTCCTCAGTATGTTCCTAACTGTGGAAACAGACAGCTTAAATCAATGGGACAGCTTTCTGTATCCTTCCCCTAAACCATGATGGTGAACAATCTTTGTCTTCAGGTCATTTGAGAGTTGTTTTGTGACCCCCATGTTGCTACTCTTCAGAGAAAATTAAAGGAGGAGGGAAACTTACAATTAACCCCCTTAAATACTCTTTCTCATTATAGGATTCACCTGTGTATGTAGGTCAGGGGTCACTGAGTTTACCAAGCCAATTTGAGTTCCAATAATTTATCCAATAATAATATATTTAACTGACATTTTTTATCGTAACAACCAACGATTTATACAGGAAAATAATGACTATTAACAAGGTTGCCCAAACTTTTGCATCCCACTGTACATATATATATATACCTATATATATATATATATATATAGATATATATATACAGTGGTGTGAAAACTATTTGCCCCTTCCTGATTTCTTATTCTTTTGCATGTTTGTCACACAAAATGTTTCTGATCATCAAACACATTTAACCATTAGTCAAATATAACACAAGTAAACACAAAATGCAGTTTTTAAATGATGGTTTTATTATTTAGGGAGAAAAAATCCAAACCTACATGGCCCTGTGTGAAAAGTAATTGCCCCTGAACCTAATAACTGGTTTGGCCACCCTTAGCAGCAATAACTGCAATCAAGCGTTTGATAACTTGCAATGAGTCTTTTACAGCTCTGGAGGAATTTTGGCCCACTCATCTTTGCAGAATTGTTGTAATTCAGCTTTATTTGAGGGTTTTCTAGCATGAACCGCCTTTTTAAGGTCATGCCATAGCATCTCAATTGGATTCAGGTCAGGACTTTGACTAGGCCACTCCAAAGTCTTCATTTTGAGTTTCTTCAGCCATTCAGAGGTGGATTTGCTGGTGTGTTTTGGGTCATTGTCCTGTTGCAGCACCCAAGATCGCTTCAGCTTGAGTTGATGAACAGATGGCCGGACATTCTCCTTCAGGATTTTTTGGTAGACAGTAGAATTCATGGTTCCATCTATCACAGCAAGCCTTCCAGGTCCTGAAGCAGCAAAACAACCCCAGACCATCACACTACCACCGCCATATTTTACTGTTGGTATGATGTTCTTTTTCTGAAATGCTGTGTTCCTTTTACGCCAAATGTAACGGGACATTTGCCTTCCAAAAAGTTCAACTTTTGTCTCATCAGTCCACAAGGTATTTTCCCAAAAATCTTGGCAATCATTGAGATGTTTCTTAGCAAAATTGAGACGAGCCCTAATGTTCTTTTTGCTTAACAGTGGTTTGCGTCTTGGAAATCTGCCATGCAGGCCGTTTTGCCCAGTCTCTTTCTTATGGAGGAGTCGTGAACACTGACCTTAATTGAGGCAAGTGAGGCCTGCAGTTCTTTAGACGTTGTCCTGGGGTCTTTTGTGACCTCTCGGATGAGTCGTCTCTGCGCTCTTGGGATAATTTTGGTCGGCCGGCTACTCCTGGGAAGGTTCACCACTGTTCCATGTTTTTGCCATTTGTGGATAATGGCTCTCACTGGAGTCCCAAAGCTTTAGAAATGGCTTTATAACCTTTACCAGACTGATAGATCTCAATTACTTTTGTTCTCATTTGTTCCTGAATTTCTTTGGATCTTGGCATGATGTCTAGCTTTTGAGGTGCTTTTGGTCTACTTCTCTGTGTCAGGCAGCTCCTATTTAAGTGATTTCTTGATTGAAACAGGTGTGGCAGTAATCAGGCCTGGGGTGGCTACGGAAATTGAACTCAGGTGTGATACACCACAGTTAGGTTATTTTTAACAAGGGGCAATTACTTTTTCACACAGGGCCATGTAGGTTTGGATTTTTTCTCCCTAAATAATAAAAACCATCATTTAAAAACTGCATTTTGTGTTTACTTGTGTTATATTTGACTAATGGTTAAATGTGTTTGATGATCAGAAACATTTTGTGTGACAAACATGCAAAAGAATAAGAAATCAGGAAGGGGCAAATAGTTTTTCACACCACTGTATATATATATATATATATATATATATATATATATATATATATATATAAATATATATAAATATATATATATAGATAGATATGAGAACAACACTCATATCAATGACAAAACAATTACATTAACAATCATGTTACGTTATTTTTAAAATTTTTCCTTTTCTTTTTCATAACTTCTTTAACACACTACTTCTCCGCTGCAAAGCGTGGGTATTCTGCTAGTTTGTTAATAAATGTTTTATTTGTTGATACTTATTAATATTATGTTAACTTATATACTCTGAACTAAGAGTGTGCTTTATGCAAAAAATAGGATGCAGCAGAAGTGGTTGTTGGACTACATGAATAACATTACTAACCAATAGGGAAATGGACTAGACGAGAAGAAAGAGAAGTTGTCATATTGTGATACTAAAAGAGAAAGATTATTTTAACTCAAGGAAGATTCAAAGCTCAATGGTTGTTAGCATGTGCTCTATTTTGCTGTTGACTAATGACACTCTTGAATTCATATCAGCTCTCATCTTGGTTATTTGTTCTCCTCTGTCAACCTCCAGCCTCAAGTTGTGGAGGTAAAAAAATTGGCAGAACCACTCTTCAATTTCATTGCTACAAACTCCAAGGAAGGAACGTCAGTCTTAGATCGTGTGTTTGAATTTGTAAAGAGGAAATGCCAGTATATAGTATGTCATATTCAGTATGTATGAAGTATATACATATGTGCATACGCAGTATACAGTACAGTATATATAAATATGAACAAGAGGTGGTGCTAACACTAACATTGTTTTCTCCTTCGCTACCCACAGCATCAAGAAACTGCCCAGTGAGGGCAACTAACTCCGCCCTTTCTAGTTCTCTGACCATAAGCAACCATGGCTTCCCGGAAACAGGCATCATTCTAGCAAGAGCACCTTATCAGATGAAACTTCTGAGCAAACAGACCCAAAGCCATGGCTAGAACTGAGCCTTATTTTTTTACTGGAAGCATGAACACAAGGGCAATAATGCCTGATGAGTGTTTTGTTTTTGATTTAAACTTCCTGTTAATTAAACGGGACGTCCCAGTTGACACCCAAAATTTTCTTTGCTGAGCCTGTCATTCCTGCACCTCGTCAAAATATATACATACTAGCAAAATACCCCCGCTTCGCAGAGGAGAAGTAGTGTGTTAAAGAAGTTATGAAAAAGAAAAGGAAACATTTTAAAAATAACGTAACATGATTGTCAAAGTAATTGTTTTGTGTATTTGGCGGCAGCATCACGAAGTTGTTTTCATCAGGCTGCATCAGAAAATGTACCACAACGTCTGACACACCTCCTTTTTAGTGTTTTCTCACAGCTTGGATTGCTGCTGTCATAATTGGTTTGAGTCTACATATATATATATATATATATATATATATATATATATATATATATATATATATATATACACACACACCTATCTACATTATATATACACATACATACATACATACACACACACACACACAAATTATATACGTGTGTGTGTGTATGTATATATATACATATACATATACACACACAGGTATATATATATATGTGTATATAAATTGTATGTGTCTATATGTGTGTGTATAGCTTTGGTCCCTGAGTGCAAGGGAAAAAAAAAATGTAGTCTATAAGTTATTAAACAGTAAAACATTAACGTTTACATAACGTTACGATACATTGAGCACTACTGGAGAGGTTTCGGGTAAACTACATTTTAAAGACGGTATAACACAATAGGTAAGTAGTACTAACAGCAGCTAAAATGTATATGGATCATCTCTCGGTAGTAGATCCCTTTTGAAAGGCGCTACACCACGGCTGTGGTATAGAAATTACATTTCCTATGTGAACGTCCAAATTTCTGCCTCTGGTAATGTGCCTTAACGGCATTACCTGTAATGAAAGAAAATTTATTTTGTGTCCTCTGCAGTGTTAAGAGAGAAAGGCTTTGGTTTGGGATAAAAGGAAAAAAAGGTGTAAAGAAAGGAAACTTGCCTTTTTGTTTTATCGTATACGTGCAAAAGAAAGTGCGAAGCGCCTTAATATTAGTTTGCCGCGGTCTTGAAAAGGGATCCCGTGTTTGCAGTTGTCTGGGCTATAGCTCAGAGGAAGGAGGAAAAAAATTAAAAGTGCTCACTTTGACTTAAGGCAGAAGCGCAGTCAGCGTTCACGTGATCAAAACGTCTCCACGCTCTTTAGAGGTCTTGCTTGTTCTCTGCTTACTGCATAGTCAGTTCACATGAGCCGCTCGGAGTACATGCATTGAAGCTTCTGAGCTGTGCCTGTGCTATCTCGTGCGATCTTGTGATGTCCACGGCTTTATTTAATGTTAGCTAAGACCGGCACTTAAAAGTTTCTCTCGCAGTTTCGCTGAGTTTGTGTCAAACACCACCCTGACCATCTCATCTTCGTCTGAATATTTAGTGGCAGAGTGTTTCTATTGGATTGCCGCTGAGGGACGGCCTTATATGGGGAGGCACTCAATTACATGGGAGGCGTGATGATGCGAGACGCAAGACGCATCTCAGCCTCCCATGGCCATCGAGTTGCAGTCTATTACAGTATATGGACGAAAAAATAGGTTCCAGTTATAACCATTATGCATAGAGTTTCGAAATAAAACCTGCCTAACTTTTGTAAGTAAGCTGTAAGGAATGAGCCTGCCAAATTTTTAGCCGTCCACCTACACGGGAAGTTGGAGAATTAGTGATGAGTGAGTGAGTGAGTCAGTCAGTTAGGGCTTTGCCTTTTATTAGTATAGATACAGGGTGAGTCAAAATTATGTTAAAACTAATAATAATGATAATTTTTATTAAGACCACACTTTTTCAGGTTGATGGATAGGTCGTGGTGGACCATTGACATGGCCTCTACACTCCCCTGATTTAACACCTTGTGATTTCTGGTTATGGGGTATGGTGAAGGAGTGTGTGTATAGCAGGAAAGTTTGTGATATCAATGACCTAAAAGACAGAATACGGACTTTGGTATCGTGTCTGGGCTTTACATGGTACTGTTGCTCGTTGGTTTTTGTGTGTTGAACATGATGGCAAACAGGTTGAGACAGTCCTGTAAATCATCATGCACATATATAGCATGTTTTGTGCATAAATTGTTTCCGCCATTCAAATGTTAACATAAATTTGACTCACCCTGTATATATAGTGAGGTTTCTGAACTCTTTTAAGATCCCCCCAATGTGATGGCATGCCAAAGTGCGACTGCCGTGTCTGTCGAGGACTGCTTGTCCATTGCTGAGGGTGATGCAAGAGAAGTTATAAATGCAGGGAACAGTATAACATGGACCTGGCCCCGACTATGCCCATTTCCTGAGAGGTAGATCCTGTTTTAATAAATAATCCTGCTGTTCCTATTTCAAGTTGAATAAAGCTGGTTTGCTAAAGTACTGAGACTCAGCCTTGTGTTTTGGGGCGCAAGACAGTGACTCATGTGTCACAATATATATATACATACATATACATACATATCTATATATATATATATATATATATATATATATATATATATATATATATATATATATATATACTGAATATGATATAAATTATGAAAAATACATTTCACATAGGCCTGCAGTGGGCTGGCGCCCTGCCCGGGGTTTGTTTCCTGCATTGCGCCCTGTGTTGCCTGGGATTGACTCCAGCAGACCCCCATGACCCTGTAGTTAGGATATAGTGGGTTGGATAATGGATGGATGGAAATTTCACACACATTATATACTGTATATAATGCATCCCCATAAAACTCTGATTTGGATTATGCCGGCATGAGAATATTATGTTACTGAATGTATGGTATAAATTCAGGGTTCCAAAAGTTTAACTTTTTTCAGTACAGTAACTTAAAGTTACATTGTGGGGAGGGCACTGCTTTCATGTCAATTACTTCTATACTTCATGATTTTGACATAGTTTTGATACTCAATGTTGAAAAAAAAAAAGCTTTTTTATACTCTTTGACAGTCTACACTTACAAACCTTTTGCCCTTTCTCTGCAAACAAAACGAAATACAAATCTTTCCTTTCCCAGTTTCTTTCTCCAAGGCACTCCTTGACATTTTTGTAATGTGTTGTTCTAATTAAATTATTGCTAGACTACTTCTAGTCTATTTATAGGGCTTTGAAGCATACAGTGGATATTATGCTTGGAGAAATTAAGTCATAAGGTGTGTGGATAGCAATTCTAATGAACACACAGTACATATTCCCCTATGTTATCACACCTACGCTTCTGTATATTGTAGTGGCAGAGAATGCTGACATCTTTGCTAATAAACTTAGTTTGTATTTTCTTCAGTAAAATCAAACACCCTTGTGTCCTTGGAATCCTTTATTTTCAGTGTGCTCCCAGGCAGCCCAAGCTGCAGCAGTCTGAAGATTCATTTTTCTCTCTTATCTGTGCACCCCCCCCATCTTCCCTTTACCCCTCCTCTCATTCTGTAGGGTCAAAGGGTTGCTTAGCTTTCTTGTCCTTGATCTCCCAAGAAACTCATTTGTTCAGTCTGGGTCTCTGGTCAAAATCATTTTAAAAGCTCTTCAGGGAATTTAATTTTAAAGCCAAAGAAGGAACTTCTTCTGAATTAGCTTTTAATGCTGCCCACTAATCAATCCACTATATCTGGCAACCTTAGTTTCACTTAATTGGTGCAGCATCAATAATACTCTGGATTGACCACCGCTATGTCACCCGTATCTAAACTGATTTCCCATTTCCTTTGGTTGCTGACTTTAGAATCTAAATTTAACGGATGCTTCTATAAATATTAATAACATCTTGAACATCATTTTTCCATGTATTTTCTAAACATCTATTTCCTGCACATATTCTGACCACATTTTACAGTATGTATGTGAGGTTTTCTTTCAAATGGATTTGCTCTAAATTGGTTTGAAAACAGAGATACTTAGTTATGACAAAACAAAGTCTAAGAATGTATCGTAATCTATAATGTTTTAAAGGTTAATGCAACATATCTGCACACAATCCAAGAAAGAATTTCAAAAGGAATACTAAGAAGTTATCCCAGATGTCTTTACAAATTTCTCAGGAATGTTTGAGTATTTTTATTATTTATTTTTAATGTTTTGAACTTAATACCCATTTAAGATTGAGAAAAAACCTGACCTACAGTATCCAATTGAAATAATGAGAACTTCTGTAGCCAAGGTGGCTCACATCTTTGTTAACCATGGTGTGCATGCTGTTGTTGTTCCAGAACAGAATCACACCTCAAATATATATTAAAATAATAACGTAATTACTAATTTTCAAGACTTTTAAGGAAAGAAAACAACTTAAGACTGAATCAGTCATTGCAATTTATACCTGGGTGCATTTCATGATAATTTTAAAGTTCTTCAAATGTTACAGCATCACAGTGTTGTGTATATCAAATAAACTGTGATTATATATTTAATTAACTAACAACTATAAACAATGTTGCACTACATTTGAATGCAGCTGAAACTAAGCATATATAAAATTTCTAGCATTTGTTCAAAGAAATTTAAAAAGAACAATATCTTTAACTAGCATTGCATTCTAGTTTTTTTCATTTGTAGGTTTTGTGCCTTAATACTTAAGCAATTACATCATACTTCAGGCTTTTCAATGGCTAGTTTATTACTTTTTTCAATTATCAATGTGGAAGCACACCTATTAGTTTATTAATTTATAAAGAATGTTTGAGAGAGAGATGATAAATAGGGAAAATTTGTACCTTTTTACTGTAAACTGATTAGTTGAAATCCAGCAACAATTTGTGCCTTTGAAAATTAAATGTTCATTCAACTCTACTCTTTCATTCATCCTACTGCTTTATGAATTCACTTTTGTCAGTGCGTGATCAAGCAGCAGTTAGTGCAAGGAAAAAACCAACACTCAAAATGTCACCTTGTCATCATAGGACACATTCATGCACAGCAGACAATTTAAAATCACCATATATTCAAAAGTATTTCTTAAACCTTTACAACAATATTGGCAGAAAAGCTGTCTGAACAAGCAAACTTCACTCAAAGGACACCCCTGCTGGTTATCATGTTCCAATGCTGCCCTAAGCTACTGTCTACTGAAGTTATGGTCACGGGTTCATTTATGAAATGTTTCCAACATTACAGAGAAAGGCACCTGGAACCTAATGGGATAGTATTAGAACATGCAAGTTTCAGTGTTGGAATGAATGAATGAACTGTTAATGATATTAAACTGGTTATCAAGGGGTTGGAAGAAATAAATATTACTGCTATGCATTTCATGGTGATAATGAGGTCTTCCGTTTGTACCATCTATGGGAATTAGATGGAATATCCATCCATCCATTATCCAACCCGCTATATCCTAACTACAGGGTCACGGGGGTGTGCTGGAGCCAATCCCAGCCAACACAGGTCACAAGGCATGAAACAAACCCCGAACTTGGAACTTCCTGTGAATGGTCTGCAGGAAAGCGAGAAAAAGAGTCAGTGCACTCTGCCACATCCCAGTCAGATTCAGAATTGCCTTCACTCAAGCCCTGTAGCTGCCTCCCATGCATACGTTTGTGACTAGTATATATATATATATATATATATATATATATATATATATATATATATATATATATATATATATATAGTATATATACATTATATATATAGTAGAGGTGTGTTTTACAGGCTCAAATCATGTAGGAGCAACAGAGACTGAGAATAGTGTGACACCAGAGTAAGCAAAGTTTCATTCTTTGCACATGAACTTAATGAGGAAAACCAGGAGCATAGGAGATGTCATTCTCCCTTTTTGTTGAAAGTCCAAACTCACTTTGCTCCATCTACTATTTAAGTCAGCATTCATTAGGTCTAAAAAAGACCTATAGTATCAACATCCTCAGTAGCACTTACTGTAGGCTGGGGAAGATTTTGACTTTATGGTTCACACACACACACACACACACACACACATATATATATATATATATATATATATATATATATATATATATATATATATATATATATATATATATATACTTACTGCAATTTCTATGTAGGAAAGGGACAAAGATGCTGAGCACCACAGGATGGTTAAATTGCAAAGGCATGTATTCATTTATTTGAGAACTGAAAACAGTATGCTAATATCAACAAACATGTATGCAGCTTTCTTAGACGTCAATACATACCTCTATATATACAAACAGGAAACCTTCTAACCACAATTATTATTTGCCAGCTTAGTACAAAAATAAGGACTCATCTCATAAGAAATCACAAAATACTCAAAGTCTCATATGCTTCAGAATTAGCTATGTTCTAAGTAGAGATAGTCAAAGACATCAGTATACACTCTTAAAAATAATGGTTCTTTAATGACCCTATACGTTCTTTTACTAGGTTGTGTGGTTCCTCATTGAGCAATTGCTTGGCAAAGACCCATTTCATTCTGGTAAGGGTTCTTTGCATATTAAGTTGGTTCTTTTTGCTTTGAAAAACTTCCTACTATGTAGAAACAATGAAATCTTTAATGTATGGTAGGCTGCAAGATACAAACAGATTAAGAAAACCTGACCTTAACCTGCATTACTGGCCGTATGCAGGAAGTGTCCTTTAAAATTATAAGCCATTGGTATTTCACAAATTTATTACCATCTACCTTTGGTTATTCACTGTTTGGACCCTATTACAGATCAAAATAAATAACTTTTTTTCTGGAACCTTCATGTGGATGGGTCTATTGGGAACCAAAAATGGTTACCTTATGACATCATTCTAAAGACTCACTCTCGCACCTTTATTTTTAAGAGTGTAGGTTGAAATACTTTCAAGGCTAAAGAATTTAGTCATGTAAAAAGAATATGTTCCCATCTAGGGATAAACTAGCACAAGATAATGAAATCATGCAGTGACAAAAATCAGACCATACCTCAATGCAAGTTTAAAGTTTCTATAATCACACTGAAGCTAACATTCATTGGTCACATCTTGAGAAAGGAAAGTTCACTGTACAAGCCGTTGCTGCTTGAAAATGTCAAAGGCAAATGATAAAGAAATCATAAAGAGAGCAACAGAAAAATAGATGGATGAAATGCATTCATGAGATAGCCTCATCATTTAGAAAAAAAGACTTGCAATATATTGCTCACTTGGTCCTCAAAATGCCAAAAACAACAAAAATGAATAACACACAGAAAAACAAAATTGTAATTTGATGATTTGTCATTGCTGGGAAAAGGGTGCTACACCCAGCTAAATTAGAATAAATCCTAGCATTAATACGTTCTTTTTTAGTGAAGCATGCTGTACACTTTTTTAAAAAATGCCAGAGTGGTTCTTCAGAATGATGTCAAACCATTTTTCGTTCCTCTATGCGCATGAAGTTTCCAGGAAGAACTTTTATTTATTTAGATCCGTAACAGGCTTCATACAGTAACCATGTATAGATCGTGAAATATCA
Organism: Polypterus senegalus; assembly: GCF_016835505.1. Classification (NCBI taxonomy): domain Eukaryota; kingdom Metazoa; phylum Chordata; class Cladistia; order Polypteriformes; family Polypteridae; genus Polypterus; species Polypterus senegalus. The sequence continues at coordinate 241,882,180 of NC_053154.1, forward strand.
ATGAGTTGTAGTTTTAGAAGGACGCTCACTGCATACAGGATAAATTCAGATTTTCTTAATCTGTTAGTGTACCAGCAGGTAGCCTATCAAAGATTAAGGATTCAATTTTCTACTCTTCACCTGTAGTTCAGTATAGACACTGCCAACACAGTAATTGTACAATGTTAGTTACTATTTGATTTTCAAAGGCCTTTTCAACAACATTCTGTTCAGTTACAGTATGTATGCTTTAGCGAATCTCTTTATCAGTGCCACAGCGAGCGGTTTCATTTTTAAAATTGTGAAGTGGAAGGAAACACCTTGAGACGTGAACTAAAATATTTATCACTCGTGACCGGCTGCACATAAAGCGTTTCAAATATAAGTTTTGTTGATTGGTATATTTCATCGTTTAAATTACTCCTTGACATACAAAGAAAAGCAAAGAAAGCCAGCAGCTGGTAATAACTGACATCAGACGAGCTGTTCGTTGATTTCCAGAGTGTGTGTCTGTACGAGTATTTTAGGCTCATTCACAACTACATCTTTATGCCGTCATTTATGTACAGATCAAATTTTTTCAAGGGAATGCCTGTATTTTAATCACGTCTTGCGCAATGGAGATCACTGAATTTTTAAAGTTTGCTCATCACTATTATTACATGACGCAAACTCTGAAGTAACATACCGTTTGTATAAAATCATCACTCCCGTATGCTTCACTCTCACTATCTGTCATACGGTCACTGTCTTTATTATAACACGACAAATCGCGTTCTTCTTCATGCACTTTACGTCCCGGCAGCCACAGCTCCGCCCTTATTTACTGCCTACAGCTGACTAGAGACGAGAAAACTTGAGGATGACAGAGTCCGTGCGATTAACGGTGGACGAGTGACTAACTACAAGACAGAGCTCAATCGACCAGTCACCGTCATCTCACTTTTTCTTGTGGGGTCATTACGAGCAGACCGTACTCATTCTTACTACAGGTTGGTAATATAGCAGAGGGATACAGTAAACGAACGTTAAAAGGAGTGTCTTTGAGATAACTATCAGTCATTGTGCGCTGCATGCAACACACTGTAGCGACCCAATACTTGGTCTGGGGAGATACACATCTGTACAGTATTTCAGAAGTTCTGCACTTCCGCACAATCAACGAATGACTCCGCTGCTGTTTTGTCCGCAGGCAGAAGTCACCCCGACTGCACAACCTTTCAGCGTGGCTACCTTGCTCACCACCACAAAATAAGTTTTCCAGATTTCCACTCCAGTCCAAACCTTCCTTTTTATTTCACCCGATCATGGTGCCCTCCTTCCGTCCTCTCACTCTGTTAACTTTACATGACAGCCTGCTCTCCGTCTTACTCTCTGCCTCTCTCGCCAGATCCGAGGGTCTTACAGCGGCCTCATCCCTGATGCTAAAGTATTTTGAATATTGATGAAGTAGCTCACTTTAAAATGATATGTTTGATTGCCCTGCTGCAGCTTGATTTTCAGTCATTTCGGTATTTGCAGTTATCTTGTAATTATTTTCATTCATCTTGAGGCCTTGTAGAAAGTTCACTGAGGCCCCCTAGTGGGACGCGGACCCCTGTTGAGAATCTCTACTGTATGCAGTTTTGATCTCGGTATTAAAAAACAACAAAAGTTATGAGCTATAAAGAAAGACTGAAGGATTCAAATATTTTCTGATTAAGTAAGTGAAAGTTAGTGGCAGGTATAAGAGAATTATTCCCAATTATGAAGGGAATTAGTATGATGGATGCCAGCTCTTATTTTACAGTTTTTTTTCAATTGGCTAAACACATTTTCAAAAACAATCCACACACAGACAGAAGCTGAATGGGCAAAACACAGGTAAAATTCCCAAGGACCTAAAAAATATTTTGTTGTAATGAAAATTTTGTTGTAATGAGATTCTGTATTTGTTACTATAGTGCTTTCTTTAACTTTTATTCAGGCGTTTGCAATCATTTCAATAGCTTCTTTCGTTATTTCGTTATTTTTAATCTCCTTCTGCCTAAAAGTTATGCTGACGAGAAAGTTTCTCAGCATTTCCTTGCGATAATACACTTTCAGGGTGCGAATGATGCTGAAATCCAACTGCTGAAGCGCTGTTGTGCAATTGGGTGGGAGGAATTCAACTCAAACATTATCTAAATGTGGAAGCATGTTGTGGGCAGCACAGTTATCAGTTGGGAGCCGAATCATTATTTCTTCTTCATATTGTGAGGTTAATGAACTTTTTTGGGAACCCCACCCAACAGGAACAACACGCTGAAGTGCATCCTGAAGCACAATTGCAGCGTCTGTGAAAGATTGTTTGTCCATTGCTGGGGCAGGGCAATAGGAGGCTCACAGCACTGCAGTGAAGTGCCACAGAAGCAAATCATAAAAGATCAGGGTTGCGCTATAAGTCCCTGTCTTGCACCCCAAAACACAAAGCTTAGTCTCAGTACTTTAGCAAAACCAGCTTTATTCAGCCTGAAGCAGGAACGGCACAGTAAATTGTAGCGTGATCTGCCACTCTGTTATACACAGATACAGTAGTCAGGCAGGGTTGTGGCCAGGTCAGTGACCAAGAAATACTGTTATCTGCAAATACAATTTACATGCTCCTAACCTTGCATCTCCCAACGAGATCTTTTCTGTTTACTTTGGCGGAGAGATGCAGTATATCTGTGAGCCTGCTATTGCTCCGTACAGATGCAGAGATTGCACTTTGGGATGCTGTTCGGCTTGCTGTCTAATTGGGGGAGGTCCCAAGAGAGTTTACAAACCTCACATTTTCTTGAATGAGTGCCACATTAATAGGAATGTTTCTTGAACGAGCATCAATGAACCACATAAAAATGGCTTTTTCGACGTCTTTAAATGCAGCGGTTCACATTCATTTGCAACCCGAGATTCTTCTACTTTTTTTGCTCTGTCTTTCGAAAGTTGACAATGTCGATGGCAAAATTCCGAATTCACTGGCAACGTCTTTTTTCTTTTTGCTGTAATTGAGAGCTGCAAAAAATTATTATTTTTTTTTTCTAATATGAACTGTTATTATTTTTTCGTGTCTGCCATTTCTATAGGAGGGTGACAATGTGTTAAATTCCATTGGATGTTTTTCAAATGTTGATGAGTAATAAGCAAAAGGTATCACTGAAAACTGCACAAGTGAGCTGTGGTCACTGAATTAACTGCTCTGTGAATGATTCATTCAGGCATTTCAAGGTCTTTTGTGCACTTCGTTGCAATGAAAGTAACTTCTGAATGTACTTCATAGTAATGAGATTTCTATAGACTCGTGTCATATGGGGAAGCTGTCAGGACCATAAAAATACTTCGTTGCAATGAAAATTTTGTTGTAAAGTTATTTGTTGTAATGGAATTTTCCCTGTATTTTCTTTGTAAAATGCTGTAATACTCTGAAAACATTAAAAACAATGGAACACAAGTAAATATTTCCTTCAATCAACGCAACTTGTGGTCAATTTAAGATGTTCTTACAAACAATCATTACACAGTGGGTAACAAAATACAAAAACAGCTATCAGTATGAACCAGTTCGACTGTAATTTGTGCTATATGCTGCCGTGCTAATTTGTTGATGCTTTATTTATTTGTAGTATGTGTCAAAAAAGGCAAGCAAGTGTATCGCAGCATGAATTGCATTGTTTTCTCTCAAGATGATTTTACTACTGATACAGTAACAAAACCTGCAGAATTCCATACCTGCACTTGTTGCACATTTTATTTGACCTGTTGAAGTACTTTACAGTAACAAAAAAAAGATGTTTTAAAAAAGTGTTCCTCATTATTTTTTTCCCTGACATGTAAGACCTACAGTAAGCACCTAGACTAGACAAATGTGGACATTCAATATGGTACAGCTTTTGTATTGCATTATCTCTTCACCAATGAACCAATAAAGAAACTCACTAAAGTTCAGAAATGCTCAGAAACTGCTTTATTACATCAGACTTTGCCATAAACTGTAAATGTAAATGCCTTTTATTCATACGTTTCAAACTCAGAAATGATGAATACTGTGACTACTGTACAGATACACATGGAAGAAACCAAAGGAAACTTATAGGTTTAAAAAACACAACAAAAACGGAACAGTTGAAATACTTTGAACTTCATATTCAGTCCATACATACCTGACATTAACGACAAAGGTTCTTGTCAGCATTGCTTTGGATGTTTTCCCTTGCAATGCAATGTGGGAAAAACCTCTTTGCATAGCGTATCCATCCCTGGCAGACCTCTGCACCTGTCACCAGGCATATAACGTTCATCACCTCCATTTGGGACATCTGGTTGACTGGAAGATGATCGTGCACCTTCCAATCCCCACGCTGGAATTAATTCTTCGATTGGTTTAAGAAAAGTAGAGTATGCAGGGAAGAACTGCATCATGATATGGGGTTGTGCTGCCAACCATTTATTCACCAGGTGAGAGTCGTGGGAGGTAACATTGTCCCAAATAATGACACTGAGCACCATGCCAGGCCTTAAAAGCCATCTCTCTTTGGTTGGTACAAGCCTTTCATACAGTGTATCAATGCTATATAAAAATGCCCTGATACATCACAAGTACCAAGACATGTGATGTTCTGTATTGTATGGGCTGATCATTGGTATGTGGCAAAGGACACCATTATTAGAGATGGCAACACACATGGTAATACAGGGACACCTCCAACCTGGCCTCTGCCCAATGAAGTCTCCTCAGTTTAGAGAGGTTGAAGCCGGCTTCATCCAAATAAATGAATATGTGATGTGCCCCTTCAGCTTCAAGCTCTATTATTCTCTATGAAAAAAGCAAATTCATAAACTAAATTATTCCAGTTGCATGTAATTGTTTGGTAAGACAAGGCATAGCAATAGCAACTCCTTACTTGTACATACTTTTGACATGTTTTCATCTGATGACTCGATCATCACTACTCATACTCACACTGTTGATGTTTGTAAATACTCCCCTGATCTGCAGTTACGGCTGCCTGGATTTCATGCCACAACCAGATCTAAAACGGAAGCCTCCTGTTCATCACTAAAGACCTTTCCTCTATCACCAGTGTGTGGTAGCCTCTGGATTCTACAAAGTAAGCACAAAGCTTATCAAAACTGATATTACGACAGTCACATAAATGGGATTGATAAAAGAACCTGAAAGATATAGTTTGTTCTTCCAACAGGGCAATACAGTAAAGCTGAAATAACATGTTGTGTGCTGTAACATTGTGATGTATCTGAAAAATTCTGGCAATAGATGCCACAGTGCTGCAACTCAGAATGGGTGGGACCCTTTCTCCAGCCCCTCTAAAGGACAAGCCATTTTTAATGAATTGGTTATGGTCAATAATTCTAACCTGAATTTCATTGGAAAGTTGAGCTCTATTTTCTTCTCTTGCTGTGATTCCTCCGCCACACATACTAACCTCTCTTCCTCTGCCCTCTTTCCCAGGACCTCTTATTCTCCCTATATGCCTTTGTTCCATGCTAGCAAATATAAATAAAAGAGGTGGCATCTTTTATAGATGGATAAGGACTGATTGCTGATTGAAGAGCTGTGCAAAGGAGTTTCACATTGGTGCATTAGATATTCATATATTACACAAGTAATTTCTATCAGCTTTGAATAGGTATTTTATTTGTGTTTAACACATTTAATCCAATGGTGTTTGGGGTCTTTCTATAAGATCTGTGTGAAGTGTTTTGAAAAAGTGCATATAAAATGTGTGAAACCAATAAAAAACTGTTAACACAGTTGCAAGAGAAGACTTCTGGTGTGCTAAGAAGGTGTTGATGTAGATCAAGTGGATTACAATTTTATTTAATGTATCTTAACAATCAAGAAAAACTAAAGTCGGTTGTTTACCTAGAACAGGAGGGCACACATGGAAGCTGGCTAAGGGCGAATTTCTCTCAAACAATAAGAAAGTTTCTTTTTTTTGCTTTTTCTTTTTCTTTTTTAACACAGAAAGCTAAACACTTATAGAATATAATATCAAGTAGTGTAGTAGAAAGTGGTACTTTGAGGACCTTTAGATCTCAATATAATGATTTATGAAATTATGAGCTACACTGGACTGAATAGCCAATTTTCATTAAAGGTGTTTTCTTTAAGAGATAGAGGACAAAGAACCGCGTTACACAAAATTCCTATGTACTGAAAGGCAATTAATATTGCTTGTAAAATTGTTTCCTTTTAATTTATGATAATTGAATCAAAATGCTTCAGAAAGTGAAAAATAAATGAATTATAGTGATATTTACATTGCTCACAAAACATTGGTTAGTGTTAAATGAGCACTATCTGCTTAGTTTGAAAATAAGTTGTCATGCAAGACAAGGATCACAATTTGTAAGACCATGACAACCATTCACTCAAGTTTCCTATTACCACACTTCCAACAATTGGAATTAGATTTACTTCTGCACAATTGTTTGGTAGATGCTTACTTGTTTAGATGTCCATCAAGATCGTCAATGCACTTAGCCATAGTACACTTGTTTAAAGATGCTTCTTTATGCTTTACAAGAGTACGGTAAGTTTCCCACTGACCTGCCACTATGACTAAATGGAAATTTCTGTTTTGAAAATAATTTGTCTTGTCTTTGCTTCACTGCTGCTCTTACATCTAAATTAAAATGTAGGTAAGATTTATAAAGAGCAGAACAATGTTTTCCTTTGTTAATGTGGGTCACTGACTACAATATATGTCTTAAAAAACTATATGAAAATTATTGTAGCTATTTTAATAAATAATTGGCTAACTGAACAGAAGATAGAAAGATTGACTTCAGGACTATAAATTCTATGGCTGGTAGATGCAATGATATCTGTGTAACTGTGTGATTAGAAATTTGCACACAAGGTGCACATCCAACTAACAACATAGTACAGCAAACAGCACTAAACTAGAGGTTATGGAAGATGACCTAGAATAAGCAAATCATTACAGGTATATCTGTACAGAATTAATATTTGGACAGATAAAAGACAGATGAAGTTTAAGGTAAATAAATGTAAAGGCATACAAATACATTAAGAAGTAAACATATTACACAATGGGAGGTCTGAAAGTACACCTTATTAAAAGAGTTTTAGAGTTATAGTGGACTCCACAACCAGTCAGTGGACAGGATCTGCCTAACAAGCACAAATCCATAAAAGTTATGCATAAGCCGTGTAATTAATTTGTTAGATTACATTTATAATATTGCATACAATTGTGGCTTCCTTACTATAAAGAAAACACGTATCAGGGCTTGAGAAAAGCCCTGAGATGAACTGCTAGACTGATGCCTGAACTGCAGTGTATGAGCTATGAGAAATAATTGTTGGATTTAAATCTATACTCTAATCCTGACTCGACAGCCTTTACCTGTACAATTATTTACTTGTCAGCATGAAATAAAGAAATTCTATGTTAAAAGGAATACCAAAGACCTATGACTTCGAAATCATATATTCATGAAAAATGTCTTCAATAAAATAGTAGGAATATTGAGCAAGTAAACTTCATTGGGAATCATATAAGGTTAAAAAACACAGCAGGGCAAAGTCCTTTTTATAGTTATTTGCTAAATAGCAACTGTAACAATTTTTGTTCAGAAATCCTGTGCATAATAAAGTAACCTCTTAAAAATGTCACACCCGATCATATATCTCACAACACACAAGGGCAAGCAGACACGTCTTTTGATGTGTGCAGCAAGTTGTTAGAAATTTCTAGTCTATAGTATCCAGTGTGGTGTTCCATACTGCAGTCTCCCGGGGAAGCAATTTGAGCTCAAAAGAAACACAATGTCTGAATGAACTTATCAGGAAAGCCTGCTTCATCACAGGGTGAACATGGATACACTGGAAGCTATTGTGGAAAAGAGGATGGTGGAGAAATTGAAAGCCATTAAGAAAAATCCCCTCCATCCTCTCCAGGAAGTGCTTTCTTGGAGCACTTTTAACCACAGGCTCATTCCTCCATGGTGTGCTAAGAAGTGCCTCTGGGGATCTTTTCTGAATACTGCAATCAGGCAATTCAGAGCTTCCTCCCAATGTACTCTTTAAAGTTAATTAAAATATATGGATGTATTTATTTTTATTCATTTATTTGTCAATTGATTGATTCGATTAATTATTTAATTCTATGAGTCTGTATCCTCGTTTTTTATGTTTCTGCTGCTGTATGCATCTGAAATTTCCAATGGGATTAATAAAGTCTAATCTAATCTAATCTAATCTGATCTCATCTAATCTATTCCAATCTAATATAATCTAATGCCAATAGATTTTATGAGCCCATGGTCAAAAACAAAATATTTTATATACAATGTATAGAATACCTAATATATATATTACTATAAAATATGTTTATCTTAAAATTGCCTTGTTACATTTTCTTGCATTAAATAAATTCAGCCAGCACGGAATGATTAATGTTACTTACTGTACAAAGGGTACTCTGTAACCATTGTGTTAATGAAGAAATGGATTACAAAATAAATTTCTCCTCGTTTGAAGGGCTTTCTGCCCTTTAATTTAGTGGGGAAGCAAAGATAATTTTTTTATGAACCAGCACTGGATGGGATGCTGGACAGCTTACATTCACTCATGCATCGAAACATACTCTCAATGGACCTATTTAGTGTTAGTTTAAAAGCATGTCTTTATGCTGTGGGAGGTAATTATTGCTGTGAAATTTGGCCAAAACTAAGGTTCAAATATTCACTTAAAAATAAGTATGTACAGTATTTAAATACATTCAATAATATAATTATATTTTTTATTTTTAGTGTTTTTGGTTTTTTTCCTCATGGAGTTTTTACAAAGAATGAACAACTTATGACATGTGCAATTTCGCTTCAAAGATGCATGCAAAACCCAAGACAAATGTGACGTGAAAACACAGCCCGTACTGTATGTACAAAGTGACATGAAAAAAGAAAAGCGGTGTTTTTATTCATAGCAACAATGAAAAAAAATAGATAAAGGAAACTACTGCGTTATCTGAAAGCTACTACTTTAACGAACAATGTAAAGTAAAATTTTAAAGCAAAGCATGTGCGGGACACAGCTTTAAACTTCACAGGAAAGGACGTCAGTTGAGTACTGCATGCAAGTGAATGTAATTTATTTAAAAAAATAATCTACAGAAGTAAATTTTTCGTTCTTTTACAAAAGTTGAAGTAACTTGAATATATATATATTTTAATCTAACCTTATTGTTTTAGGCAAGTCATGAGCCAAGAAGATGACTGTGTATGAAAATGCTTGTTGGCTATGGTAGCTGCTGTAAATGCGCATTGCTGATACCATCTTTAAGATGGTGATTTTAAAGCTTCTATCATAATAAAAAGACAATCGGCAATATGGTAATTATGTCCCATTATTCTTAATGAGAAATAAAATTGGCTTTTGCTTGTGATGGATTCTGAACAGTTTTAGCCTAAGACAGCAGTAATCAGAGATCTCAGGTTAAAGAGTGAACTGGAGTGGGATGAGGAACAGAATGGTGCTTTTCTGGTGTTGGAAATGAGTTAAAAACTTTGCTCTTAGTTCAAAAGTAGATCAAAAAGCAGACAATTGGAGTAAAAAAAAAATCTGTCCCAAAATGCTTATGGAAGGGGTGTTTTTAAGAAATAAAAAGCTGGCTATTTTACCAATGACTATACAAGGTTACCATTCAAAAACCTGAAACAACCACATTGACAAATGTGATGTATAAAAAGAGATTTCTAAAATACAGCAATACTGTATAGTGTGGCTGGAGTTAACACGATACTGATATTAGTGTGAGGAAAACAAAACAATCATTCTTTTATATTTAAACATCAGTTTTTACCTTTGAATAAAACTCTTCAAAAATACATTACAGTTATATTAGAATTATATTTGAATGGTGCTGTGTTAGTTCTAGAATTAATTTGATTCTCTTACATGAGAAGAACATACAAAGTCCAAGTGAGCCACTGAATTGGGACCAACTGCTGAGAACTACTACACCACCAAAACATCATTCATTATAATAACAGTGGTAGAAACATGATTGAAATTTAAGGCCAAGAGTATGAGACATTTTTCATGCTGATTAGTAATGAGGCATTCAATAATTTAAGCAAGTGTTGTCAACATATTAGTCTATCTAGCCAGAATTCAACAAGCATGTAACTCTTATACTTGCTGTAATGCAACAGCAAAATAAACACTACCTTCAACATGAATTCTCTGTATTACTTGTACGAATGTTTCATTCATTCAGGAGTCATTCATACAGTCATTTCAGAAAAACACCTCCTAAACTAACCTTAGCTTGTTAACACATGTGTAGCTATTCATATTTTCAGAGTATAAATAGAAAAAAGAGCTTTCATTTCAAGTACAAAATTAACAGTGGCCATTAGATCAATTCTATTTCAGCTAAGCTATTAAAGAAGAGAGTATTTATTGTGAATATAGTAAACTGCTCCATTTTTAACAAGTCCCACTTTCTCATACTTTCAAATTTCTACTGAAAAACTAACCTTGAAATAAAACCACAGTATAAATGAAAAATTTGTTAATTATTCAGAAATTTGTAAATGATTTAATTTTAGCACTCTCTATCAGATTATTTTGCTCATAATACTGGATGAATATACTGTTGTAGCATTTTTATTTTGACCTCTAGTTCTGATTTTCATATAAAAAAACTGTTTCTAGACAATTTTTTTTATATGACTAATTGTATTCAAATAAACAAATGGACATTGTTATGGAAAAAAACAATTAATATTTTCATGTAATATTTAAATAAATATGCTGAGCCTGAATGAGGCCAGCAGCAAATAAATCCTGCCTTGGATAACAGTCCATACTTCCTCACATCTGGGTAGTTATAAGTCACAAATCACCCAAGTAGAATGCCTTAAAACTTTGGGAGGAAGCTAATCAACAAAAAATTAAATGAAAATGTAGTGGTCTGTATGATTTTTAAGTATTTAGTGACTTAAAAACATTTGCAGCCTAAGTATTGTGCCTCTATTTTTTGAGTGGCTGGTCCATTAAGGAAGAGCTGAGGTAGAGTGCCACTGTTTTAGCAAATGGTCACTAGTTTCAGATGACACATTTGATGCTTTGTAAACCTAGTAAAAATGAGCACAGAACTACACAAAGCAAAATCTTTAATTGGATTGCTGTGTTTAAAAAAATCTTCCATCCACTGTAATGAGAAGTCAAGCAAAATGACACATTTTATTGGCTTACTAAAAATACTACAATATGCAAGCTTTTGAGGCAACTCAGGCCCCTTCTTCAGGCAAGCACTGGGAACACAAATTGATTTTCAGGTCTCAGAAAAACTTGTGCTCACTGAGAGGCACTTACACCTGTTTTAAATGATGTACAAGTACTGAGTAACTAAACCATCTGCTGTCACACATATGTACTGAATATATACATGCATAGTATTATTGAGGCTGACAAAGATGGAGGTGAAACCAGTTCTGAACATAAAAATGTATTATTTCTCTATAAGTGGTCTTTGAAGAGAACATGGTGGATTGCAGGCAACTATTGCCAAATTGGTTACTTTCTACATGCATTTGATCCTGATGGCATTCCCTGTGTTATTCTTAAACACTGAGCAAGATAGAGGCTGGAGGACTTCTTATAAGGCTGACCTTTCTCAGCTAGTGAAGCCCATTGAGTAGGGCCAAGAGAATTAATGACTGAAATTACACAAATTTATTTGTAATATATTTTTGTTGAACCCATATTGTAGAGAATCTTGTAGGCTGAAACAAATAGAGCTATTTGGTTGTAAACTATGTTCTTCAGTATATTGGACAGAAATTGCATATGGGGGACTAGACAGTAATTCTCAAAGAGAAATAAGTCTACTTGAGAATGAGGATCAAATTAGCCTTCTTACAATTCACATGACCCGGTAAGCCAGTGAAGTGAAGCCAAAAAATGATTTAATTTGGTTCATATAAAACTCTGTCAGCAGTATTTTGAAAGTGTTGCTGTCAGTTGAAACTTCAAGTAGAAATACAGTACCATTAAATAGTGAAATGCAATAATCCAGTCAAAAAGTACTGAAGGTAAGACAGACCATTTCTGCATCATGGTAGGAGAGGAAGGATCTGTCTCTACTCTCTAGCAATGTGTCATGAATAAAATAATTTTTACAAGTTCAGAAGTAAGTATTATAATAGGGTATTATTATTTCTACCCAGTCAAGACTGCTCTCAAAATTTTATATAGTACAGCTACATCACTCATACTTCTTTATATATTGTTTGCACAAGAAACAACTAAAGGAAAAATAAACAACAACCAGGAAATATCTAACATAATGTAATTACATTTTTTAGCATTGTTCATAAATGCCTTAGTATTTCATACATATTTTAGTATATCATACTGTACATGTCTATAACATTTAATAAAAAATTCTGCAAGAGAGTTCTTTTAAAATGTTACAAGTGTACTTGGGCACCTGCTAATTAGCTTTTCCTTTTTTACACTTATTGTTTTTAAAATATTTATATTTATTTTCATTGCTTTTATTTTAATTAATTTGCAATATTACCCTTGTGACAGCATCTCACTGCCATTTTCATGGAGGAAGCCATATTGTTACTTGTAACAACATTCAACATTCAATTTAGATCAAGGTCTCAGTGTTGTGCTAGTTTTATAAAATGTGCAGCATCCAAGATTTGGATCGAAGAAACAGAATCTACAATCTGCTGTCTTACATTTTGACTTGCCTTCTCCCACCATATTTTTGATATTGTCGGGCGAAAATCGAATGCAACTATTATGATACTGAATAGACTATTGAAGCAGGAAGCTGGCTGAGATAATTATTAATAACTAGAATAATTCCAATAGAAACAAAATGGATTAACAACCAGTGATAGGATAATGAATACTGCCTTTTTTAGCATGCAAGTCAGTTTTCTCTTTTTTTTTCTTTTTTCTGAACCTCATCTGAGTACTGACTAATCTTTTAGTATCCACCTAAAGAAAGTCCAGGATTTCCAAATCTTTTGTAAGAAATTTAAAAAAACATTTGTAAACTTACCATATTTACCATCTTGGTCATAAAATAAAACCATCAGTCTAACAAATACTGAATTGTGTTTTACAAAATTACATTCCTCCAACTGCTCCTCAAGACTTTTAGCTCAATTATAAAATGCAGTTAATATAAAGGGCATAGATTTCCTCTTGATAAATAAGCAGGCATGAAACTGCACAAGACAAATACACCACAGAGTGGGGCTCATTTTTTACATTCTTTTGCGCTAGTTTATTTATTTATTTATTTGACTTAATTCCTTCTAATAGATTGAGGAGTATTTGCTTAATGACTCCTACAACTTTTTTCTGTGTACCAATTTCCTTATCATAATAAACAATTACAAAGCCTATTAAGCCAACGGCTGTAAGCACTGACATATTTGTTCTTGATGTGATTGTATGTGCTATAGCATTGTGTGATTTACAAAGGCATTGTTACTGATAATTTATGTTCCAAGAAAGGCTACTGCAAGGAGATCTGAAGTTATAGGCAACCATAATATATCAATGTTAAGAATCATCTGAGTTGTCTGAATGAATTATTCAGCTGGAATATAACTGGAAGGGTGTTGAAAAAAGTTCTTGCAATGAATACTGTATTTAGCATTTTGCAGTGAACAGCTTGCTGCAACATGCATTTTTCAATAACAGAAGAAAAATAAATACTGTAAGTTGCATTCTCAAAGACAGGTTCTAGTAAAGCTTATAGCTGATATTCTATACAGTATGTACGTTTATTTGGCTAAATATTACATGATTGTATTGATATTTTTTCTTAAATGCAAATAAGTATTTCCTCATTTTAATAACAGTCTTGACTGCTGGGTGGTTTTGCTAATGAAGGAAAATGTTATTAAAAAAATTGATGAAGAATATCAAATATCTGCTTTGTTATCATTAATGACATATATAGATTGAATTAATTACTTTTTTTTTATTATTTAGAAATGTGCACCATAGAATGAGTAACATGAAAAGCATGTATTTTTTTCATTAAACTCAAGATGTAAACTGTTTTCTTAACTAAGTTAGTATATCATATAATAACAAAATTGTAATAAAATAAAAGGAGTCTTGAAAATGGTTGAACATATGAAAAAAATCAAGCAAATACTTTAATCCAAATATTGCTCATTTTCAATTCTGAGTGATGTATCTGCTTACTTATTTTTAATTAGCTTTGTTACTGTTAGCAATGTATTCAAGATTTTATGTTTGGTCACATGTCAGTGTTTTATGAATAATAATAAGCATCCATTTAAATAGGACTTTTCAGGATTGTTATCACCATTTTGTAAACTAATAAAACAGCCCAGATAATGAATCTCACCCCTACTGAGTTGTTTTGGTAACCTTATTACACAAAGGAATTTCTTTTGATGAACAAATATAATAGCTCAGCTTAGCTAATCTATCTTGTTCTGGTTTGCTCCAATGATCATGGGCCTTGTTTTTCATTTTTTTTCTAGCAGCATCATAATAAGTATAGTATGAGACAAATATGTGCTTCATTTACTAAACATAGCTGTGGATATGATTTGTTCTGGTTTTATTCAATTAATTACATTACTTCATTTACCTGTTTTCATGAATAACCCCTTCAGACTAATACAATCAATTAAAAAAGGTCCTTTGTCACTAGCAATTAGAAAGCCCACAGTAAAATAAAACCATTAATTATAACATGATCGCATAATTGCAAGTCTTAACATTATTACAACAAGAGAATACAAAGTAGACTTGCCAGCTCATGCTTTCTTTGCAGTGATTAAAAATGGGATGCCAAATAACATTTCCACAGGACATTGTTACAAACATTAATGCCTCAAAGTTCTTTACAACAATTAGCCAAACTGCTGACAAGCAGCATGCAAATTTCTGGAGGGCTGGAACATGGCCAGGAGCAGGGTGAAAGCGGGTTTAAAGATCACCCAGGGATTTGCTGGACTTTCAACACCATGCCAGTTATGACCACGCCAGGCTTGTAGTTTTTATATTTGCTGTTATGATCCTAGGCTATGGTATAATTACTGTAAAGCAACTAAACACAAAATGCAATGTGAGCAATGTGAGCAATGGGCTCTGACAAAGATATTTATTTCCACTCAATTACCTGCACAGCAAAGTAACAAGAGCTCTTTGACTATGAATATGATACGGTTTGGCTCTGTAAGGAGAATAAGTGACAAGTGTTTCACCTTCTCTTTGAGTTAAGTTCAATTTACAGTAGTTACCAATACCATGATCATTAGTGTACAGCTATATAGTTATAGAAACAGCTCAAAACAACCACAAATGCATTTTTTTAAGTTATGTTTTTTTCCCAAATATTGCATTTTTGTTTTATATGCATGTTTTTTGTGTATTTGTATTTAGTTTATAGCATTCTGAGCTCATAATTGGAATTATGAAAGAATAAAATAAACTGAACTGAATTTCATTCATATAAGTATCTCTGTGTGTATATATGTGTATAGTAGTGGAGGAAATGATCAGGACTGTGGATGTGGGCAGGACATGGCAATATGAATAAGGTACAAGGACATCAAATAAAAGTCACAATGACACTACAACTGCATGAGAACTGTCAGGGGTGATGGATCTTATCTGTACAGAGTGAATTGGAAAGACTATGGACTAGGTCCCAGCATCATACAGAACAGCGATTGAACAGTAAAATTGGCTACACATCTGGATGAATACAATACATACTGCACTGCTACAAAATATAGAGCACAGAGGAAGAATGAAAATTATACCAGATAGCACATTTGGACCGCTCAGAGATGCATGGTGTTGCTCACTTGCACATGAGAGACAGCTTAAAGGCTTGGATGATTGTAATTCTCCACAAAGACAGGAGGTGGCTCTATGTAATTACAATCTCCCTTTTCCTCCCTCTGCAGAAAGGAAGACTGATGGCTTCCCACTACTGATGTCATTTCTGGAATCCATTCAACAGGACCCACCTCTTCCTCCCAGAATGTCTTATAACCGGAAGAGCTGCTGTCTTGGGCAATCAATCTGAACTGAATGGAAGTCTCGTTTTGCACTTTATATGTGTTTTCTTTAAAATCATTTTTCATTTATACAGGGTTTGCCGCATGGTGCCCCAAAACACTTAAGTTGTCCGGCTTTCTCACTACAACGCACACTGGTCTCAGGTAGACAGGGCTCTAGCCTGGTATCCATGCATTAGATGTAGGGCTACCCCAAACCCTGAAGCAATTCACAAGTATCTTCCTGAGACATCTTGTAGAGTCAGGAAGAGAGTTGGCTGGCACTCAACTTGTAGGAACAAGAGTGGTCAAAGTCAGGGAGCTATGGGGTGGGGATATTTGTACCTCAGATGAAAATTAAGCAGAATATTAGAAGCCAGTTTTTTAAGTTAGGAATATACATGTTGGGAGCTAAAAAGGCAAAAACCATACTTCAATAGGCTGATGGTTCATTACTTGGAATACAAAATAAAAGACCACACAAACACTCACAGTAAAGAAATTTAAAAATATAAGTGACTTGACCATGAACGTTTGGAGAGTTGGACAAGACCATACGTATAAATACAGTACATAAGGTGTATTTAAATCTGAATCAGGTGACACCCAATACCACAATCAGACTTAGGTCCATGTGAAGTAAGAGACAAGTATCATTTACTATGGCACTGTACCTCCCACAGAAATATAAAAATAAAAGTACAATACTGCATCATCCTGCTCCAATTTCTGTTTTCATTTTCTTTTTTTAACAATACCTGCTCCTCACACCATCAGTGGCTCTGCCTTGGTTCTTTGGATATGTCTGATAATTAATCATGGCATAAGGCATGTTGGGCATTACTGGCTGATAGGATAAAAAGCTATTGAAAATAAACACTACATTTCAGATGTATCCCCTGGGGCTTTTGTCTTGAAAGAGATAATTGGTTTTGAATTTAAAAGTTAATGTAATATGAAAACGTCATTAGTTGAACAAAATTTGTTTTGATTTACCAATTGTACAATAAGTGTCAGTTTTCTTAAAAGGTCTTTGTTTAGTCATTGTTTGTACCTTTTTTTACCCTTGTCTGATGCAAAAACATTACATTATTAAAAATAAAATAAAATATATAATGGGAGTGGTAAGAATAAATACAGCATGCAGACTTTGTTTGGGCATTTGTTTTTCACATATCCAATATCCCTTCATTTACTGGGAATGAAAACCACAGTTTTTTAAACTTAATTGCCTAGGCTTGGAAAGAAAGCATTTTATTGTGCACTCCATGTGTTTTATTCATTACAAAGGGAGTGCAAGGATTAAAAAGAATTTTATTCCACATTGTTGGATTCACTTTCTTGCTGGAAGCCTGAGTTATCACAGATTATATCCTGGAAACTGTCTAATTTTGATTAACTAGGTATTGGCTTTGGTTCTATGGATTTCTTGCACAAAGGGAGAAAGAAAACAGCTTCCTTTCAATGACAGTGCATTCTTCATCAACACAGCAAATGCTTTTTAATACGTTAATCTCAAGTTCCAACAGTAACTCTAGTGTTGCAATTCAAAAATTTCCCAATTTGGCTAGCCAACAAGCCAGAATTGTACGTTCTTTCCTTTATTTGCCACAGTGAGCTAATGTTTCGGTGGGAGATCTGAGCACAATGTTCCAAACCATCTTGTTCAAATCTGGGTCAAGAGGCACCAGTAAGAATCACAGCCGCAAATTCTGCTAGGCAAAAATACACCTTGAACAGGAAGGAGATCCATCATGGTAAGTATTCAAGCACACACTCAATCTCTCACATGAACCAAAGTAAGGAAGTCTGACTTGCAACCAGTAAAGGAAATGGCATGTATTTTAAATGTATAGTTGTGGCCAAATGTTTTGAGAATGATACAACTATTGTTTTTCACAAAGTTTGCTGCTTCAGTGTTTTTAGATCTTTTTGTCAGATGTTTCCATGGTATACTAGAGTACTGTGTAACTACAAGCATTTCATAAGTTTCAAAGGCTTTTATTGACTATAATCATTGATTACATCTTGCCTGAAGAAGGGGCCTGAGTTGCCCTGAAAGCTTTCATACTGTAATCTTTCTAGTTAACCAATAAAAGGTGTCATTTTGCTTTACTTCCCACCACATACATAATGGCTAACACGGTACAACACCCTAGTACTATTGACAATTACATTAAGTTTATGCAAAGAGTCTATTTGCAGGGTTGGTCCTTCTTTTTCAAGACTTGGAGTTTGTCAGAATTTGTGGGTTTTTGATTGTCCACCCACCTCTTGAGGATTGACCACAAGTTCTCAATGTGATTAAAGTCTGAGGAGTTTCCTGGCCATGGACCCAAAATTTCGATTTTTTGTTTCCCATGCCAATTATTAATCACTTTTACCTTATGGCACAGTGCTCCATCATGCTGGAAAAGGCATTGTTCCTCACCAAACTGTTCTTGGACAAAAACACAAAAGTTTTTGTCTAGATAGAGGAACTGACTGAGTGCAGAAAATGAACAGCATTACTAGATTGCCAGTCTGAATGTTTCAAGTTGGTCTCATTTTCTTATGAAATGATCTGGTATCAATTTAACCCATCCATTTATTTTCCAACCTGCTTAATTACAGGGTTCAAAGTGGTCAAAGTATATTCTGAAAGCATTAGGTGCAAGGCAGGAATGAGATCTAGAGAGTGCAGTAGTCTGTGCATTTAATGACAGAATAAAAGGTTTAAGTACACAGCCAGAGAAATGTCAAAATACATGTGTATTAATCATGCTCATATATAAGCACCAAAATGTAACTGTAATTGACATTTGCACATTTAGATTTGACTTCTGATTGAAAAGTACAACTCATCTGCCACCATCATCACCTTCAAAAATTAAGCTTTGATAATTTTTTGTCACTAGCTGAATCTGCTTGAACTAAAAGGTTTTTAGCATAGAAAAGCCTTTAAAAGAATTTCTATTTTTGAAAATAGAGATATTTTATGTTAAATTTGCAGCATACACAAGCTGCACAAAACTGATTTCATTTGTTACAGCACAATCCCAATACGCCTAGTTTAAGTGGATATTAAGACACGAGGCAAAATGCCACCATAGACAGCTAGTCATTGTCATTCTTGCACATACACTCACTTAGCAAATTTGGAAATGCCTTTCAACTTGCATGTATTAGGTATATGGGAGGAAATTCAACATGCCCTAAGAACAACCAGCACAAAAAATGATTAGACCTGATAAGACCTGTTCAATTATTGCATATATGGTTGGTGCAAAATCAACAGTGTCCAGAAAAGTTACCTAGATTCACCATGAAAATAAGAAATAAATTATTATAATTTTATTCTCCAACTCTACTGCTGACATATTGAAAGGAAAATAAATTAGACATTTTTATTCATGTTTTCAACATAAATATACTTACTGTTTCACACCCTCCACCTTAAATATCTTTCCATTGACTGACAGCATAAGCAGCAGCTCTGTCAACCCTGCTGCTGCTTAAGCGCCATCAATTACTTTCTTATGTGTCAATGCTTGCATTTTCCCAGTTTTTAACACTTTTAAATAAAGGATCATTGAGCATGTCTGGGCCTCTCGCCAGCTCCTGTGTGTAACCTCATTAAACCTCCAACTAGCAACATTATTAAACCTCTGTGAAAGCACTGCAGCTTTATTTTCTGACTCTGCTAAAATTATTCTTGCTTTTTTGTGTAAAATCTTTTGGGAAATAACCTTACACTAGGCTGTGAAGATCAAAACAGTCCCTAATTCAGAACTCAAACTAAAGGACTGGAATTGTATCTATTGCATATTTGTAGCTATAAAATATTTCAAGAGGCATGAGAGTTGTTTTCTACTCTTTTGAGACTGTTAGGATTGACGATGATATATCCTGTACACAATGTATGTAATTGTGCAAATAAATGATTCTGGGATGCTGGCCTTGGAGAAACAGTCAAAGATAAAGATCTGAAACTGATGGGCACACAGAAATAAAGGGTCAGAAATACAAAAGAGCATAAATATTGGACTGGGGGTGAGTGGGAAAGCATATTATGGCCAGTATCCTGTAGTCATCTTTTCACTGTTGCAGATGACACTGGTATTTGGCATCTGTTTAAGGAAGAAGGAAACTGAAGACCTTTAAGGTGTCACAATCTCAAACTGCAGACTCTGATGTTCTTATCCTCTTATGCAGTTGTGCATCTGGGCTTTCTGCTTCTGTGTCTCTCCTGATTAGATCCAGCTTGCCCTCTTCTCTCAAGATAGTAGTGGTCAACTTTGTATGAAATCTTCAGTTACTTGGCAGGCTGTCGCAAGGAACAACAGTGATCTTGCAACAATAGACTGACATATTTCTTGAGAAAGCCATTTCATTTTGGCCATTTTTCAACTTAGAATTGTACTTTAAGAATGCTGGTACCTTGCAACCCAAAGAAAGACAGTTTACTGAACAGTGCTAACACAATTATTACAAAGGTTTTTCTCATACTCATTTAGTATTTAAACATAATTAAGGACAAGTTAACAGATTTACCACTGGGAGATTGGAGTAATGACTTCAGAAAATGTGGCTTTACAGTCATATGTGAATAATAAATTATAGATCAGTCATTTCAAGCAGTAATAGTCATTTGCATTAGTAATGTCCTTTCTATAATGTAATTTAATGTAATAATTGCCAGAAAAATCAGTTTCTATCAAAAGTATGAAAAATTCTGAGTAATGTCAAACTTTTGAATAATAGTGTTCCAAAATCATATAGTTCAATTTACAAAGGCAATGACGAAAACTGGGGATTGAACCAGTCCTGGAGCTGTGAGGCAATAGTGCTAACCCCAAATCAATGCTGAACAGCTCTGAAAAGAATACAAAATTTTGTTCTGTGACTGCACAGTGCAAAATTGACATTTATTCTGTGGTATAGTTAGCTGCATGCCAAGTGAAGAAACATTTGTTTAAGGGATTCATGAAATGATCCAGACGGGGTTGCTGTTTTCAGGCTGGCATGAGTGGGACAAATATTTTATCAGTTTATGTGCTGAGGAGTGACAAGATGACAGTTATTGAACAGCTGGATGTACGTATCTCCTGCAATACAGGATACAGATACTTACTGTTTCTTTAGTTTACATTTTTTACCTTTTAGTTCATTTTTACGTGTTTGGGTTATACAGAACAACTGAGTCAATCAGGACTGGCTTCTCTTATAGTACCAGAACCTTAAATAATGCAGTCAACTCCTTTTAATGTAACACCTCTGGCCCAGTTTAGACTCTGTTTTTGAGTGAAATGATGTAAGCTCTCCAACCCAATTTATAGGCTTTTTTTGAATTGTGCATGGGCACTCTTGTATTGTGTATAGCATGCAAATTGTAGAAGTCTATTACACCAGCACTATGCACAAGGCAAAAATCAACTCTGGATGAGGTGCCAGTGACATGCAAAAATATCACCTACATTTTGGTGTATGGCTGTTTTATTCTTGAAGACTAAAGTCTTAGGATTAGGGTTTTCAATACTGTCCACGTATTAATTAAGTATTGACTTTAACATTTTAAAATTACTTCCCAAGTCATTTTTCATAGCATCAATTCTACAGTTAACATTAAAAATCTACTTCCAATTCATCATGACAGGAGTTGCAGCCCTGTTTCCATCCACTCACAAGTGTTAATAAGATAAAAATTTCTACAGAGATGGAGCCTTCTTAACTGACATAGATGGCTGCTGGAATGGTGTTTGAAAATACTTCAGCTTTGTGACAAATGGGGTGTATACTTGTATCTTACTTCTAAATTATGGAAACATTAATAAAGAAACAATTGTAAACTGTTGCATTTGAAATAGGAATGTGACATTTTTTTTGTACAGGTTAAAACTTTTTTTGTGCACAGTTAAACATTAACGCATGAAGACAGGGGTCTGCAATTATTACTATTTTTACTTATTTGGCTAATGCCTTTATCCAAGGCAACTTACATTTTTGATACAATTGGTTACTTTAGATTTTGTCTTCCAATTGGGGCACAGGCAGGTCAAGTGACTTGCTCATGGTCACACAGTGTCAACAGTGGGATCTGAACCCACAATATCAGAGTTTGAAGTTCAAAGCCTTAACCACTACACCACACTGCCTCACATCCGCAGGCATTGCAGTTTTACCTGCAGGCCAACTTTATTCTGCCCTGTTCATTCAGGGGAAATTGGGCAACAGGGGCTCTCTTGATTTTTAAACCCTTGCTATGAAGTCTGCAGCCATAGCACATTTGTTTATTTTATTTTGTATGTTTTTAAATTTATATTTATATATATGCTATATTTAATATGGCTTTCATACCTCAATTGCATAAACAGTGGCACTACTCTTCCCTGTGCTCATATACTGCGAGCTGTGTTTTATAGTGTGTATTTAGTACATCAGGGCTTTTAACAAAAGACTGCAGTACCTGAACTTTTTGCATTTAATAATCAAAATTTGTATTATTTGTTTCCTTCACTTTTATAACTTTAATGCATAGAGAATTGCAATGTATTTATTTTTTACTGAGTTACAGGGTATCGAAAAAAGTGAACAAATTTAAATACTTTTCTTAGTGTCATATCAAAATTTGAAATTTTGATATTATGACAACCCTACTTGAGATTAACATAAATGTGAATTTCTCATTTCCATGTATTTACATGAGTGTTGTATAATTCATGAAAGTGAAATAAACGGGCAACTTAATGAGAATGTTGTCCATCTATGGTGGCATGCTCTTGATGTTTCATGTAACCTGTTGCTTTGCATTAACTATTCACTTGAGTTCTTTTCTCAGAGTGAATATTATTTTTCATTGAATATGACTATGCCATTGTGATTTTGCTGAGAGTAGCACTTTTACTTTGGGTGGCTTGATGGAAAAGTTTAGTAATTTGACTGATTGTAGCACTAACTACACTGTCATGAATACAAAGAAAACACCTGCCACAGATGTTGGAGAGCAATGCTATTATACAATCACACCTCCTCTTAACATATTATTATGATTTAAACTGGACTCTGCCACTAGCTTGGATGACTTTTTTCTTTTTGATATACTGTATTTTGTTATTGTTTATTATTGTTTTGAATAAGGATTTACTTATTTCTTTAATATTTAATGTTAAAAGTACATTTAGAAATTATTTAATTTATGTTCCTTGTGTTTTTTACATTGAACCTTGGCACTACCCGACCAGTGCTATTTATGAGCCAGAAGCCCTTGAAATGGTTGCTTCAGCATGTTGTTTGTTTTGTTTTGTTTTTTTTTTTTGTTCAATTATTATTGTATTGCCTAGTTTATGGACTTGTTGCTGCCATTTATTGCCACTGCATTGTGGCTCCTGGACTGGCTTTGTTTGTTTTAGTTTTGGTTTTTATTTGCCAGCGCTTTTACTTTTTTCCACTTCTTTGTCTCAACGTTTTCAGATATTTAAAGTCTGTTCTTTCTTATAAGGTCTGGGAATGCTAGAATCCTTTTTCTAAATTTAGGGATAAGGTGGATTTAAGATTTCTGTAAAGTAATAATGATCTACTCTTCTGCGGTTTTGAGATTTGGGACCTTGGCAGATCACAACAGATCTCACCAGACCACATATGCTAGGGGCCAAGAAGTAGAGAAAAAAGTAACATAAATCAAGATAAGTAAAATCAATAAAATCAGAAAAAACGCCTCAACCTAGACCATTATTTTCTAGCCATTTTAACTGACCGCTAGATTCGACAATTTTCACATATTGCAAATCTAAGTAACAATTTTGTAAGAAAACACTTAAAAACCACTAAACCAGGTTTCATACACCGACGCATGTAAAGTTAATATGACAAGTACCTCTACGCTCAGCACTGTAAATCTGTTTCCCCTGTTATCACAAAGTAACACATCAAATGCTATTTAATAGGCAGCAAGTCTCAGAGCATAATCTAACAGAAGAACAACATAAAAATGTAAAGTAGGAGATCCAGACACACTGCCCAAGTCCCTTTCTCTCTCTTTCTATATATACTGTATATAAATAAAAGGTACCTTCTGTAAAGAGGTCTCTTCTATCCCATGACAGATCCTTCAGCTAAAGCACTGACGTTAAGATCCAATTCTCCTTCAGAACCAAACTGTTTTTTTTTCTGTATTTAGGAGGTCCATCTGAGTGTTGTGCCATTGCGTAAATGCAGATTGGCCACTGATTAACAGCAGATGTCTTACTTCATTTAATATGGCAAAAACAATGACTGTATCTTTGTGTAACTACTGTATATCATTCACAAAGCTAAAAGAAACACATGTTAATTGACACATCATAACTTTTCCTGGTGTTGGTCTCAAATTTTCTTTGTATCTCCCAACCAACCCTGCATTGCCCGCAATTCCTTTTACATCCTGTCCTTTGAGTATTCAACCCTTAGGTCACTTAAGCTGACCCTTTTATGTATAAATAAAAGCACTGATAAACAGTAAAAGATACATTTTATAACCATTCTATTCAACATAACATAAAACATTTTAATATATACATTACAGCTGTTTTTTTTCATACTGTACATATCAGTGACTAGTCATGTCCACTAATTAGATATAACAGTTGTGTAGTTCTTTTAGTTCTTCTTATGATACCACTATATGAGTCTCTATCTTTCATATTGTTTAACAACATTGAACTACTTCATCAACTTAATATACTTCATTCTAATCAGCCTTTTACTGTTTTCTATCACTAGAAATACTTACTTAGTTGTCTGAACTACTACTTCTTTTTGTCTCAGTGGGATCTATAGGCTTTCTATCTTTGCCTACCACTTAAAATATATACTCATTAAACTAATTTTCTTGTCACTTTAGTGTCCCTTGTTCTTCTAAACCTCTAATTCATTTCATTCTTCCTTACTCAAGTAAATGTTTCTGAAATTACCTACACAACAGTTTTAAAGATGTTCTTCTTCAGTTTCCTGTTCATAACATGAGTTTGCTTTGTTCTTTTGCTTTGGAAATTTTGATTCAGATTTTAGGTTTTCCTTTACACTGCCTGTTCTCTGGTAAAAGTGTACTTACTTGTCAAAACAACTTAACCTGCTGAACTATAATTTATTGTAACCTGAAATGTCACACTGGCCATATTGTTATATCTTTTGCCAGAGGCATATAATGTATTTATCAGACCACAGGGTCTGTCATCATAGCTTTGTCATCTGCAGACTTGACCTTCAACAGTAAAGCATTTTCTACTTCCATTCAACATCCTCCAGTTATCGACAATGAAAAGCAATGGTGAAGGCGAGTGTCATTGGATCACACTATCTCACATAACTAAACTTCAGTTTTCCTGAAGCTATTTGCTGCGTGCATTAGTATAATAATGCCCATTCAGTCTATCCTTGTTTACAGTAGTACTTCAGCTGACTCCTTCTACTTTTAAAACATATAAACAGCTTTTTGTAGACGCTGCAGTGTTCCTCACGTTAAATGCTGACCATAGCCATTGCTTCCTTTTATAAATCAAAATTTCTACAACCAAATTTTCACATTTTACAAATAAACCAACATGCTTAACTTGACCTTGTGATAGGCTGGTGCCATTTTCAGGGCTTCTTCCTGTCTTAGTTCCACTATAGGCTCCAGCCACCCATTCCTATGTAACCTTTTGGAGAACATCTTAAATATTACTTACTGTAATAAGCATGTATGGCTATCTATAACTCACATCCTAATCAATGTAGCTCTTTTTTATTTAGCATCTTTTGTGGTGTGAAATTTTGTATACAAGTTGATAAATATTGTGTATGACTTTATTTCCAACTTAGTCTAGCAATGTAATATTAGTGTTATATCACTGATAAGAACAGCAAGAGTTTGATGTTTAACGCAAACCCCCCTTCCCCTTTTTAGGACTGAGTCAGGATAGTGAATAATTTTATGACTGGGTCAGGGGAAGTGCCTGAAACCAGTATGGCAAGTGATTGATTCTCTGCAAGACTCTCTCAATCAAGCCTCACAGGAAAGTCAAACTACCTAGCTGGCAAGCACTAGCTCAACAAATGGTTTTGGGGGCAGGTTTGAAAGGTACTGTGTGTCCCCATTAGTCTGAAGTATGGCTGTTTGGGATTGGTTTGAATCAGAGGCCATTCAGTAGCATGATGCCCTATTGGTGTAAGAATATGGACAAAGAATGTATAAATTAAATTGTTTAACCCCAACCTCTCTCTCTCACACACCATGGAATTAAAAGAAAACCACAATGAGAAGCACAACTCGGCAGCCATATTGAGAAAGGCATGCAGCCTGTTCTGAAGAAAGCTGACTAAAAATAATGACTTAACTAGAGACATTTTGAGTAACTAACAAGTCTGGGTGCTACCTGAAATCACACATCAGCATTTATCAGGTTGTATGGTTGCCAAAATTCAAATGTACTTTGTTTATTGTTATTATTTTATGAATATTATCATCATACATTATTGACGTTGTAACTTAACTCCTGTTTGTCTTTTATTCTGTGTAATTGTCTGAGGTTATGGATGCAGTAGGGAAGGTAGGGAGAAATTATAAAGTAAAACCCCTTATAAACAGTGGTAAGTCTATGGATTTCATTCAGAAAAAGCCTACACATTAAAGAATACAAAAGGGGAAAGTAGAGTAATTAGAACTCTACCAAGACAAAAAAAGCGTCTCTGTTTGGACACTCTTGTCATTTAATTACTTCCATTTCCCTGTCATGTTATCTAGGTCTCACTTTTATCTTTAGGGTAAAGTATAAAGATTCTTTCAACCATTCTGTTGTTCTGTGTCAGTTGCCATTATATTCTGTATGAGAAGACATATTATCTTTTGTCTTTTCTCTCCCTCAAGATTCAATTAAATTTTTAGCAAATTATATACTTTTTTCCCACCTTCTTCTCTTAGCTTCACTCTTGATCTGTTATTTTCACTTCTTTTGTTCTTATTTTTTCCTCATTTGTTTGCACTGCTGCCTAAAAGCTTCCAAGTGTTGGGTTGAAATCCCAGACTAATCACTGTCTCAGCGGAGTTTTCAAGTCCGTGTGGGTTTTCTGTGATTTTGTTGTGTTTTTGTTGTTAACTGCCAATTAAATAGGCCCTTGTTGAATGAGTAAGGTTGAGTATTGTGTGAATGTGCACTGGGGTGGATTAACCTTGTGTTCATTCCTATACAGGATGGGCTCTTGTCCCCACAGTTTTGTGTTTGAATAGGTGGGCTTGGAAAAGAAATGAATGACTTGAATTAATTCATTTTTATTTTGTAGATGCTGAAGGTCTCCTTCCAGGACTATTGCTCTTACAGTCATCTCTTGTCTTGGTATGTTTTTCTTTACTTCTATTGATCTTGCATTTCATAGTCAGCTTTCTCATGAAAGTTTTCTACTTTAATAAGGTGTAATTATCAGAAATGGCCTTAAAACACTGATCAAAGGCTTTCAAGAATTATGCGCTAGTTTATTGTGTAAAATTATTTCATTGATTTCATAGAAACACTCCCACAGTGAGAACTATGAATGAAATCTAAAATAATAACCAAAAATTGTATCTGCCGTAAAGCATATTTTATTAATTTTATTAATGCAAATAGCTTTTAAAATGAAATTTTTGCACCAGAGATACAGTACACGTCTCCCAAAGTCAACAAACAGTGCAGCCTAATTAATGATAATTTCTTCCCAAAATTAGCAGCTTTTAATATGTGCATAATGTCAAACATTTGTATCAAATGACCTTAAATTAATTATACCTCAATTAAAATTCTGCAGATCTGCTTTTGAGTGGTAGGGAAAAACTTTTGTGTTATTAATGACAGTTCATAGAATAGTGCTACATTTTTTAAATTAATTAAAATCTTGTGACTTCAAAGTTAAGAATTAGTTTAACTTTGTTAAATCACTCTATTTCACATTATTAGGAAATCATACACTAATGAATTAATGTCTTATTAATTAACAGACATTTTAGTAGCAATAGACTTTTCTATAGTTAGCATTCCAAGGCACTTGAGCAATGCAGACCTGTAGTATAATTATCAATGTACACACAATAATCTGCAATTGGCAGGTTGCATGAATTCCTCAAGGTCACACAGTGACTTGCACGCAGAGTCTAAACCAGCCTTGCAGTTTAAATTCCTCACTCGAACACATCACCAACAATGACAAAATTTAAAAGGTTGAAAAATGCATTTTGTAACAAAAACCCTTTAATATTGTTAGTTACAAGAATTCCATTTAATTTCATGTATTATATATATGTTTTGAATACTGTATATATTTCAGGGAAATAATATATTCCTAATCTAAGTTTTTCTTTTCATGTATTTATATGTTTATATGTCATGTTACTAAAAAAGAAATCACAAAAGAAATAGTAGCTTAATTTTTTTTGAGTAGAGTGACAGGCAGATAAAGTGGAATATTGGAAATATGACACAAATAATGTAAATGTGGCTAAGAGGATAAGACTATGGATGGCAGATTTGGAGGTTGGCTATTCATATGTCACTCCTGATTCATTTCTCATCATGAAGAAGGCATTAATTGTATTAATGTATTAATTGTAGAAACATGCTGACAGTTGCACTACTCTGATTTAAAAACTGCTTTAGATAAAATTTTCAAAGTAGTGCCAATTTTCAAACGTGACTGAGCCTATTTTGACAGCATTGGGCACAAGATAGCTAGTCCATCATGAGAAATACCCATACACACATCAGCAACACTAATGATGCCTCAAGAGTCAGTCTAGGCCACATGTAAATTACGTTTGTGGTTGCACTTTTTATAAATTGACTTAAATATACAAAACTATATGTAATAGATAGTGTATATTTAGATGAGAGAGGTGCAGAGATGGGGAATTCATTGATAATATAATAGAACAGAAAATATAATAGGAAAGTATGTCTTATATCAAATCGGCCTGGAAGTGAAGGGCAGATAGTACAGATAGTGATTTTCAAACTGTCTAAGCACAGAATACATCCCTCTTATAAAGAGGCAAGGTTAGATATTTGTTGGTGTAGTACAATTGTGAGAGCAATAGGCCCACTCTGACTTCCTTCTATCTGATATTGCAATATGTAATTGCAACTGCTGAAAGTGGTGCTAAAATGAACAGTTCTGTGAATAGTCTGCAACCTTTGGTTCTTCCCTTTATTGAAGATCTATTATGGGAATTTCAAGCTAGAGATTTTTCAGGGTTTTACATAATTGTAAGGGTTTATGCTCTGAACTTCATTTTTTGAATTCCAGCTATCACGGTGGAATGGTTTCAGATAATAGACATAATAGATGACATTTTTACTAACACAACAAAGTTCTATTTATGTGCTGTTTTTGTCCAGTAATATCAAGGTCTTTTGAGAAAGGGAATGATAAAGAATTTTCCCGCAAAAACAAAATCAAGCTTTATTTCATATCATGGTTTTCACTGCAAGAAATACTTTAAAACACTTTATGAAGCAATTAAATGGATAACAGCACAAGGTAAATAAAATAATAAATCACGTAATAAAATTCATTTATGAGCAGTTTTGTGCCACAAGGTTCACATATCTGTGCCTACAAACTGATGGATGTGTTTACCATCATCTCTCATTTCTATGTTTCAGGTGATCAAAAGATGTGATTTCAGATCATTCGCCTGTTTCAAAGACAATCAATTTATTGCCACCACTATTGCTGGAGCTGTACATGCAGTTCAAAGTGCCCAAATTTTCACCCTAGGCTTAGAGCTGTTACCTTACACCTCTACCTTATCCTAGTTTTTAGTTTTGTACAGAGTTTGCAGCTATGTTCTCTATATGTTTGCATGGGCTTTTATGAAAGGTACTCACTCTCCTGCTACATCTCAATGACATGCACATTAGCTTAAAAGAATACATGACTTACCTTATACTGTGTTTAATGATGGCCAAGAAAAAAAAATTAATCTCATGATAATTTTGGCTTCTAAGGGGGCCAACAGGTGACCAATACTGAAACAAAAGCAAGCATTATTAAAAGGGCCATGAGAAACAT
Source organism: Polypterus senegalus (assembly GCF_016835505.1). Taxonomy (NCBI): domain Eukaryota; kingdom Metazoa; phylum Chordata; class Cladistia; order Polypteriformes; family Polypteridae; genus Polypterus; species Polypterus senegalus. The sequence continues at coordinate 241,912,270 of NC_053154.1, forward strand.
CTAAAGTTACTCAAGTCACATAATCTACACTAGTTATACAGATGTATACTCAAAACTTATAAAATGCTTGAAAAAAGAAGCTCTTTGAAATGGGATGAAGCTTTTGAACTGAATAATAGATGAAGGTGGACCTTCATGTCTAGTCACCCAGCCAATCTTGTGCCATAAATCAATGCTCATCACTCTTTGACTAAGCTTTAAATGATGGCTCATATATTCTTCAGACCCATCTACAGAGTTTTCGTTTTCATTAATTAACTGAATTGTTGTATACAGCTTCCAACTAAGTCTTCTTCATTGCAATGCCATACAATATTGTCTAACATATTTTTTACAGCACTTGGCAACCACCTAGAACACAGAAATAAAATGTAATCCTCCCTTTTCTCACTGTTGCTGTTAATAACTAAATAATTTTATGCTAATTGCAATTATTTTCTCAGAATTCCAACATGAATGTACAGTTGATAAAATTTAAAAAGTCCCTGAAGCTGCTCACAGCTTTTTTAAAAAAGAGGTAATTTTTATCATTCTCAGCTAAATCACATAAAATAAAATCAACCCATGGGAATATGTTTATATCCACGTATCCTGCATCTACTAATCCATTTTTGTTTGATACTCAAATGAAGTTTGATTCTAACACCAAAAATTAATTCAGGCAAATACAAAATCACATTAAACAATAAGAACCTATTTCTGTCCCATGCCGCACAAGAATCCCACTCACACACTAAATGTATTATCCTGCTTGCTTATTTTGTGGTAGGAGGAATAATCTAGAAAAAAAGAAGTCTAGAGACCAAAAGATGAGATGTAGTCAAAATCAGGCAAAGGTCATAATCAGAAAAGACAAAATACTGTCATTGAAACCTAACTGAAAAGCAGCCAAATAAATATAGCTTAGGGTCTTTAACCAGAAAAGTAAACTATAGGAATCACAACTTCTTCGTCTTTCGGCTGCTCTCGTTAGGGGTTGCCACAGCAGATCATCTTCTTCCATATCTTTCTGTCCTCTGCATCTTGTTCTGTTACACCCATTCACCTGTATGTCCTCTCTCACCATATCCATCAACCTCCTCTTAGGCCTTCCTCTTTCCCTCTTACCTGGCAGCTCTATCCTTAACATCCTTCTCCCAATATGCGGACAGAAATACAAAACTATAGGAATCACAACAAAGAGAGTTTTTAGGGTTGGTATCTGCAATCTCAGAAACTGACAGGATGTCAGGAGCATCCTTTCACGCCATTGTATTTCTGTTTTTGTTTTGTAAAATTACTTTGCTATTTTGTTTTGGGAATATTTTTATTGTTTATATTTTTGTTTTGAAATTTTCCATAATGCTGTTTGTTTCTTTATGGTTACTGCCATTTTGACTACAGTTGCTATGATGTGTTAGCTGATTGCTCTGGAATTTGTCCCGAAAATTGCACTGTATGATTTCTTTGGCACAACAGTAAGTCAGTGTTGCCCTTCATATGGCACAAATGACTCTGGATTCTCTATAAACAATTAGTCCCTTCTAGATTTAGGGTTTAGGACTTTAGTAAATGTGTCACTAGATATCTTGATTCTTCTGGTTTTGATATTTTTGACCAATATTCCTCTGTTTTCCCCCTTAATATTTTAACATTGCTCTCTCTATCAGTCCTTTACATCTCCAGATCCATTAAAAACATTTCTGTGCCTCTTTTTCTTTTTTAGTCTGAACAATAAGTGACAAATTATTTCACATTAGTAAGTATATGAGCAACCTCTTACCCATTTCTTCAACGCTGAAGAGAAGGCACTTGAGAAAATCATGTGTAATTTGAGAACATTATCAGTTATATCTTCTAAACCCATTTAAGGAATTGACAATATGTTATGAACACCACGTTGGTAGTTGGTGCTCATTGACATTTTTAAGGATATAAAAATCAGGAGAAAAAAGCAGCTAAAGAAGCAAGGAAAAGTGTAGTCTGATGATAGCCTAGAGTTTCAAATATCAAAGCAGAAAACTGAACGTAACTTTGAGACTAAAAAAACCCAGAACCAGAAATCTTTGTCTAAATAAATTCAATGTAGAAGGTGCCCAAGGTAATAATGGTTGTTTCCGTGCATAATGCTATTTTTGTGGTGTCACCAACAGAATGATAAAATTAGGAAATACTATCAAAAATGCACAAAAACTTAAAAAAAAAATACTAAATGATTCCAAGGACTGAAAACAAGGATACTATACTGTATTTGCTCTGTCACTGACAACAAAAATTATTTTGTTGCCTAAAACTTAACTATCCAAAATACCAAATACTGTCACTCATCTTCCAAGCATTCTACAGACAAGTTATTCTTCACTGATGCACTGAGTTCATGCAGATAAAAAGGTGATTTTTTGTGATAGCTTTTCATCCAAACATCAGTTGTCACAACCCTACTTTTTCTGTGACAGGTGTAATTTCATCTCTAGCTCCTGCCCCTTATCACTTACATGCCATGGCACCACTGCAGGAGGTTCCACTATTGCACTAACATTAAATTTTCTGGTTATATGTATTATGTCAAACAAATGCTGCATAAAATCAATAAAACTCTTGCAAGACACCATGTCAGAAAGTAGAATATCATAAGAAGTAAAATAAACACATTTAATGCTTATCTAATTTTTTTGGGGTTATTTGTTACTTTTGTTTTGGCTATTTTGTGTTTTCTTTTTTTCTTTGGCAATACTGCATGAGTGACATCTTAGAATTGAACTCTAAGGGCATTATATGTTAAAAGTTTTAATCATATATCACAGCAAGGAAACACTAGGCAGTCCCTTGTCTTGTCAATCAGAATGGGAAATAACTGCTATATGTCCTCTATTTTCTTAGGTTATTTTAAAGGCTTTGAAAGCCCTTTTAACCTTGCTTATATTAATTTTAGCTACCTCAGCCAACATGTACTTTGACATAACTCCTTGCATGACAGGAATATTTACTGCAGTCTGTGTCTGGATTATAATTGGAAGCTCTTTGTTGTCACCCACCTCACCGCCTAAAAAAGCAAGTGGCACATGTATGACCCCCAATGCCCCTCACAAAAGTCTGACCTGAATGTGACATCAAACAAAGCACTTAAGGGAATTATAGACTTTCCAAACAGAAAGTGCTTGAACTTAGCCATTAAACAAAAGTTATGTATCAATCTTTGAATTTTGCTTTTTTGGATCGTGACATTTAAGTCTGAATTTTCACCTCAAATTGTAGATTGTTATTTTCTTTGGGGATAAAAGTAAGCCCTATGTATCACTATAATATAATTATTCTATTAGACACTCTTTATTTTGTTACTTAAAAATGGCTAAAATACAGTAAATATTCACTGCCTTTCCAAAGTGTGACAATATTGTTAGACTTCCTACAAGTCTACTAAAGGTCAATTTTGATTTGACTAAGAGCAGTGGATGTGCTTCAGTTGTGCACACTCTACCTTAACTCTTTCAGGGCTGATGTTGACTTTTGTCAAAAGGAGGAGTTGACGATGGTAATCGACTGTAAACTGTGACAAAACCAACCGTTATGTTTTAGCTGACATCTGGCGAGAGAATAAAGGGAATGCGTAAAGCAAAATACTCTGTGGACGATGTTTAGCCTATTATCTCTGAACTGGACTGTAACTTGTCGGACTCAGATTTTGATACAAGTGATTGAAAACGAATGTCAGGTTCCAGCTTCAGCTGATTGGTCCCCAGCTAATCGTTGTACTGACAATGTTTTCCAGGGAGGACTGCCACTTAACAATGATAAGAGGTAGAAACCAGATTGCAATGCACTGTGACCGTGTCACAAACTGGCAGCCACAGCATGCAGCAACCGACCTTTTATGTTGATTTCTGTGTGAAACCATTGCTTTTCAGAAACTATGTTTTTATGGAAAAAATATTCAACCCTGAAAGAGTTAGTGGTGCCCCATTTTATGAATAACCTGGATTAAATATTTTATCATTTTTAATTTCTGAGATTAATTGGCCCAGTGTTGATGTTTGCTTAAGTATGTCCTGTGGCAGGTTGATGAAGAAGAATTGCACCCAGAGCTGAATGGGCAGGCACCAATACCCTATGATTCCCCAGTTGGATAAGCAAGCTAGAAAATAAATGGATTTGTATTCTTATGTAAGGCACTCCATTCACAGTATATTACAGAAATCTATCAAGAAAGCTGAACAAACCTGTTGTGAAGAACACGTTGAAAACAAGGCGAGGAGAACAGCACATTTATGGAGCATAAATGTACTGCAAACATCTGAGGGAGTGAAAGAGTTTGGTGTCTCTGTTTTCTACATTTAGTCTAAGCAATAACAGGCTTACAAGTCTACCATAATCAAGACACCTTTTTCCTTTTTCTTTTTAATAGAATGCCTTCAAGTTCTCTATTGTACCATACTCTGCCATCTGTTTCTCCTTTTTACTATAAAAAATCTGTTGAACAACCCTGTCAATTAAAACTAAGGTCAACTGCACAACCCTGTTTGTTTATTAATTGCAGTTTGCGTGTATATTTTAAATCAAACAGTTACTGAAAGCCCTGAGGTGGAAGGAGGTGAACAACATATGCAGTGAAGGAATCTGCTGTATTCTCTTACATGAACCCAAGTGGGAAAAGCAATGCATTGCAGGAGTTTTTACCCACATCATTAAATGTCACAATATATGCAAGAATGTTCAGCGGTACTTTACCCCTCAATCTAATATTGTTCAACTTTTCACAAAATAAATTGTTTATCTTAAAAGCCAGAATCATTAAAATACATTCAAACACACATTGAAGCTAATGCTTACTAAGGCATTTTGAAGAAATATCATCACATTTACTGTAATGACAAAGTGTTACCACATCTCAGTATAAGATTACAATTATATCATAAAACATTCTGAGGTTTGGAGCCAAGTGACATGAAGGGCAGAGTCAATGCCCATCACTTAAAATAATGAGCCTTTGCATCATATTTTAATGGCTCCGAATACAGCTGCAGAATATCTATTGTGTATTATCATATATCCTAAGACAGCAGTAAATGATGTTTAAGAAGTAGTCTCAAAATATAGACAGAAATCATTAAAATTGCATATAATAGAGCAAAAAAGGTTATGTTCACAAATTCTTCTCTAGCATTTCCGTTTGTTTTACGAATGTAATCTTTAGCTTCCAAAAACAAATCTCATATCTGTACAGAATTTCAATTACAGTAAAATCTTTTGTTCTCTTAAACTACAATCCACAACCCAATAAATGTATTCCTTGATTAACAATTCACTGAGGTTGAAGCTCTGAAAGTAAATGAAGCTGTATTATCAAGACACTGCCAGTAATGAAAACATATTTCAGAAATACTGAATCTTTAATGAATGAAAACGAATAAAGTCAATGCTTCTTTTTCAGAGCTGTCCTTTAATAATGTTATGATGACTCTGAATTATAGCAGCATTTTTACTTATTGACTACTTACTTTAAACCGTACATTTAATTCTGCTCACTAAATGAACAAACTAGTAAAAATAGTCACAATTTAGTGGAAATAGCTTTTTTTTCTTCCCAGTAGTGTATTACATTCAGGAAATAAAATATGCTGTACACATATTTAAAGACACTTTAATTTAAATTATGAATGTTCCCAATGGGAAATTTGCTTTAATTACATTTTAATTAATTACATATAGTTCTCAATTATCTATATGGTAACTAAACGTAATTGGATTGTCTGAAAATGGATGCTCATTATCCAGGAAAATTAACACTCCTGTAATAATATATTATTACAATATTCATCACAACCTGTATGTAAATAATGTTCTAAACTCCAATGTTGTATGCAGGGAAATAATCCATATATAAATATATAGTCATATGTGTTAGGTATGAAATATGCTGAAAGTTCATTTTCACGTAGTAACTTCCACTGATAACAAACCTAAAGAGCAAAAGCTAGAACCTGCTGTAATGGATGAAATGACATCACAGCCCCTTCACTGAACAGCAGTGAAAGCTTCACTTGTCCAAAAGAATATTTCCACAGCTCATGAATCTCATCTATCTCTCATTTCATTCACCAAGTAAACTTTTGTAAAGATGATACTGCTGACATTTTTCAACACTCTTCAACTGCCAATGTCATTAAATCAGAACAATACAGAAATGAGAATAAAATACATGTAAAATTTATTTTCAACCCATATTTTGTTTCAACAGTGCTATGCAAAAAATAAACTTAATTGAATTGAAATTGAACTGAACCAGGGTCAAATCGAGAAACATTCTTTGTTGCCAGAGAACACAAAAGAATTGATAACCAAAGTCTTTACTCTATTGTAACATTCACAAACTTTGTCAGCCAAGAAGTGAACAATGCTAATCTTTGTATCATCATGGTAATACTGTCACAGGTTGCACAGTTGTGAGCATCCTCTCTAGCAACTGCCCCGCCAGGCATGCACTACAAAAATTACAAAATGGAGCAACCAGAGCGAAAATCAAAATGATGTTCGATGAAATGTGTACCATTTTCAACATTGTCATTCAAAACATTCTTAAGCAGGAAACTAATATGACCTTTACATTCCTTGGTCACCAAAAGCTTCAAAATGATGCGTTAATTAATTTTTTGGGTCCAAAATAAAAACTGTAAAATGTCATGCATGGGCATCCGAGAATCACCTTCCAGGCTCAAATAAGATCTGCAATACCCCACCAGGAAAAGAGGGAGCACCACTACCAACAGCATTGTCTCTTTTTCTCTTTTCTCTTCTGTAGCTCAAAGAAGCCACGCATTAAGTTCACCTAAGCCCTGCACACTGCCATTAAAGCCCTATTTCTTCCGGTGGGGACCATATAAATTCGAGAACTCCTGCAAGATGGTGTCTCAGTCGAAGAATCGCAAACGCACCATACAGAGCTTCCTTTATCGGACCCGCTCAAGAGAGGAGAAACTTTAGAAAAGCAGCAAAAGCGGCAAAGGCACCTGATACACCTCCTTTCTGTTGTGCCACTGTACGCTCATTTCTGTTCAGTTTTTCGGACTATGAGTCTTTTGACTCCTTTGCTCTTAACAAAAAATGACAGCAATGTCCATATCATGACAATATGCAGTTTTCCCTCAGTTTATTTTAAAAATAAAAAATCATTGCATTTGACATGAAAGGAAGACTGGCAACAGACAAAATTCTGAATACCACTAATTTCTTCAGCTTGTACATTTTCATTCAGAACCGAACAATTCCATTGTAGTAAATTCTCTCCAACACCTGGGAGTTTAGCCTTTCCTTTTTTAACATCACTCTGTAGATATTATTTTTGTTTCATAGTATTCATTTTAGGTTTTATTATTGATGTTTTATTTCTTATGAGACTTCTTACTACTTTTTATGACAGCTACCATTGTAATTTTTTTCTATTTTGATTCCTATATATATGGAGTTTGCATTTTAAAAGAAGCAAACAAAAGACATACTGAATTAAATGAAACCAGAAGGAAATGGGGAAACAGAATCCTGATATTGTCACTTCAGCAAAATAATGCATAATATGTTATTTTTTGACATTTCACAACCTTGTCTTGGATGTTTATAGCATATTATGCTTCATTTCATGTGTTTAGGGGCTTATTCCAATATATAGGACAATAAAAGAAATAAAAAGCACATCCAAATGTAACATATGGCATATATGTCATATAATTTGACACTTATTATGTTATATTTTCCATGCATAGCATAATTAATTCTCCAGATATCAACATTCTGAAAGAAAAAAAAAGTAATTTGATATAATGATCATGTATTTGAATGAAAAATGTTGATATTATCTTGAATTAAATTAAGATAATATATAATAGTATTACCAAACATGGAGATGGACAGAGAGTTTGTTTTTTGTTATGATCACCATATTACCATTTGCAAGTACAATAAAAACGCTAAGCTCTTGTGGCCTGAGGAAGGAGCACCCTTCAAGCAAATCCCAAACAGAGATTAAACATGTATACAATTAATAGTATAAAATATGTGAATACAGGAGAGTGCTGGGTATAAAAAGGGGAAAAATATCAAATCTCATATTCATCTGGGCCTGAATAAACAAGCAGTGATTTCCCATCCATCTGGTATGGTGGGTCTCCCATTTGCCTACTTGAATGTATCAGGTATTTCTCCTCCTCCTCCTTTTCTAGTCTCCCCTCCTCCAACAAGGTTTACTTCCAGCTACAAGTAAATCCAGTCAATGGTGCTTAGGTCATTTTAAATCCATTCCTGAAACTGTTCAACAGAATGTCTAGTTAATACTTCAAGGGTCAGGAAAGTGCTACACAACTCCTGGGATCATCCTCTAAAAGTGTCCACTGTGGCCTAAAGGTGTCCCTGTGATCCCAAACTCTGGTCTTCTGTTAAATGGCCAGTCAATAATCTGAACATTTGGACATTGTAACGATGAGCAGGGAGACACAGGGCTCCAGGAATACTTTGTAATGTCACCAGTGTCTTAAAGATACATTAGTGCTTTGGGATCAAGTAACTCCAAGGCTTACACAGTATTGCATTGTACAGCTCCCTGTTGATGGTGGCTTTCTATCATTGGCAATGACAATATTGCCAATAGCTTGTCACTTGGGCATGCTATAGGCCTAACTCCTGTTCTTCACTATGGCATTGTAATTGCAATTACATACAGTGCATCTGGAAAGTATTCACAGCGCATCACTTTTTCCGCATTTTGTTATGTTACAGCCTTATCCCAAAATGGATTAAATTAATTTTTTCCTCAGAATTCTACACATAACACCCCATAATGACAACGTGAAAAACGTTTACTTGAGATTTTTGCAAATTTATTAAAAATAAAAAAATTGAGAAAACACATGTACATAAGTATTCACAGCCTTTGCCATGAAGCTTAAAATTGAGCTCAGGTGCATCCTGTTTCCCCTGATCATCCTTGAGATGTTTCTGCAGCTTAATTGGAGTCCACCTGTGGTAAATTCAGTTGATTGGACATGATTTGGAAAGGCACACACCTGTCTATATAAGGTTTCACAGTTGACAGTTCATGTCAGCGCACAAACCAAGGATGAAGTCAAAGGAATTGTTTGTAGACCTCCGAGACAGGATTGTCTCGAGGCACAAATCTGGGGAAGGTTACAGAAACATTTCTACTGCTTTGTAGGTCCCAATGAGCACAGTGGCCTCCATCATCCGTAAGTGGAAGAAGTTCGAAACCACCAGGACTCATCCTAGAGCTGGCCGACCATCTAAACTGAGCGATAGGGGGAGAAGGGACTTAGTCAGGGAGGTGACCAAGAACCCGATGGTCACTCTGTCAGAGAAGCTCCAGAGGTTCTCTGTGGAGAGATGAGAACCTTCCAGAAGGACAACCATCTCTGCAGCAATCTACCAATCAGGCCTGTATGGTAGAGTGGCCAGATGGAAGCCACTCCTTAGTAAAAGGCACATGGCAGCCCATCTGGAGTTTGCCAAAAGGCACCTGAAGGACTCTCAGACCATGAGTAACAAAATTCTCTGATCTGATGAGACAAAGATTGAACTCTTTGGTGTGAATTCCAGGCGTCACGTTTAGAGGAAACCAGGCACCGCTCATCACCAGGCCAATACCATCCCTACAGTGAACCGTGGTGGTGGCAGCATCATGCTGTGGGGATGTTTTTCAGCGGCAGGAACTGGGAGACTAGCAGGATAAAGGGAAAGATGACTGCAGCAATGTACAGAGACATCCTGGATGAAAACCTGCTCCAGAGCGCTCTTGACCTCAGACTGGGGCGACAGTTCATCTTTCAGCAGGACAATGACCCTAAGCACACAGCCAAGATATCAAAGGAGTGGCTTCAGGACAACTCTGGGAATGTCCTTGAGTGGCCCAGCCAGAGCCCAGACTTGAATCCGATTGAACATCTCTGGAGAGATTTTAAAATGGCTGTGCACCGACGCTTCCCATCCAACCTGATGGAGCTTGAGAGGTGCTGCAAAAAGGAATGGGCGAAACTGGCCAAGATAGGTGTGCCAAGCTTGTGCCATCATATTCAAAAAGACTTGAGGCTGTAATTGCTGCCAAAGGTGCATCGACAAAGTATTGAGCAAAGGCTGTGAATACTTATGTACATGTGATTTCTCAGTTTTTTTTTATTTTTAATAAATTTGCAAAAACCTCCAGTGGCACTGTATACCACCAGGTTCTTTTTTACTCTTCTTAATGAGTTTATAAAAGATAATTGTCGAGTTCAGTGTTATGTTACTATGTTAATTACTGCAAGCAACCACTTTTAATATATATATGTAGATATAGAAGAACACTACCTGTCATATTTAAAGAAATACATGGCATTGTCCCCAATTAAAGATCTGTCATTTTGGTGTTCTTCTTCAACTTCTTTTTTTTGCCTTAGCTATAGAAATATCTATACAATACCATACTATTTTCTAACTAAACTTAATCCTGAGCAGGGTTACAAGTAAATTATCATCCTAAATAGGAAAAAATATTTTATAACTAACATTTTACTTTAAATGGTAGTTCAGTAAAATTGCTAAAAGAGTAACACTACTGCTCAGATGTCTTGAATGTCTTTGTGACTGCATGGTTGGCATTGTCTTGTTGGAAAATGCCATGTGGCCAGTGTGCATGTGAATGGTTATATTGTAGTTGATGGGATCTTTTTTGACTTTTGAATTTTGTTTTATTTTTCACCATTTTACCTTTGGACTGTATGTTTGTTTTCCTGTCATAATGCTGTTGTACATCAGGAAGGCCATCTGGAGTAAAATTTTGCCAGATCAATATGCGGACAACAATACAGATTTCCTTACTGGACTGGTCGAGGCACTGGTTAAAAACGGGCACTAAAAGAACTGTTAGCCAACAGGGTGCTGGCAGAAATTGGGCTACTGTTGGCCAAAGAAGGAGAAACTGAGGGTAGGAACTTTGAATGTTGGCAGTAAGACTGGTAAGGGGAGAGAGTTAGGTGATTTGATGGAGCAAAGTAAGGTTGATATAATGTGTGTGAAACAGACTAAATGGAAGAGAAGCAAGGCCAGGTGGATCAGAGGTGGATTCAAATTGTTCTGTCATGGTGTGGATGGAAGGATAAATGGGGTAGGGGTTATTCTGAAGAAACAGTATGTCAAGAGTGTTTTGGAGGTGAAAAGAGTGTCAGACAGAGTGATGATTATGAAGCTGGAATTTAAAGGTGTGATGATGAATGTTTTTAGTGCATACGCACCGCAAGTTGGGTGTGCAATGGATGAGAAACACGATTTCTGGAGTGTTTTGGAATAAGTGATGGAAAATGTACCCAAGGGACAGAAAGTGGTGATTGGAGCAGATTTCAATGGACATGTTAGTGAAGGGAACAGAGGAGATGAGGATGTGAAAGTTAGGTATGGTATCAAGGAGAGCAATGAAGAAGGTCGTTGTGATAGTGGATTTTGAAAAAAGGATAGACATGGCTGTGGTGAATACGTATTTCAAGAAGAGGGAGGAACATAGAGTGATGTACAACAGTGGAGGAAGATGCACACAGGTAGATTATATCCTATGCAGGAGGGCCAATCTGAAGGAGATTGAAGACTCCAAAGTGGTGGCAAGGGAAATATAGTTAGGCAGCATAGAATGGTGGTCAGTAGGATGATGCTGGAGATCAAAAAGAGGAGGAGAGTAAGGACAGAGCCAAGGATAAGATAGTGAAAGTTGAAAAAAAGAAGACTGCAAGGTTGAGTTCAGGGAGGATGTAAGACAGGCACTGGGTGGCAGTGAAGAGTTACCAGACAGCTGGGCAACTGCAACAGAAGTAGTAAAGATGACAGCAAGAAGGGTGCTCAGCGTGACATCTGGACAGAGAAGGAGGTGAAGGAAACCTTGTGGTGAAATGGGGAAGTACAGGAGAGTATACTGAGGAAGAGGTTGGCAAAGAAGTGGGGTAATCAGGAAGATGCAGAAAGTACACAGGAGTACAAGGAGATAATGCATAGGGTGAAGAGAGAGGTGACAAAGGCTAAAGAAAAGAAAAGGGAGAAAAGGACCTGTATTGATTGGCTAGACAGAGGGACCAAGCTGAGAAAGATGTGCAGCAGGTTAGATTGATAAAGGATAACGATGGAAATGCATTCACAAGCGAGGAGGGTGTGTTGAGCAGATGGAAAGAGTATTTTAAGAGGCTGATGAATGAAGAAATGAGAGAGAGAAAAGGCTGAATGATGTAGTGATAGTTAATCAAGAAGTGCAATGGATAGGCAAGGAGGAAGTAAGAATAGCTATGAAGAGGATGTGGAAGGATGGAGGTGTTTAGGAGAAATGGCAGTGGAGTTATTAACTAGATTGGTTAATGGAATCTTGGAAGTGAGAGGATGCCTGAGGAGTGGAGAAGAAGTGTATTGGTACCAATTTTTAAGAATAAGGGGGGTGTGCAGAGCTGTAGTGTCTACAGTGGGATAAAATTGATGAGCCACACCATGAAGTTATGAGAAAGAGTAGTGGAAGTTAGGTTAAGAAGGGAGGCGATGATTAGTGAGCAGCAGTATGGTTTCATGCCAGGAAAGAGCACTACAGATGCTGTGTTTGCTCTGAGGGTGTTGATGGAGAAGTATAGAGAAGGCCAGAAAGAGTTGCAATGCATCTTTGTGGACCTGGAGAAAGCACATGACAGGGTGCCTCGAGAGGTGTTGTGGTATTGTATGAGGAAGTCGGGAGCAGCAGAGAAGTATGTAAGAGTTGTAAAAGATATGTACAATGGAAGCGTGACTGTGATGAGGTCTGCGGTAGGAGTGACGGGTACATTCAAAGTGGAATTGGGATTACATCAGGGATCGGCTCTGAGCCATTTCTTATTTGCAATGGAGATAGACAGGATGACAGACTAGATTAGACAGGAGTCCCCATGGACTATGATGACACTGTGATCTGTAGCAAGAGCAGGGAGCAGGTTTAAGAGACCCTGGAGAGGTGGAGATATGCTCTAGAGAAGAGAGGAATGAAGGTCAGTAGGAACAAGACTGACTAATATGTGACAGACGGGTATCAGCAAGAGTGAAAGGGAAGATCTACAGGATAGTCGTGAGACCATCTATGTTATATGGGTTGGAGACAGTGGCACTGACCAAAAAACAGGAGACTGAGCTGGAGGTGGCAGAGTCAAAGATGGTAAGATTTGCATTGGGTGTGACGAGGATGAATAGCATTAGGAACGAGTACATTAGAGGGTCAGCTCAGGTTGGACGATTTAGAGACAAAGTCAGAGAGGAGAGATTGCATTGGTTTGGACATGTGCAGAGGAGAGATGCTAGGTATATGGGAAAAGGATACTCAGGATAGAGCTGCCAGGCAAGAGGAAAAGAGGAAGGCCTAAGAGAAGGATTATGGATGTGGTGAGAGAGGACATGAAGGTGATGGGTGTAACAGAGCAGGATGCAGAGGACAGGAAGATATGGAAAAAGATGATCTGCTGTGGCAACCCCTAATGGGAGCAGCTGAAAGAAGCAGAAGAAAATGCTCTTCTACCACATTACCATGTGATGTGGCCCCATTCTGGGGATGCTTATATCCATTTTCTAGCATTACACTTTCCAGAAGTCATAACATGTGAAATTAGGGTTGACACAACAATATATACAGTAATTGACACAACAATATATAATTCAGTTCTGAGTGAAGAATCTCAACCACCTTTGTAGATAATACCTAGAAAACCATCATAAAAATGCCCACATTTTCTGACCTTGTTCCTGGTTACCATTTTGGCTATGTTATTTAAGTTCCTGTGTTTTGAACCTCACTAGTTTTTTTTTTTTAATTTTGACTATAGGGGGCTTTGCCTCCTGTTCACTTTGCTTCCCAACCTCCTAGCCTGCGCTACATGCCAGCCACTTTGCATCTCTGCTGCTTGCTTTGAGGAATTCACTTTCACCAAACAACAAATCTTAAATCTTGTGGACAGGCCTCTTCATTTTGAGAAGAAACACTACTTTTCCCTGATGGCAACACGAATTGGACAATCTTACTTAAATTTTAAATCTGAACAATATATTCGATCACTTTTTGCTGTTCCATTATTTCACCGAGTAATAAGTTCTGTTTGTTTGCGCTAATGTGATCTTTACTATCATCTTTTTGAGATTTTCGAATTTTAGTACTTTCATTATCTCTAACCTGCTCTGCATGTGTATTGCGCCAACATTTTTGAACCACTTTACGACGTTCTACTTTATCATCTACTCTTTGACATTTATTTCCGGCCCCAGGTGTGGTTAAATCTCTTGGCACAAAGTCGCATCTCACAGGACTTGAAAGTATCTCTCTGAAAACGTCATGTCTCATCCCAGGCTAAAAAGTCTTGTCTCGTTCCAGGATTTTTTTTATATAATAGAGAGATTTAATTTTTCAGTTTTAGTTACTGTACTTTTGGCCTGATAATTACTCCTTCAATTAGTACAGCAGGCTGGTCAACTGCTAATAATGAGTGGTCAGTTGAAGACATTCTAATAAATTCTGTGAGACATTGTGCCAAAGTCCAAGGCATTACCCAAAGATTCACAGAAAACACCATGACTGTGAATACAAAATGAAGCATTAATGTTGGCAATGTGATGATCTGCTCAATCCAACTTTTTTCTCCTTATGGTGTGCCTATCAGCTTCACAGCTCCTTTCTGATTATCTCCTCTAGCATCATCACACTGTTACTTTAGTAAGGCAAACATGTCTTATGATACATCTTGCTGCCCATTTGACCTCACAAAGACCAATAATTTGACTCGTATCAAGCTGGTTCAGTTATTTTAGGAAGACTTCATACTGTATATAATTGAACTATTCTTGACATTCTTTATTGATAGTGTCCTGTGAACACAATGATGTAAGAATGGGTATTGTTTTTTACTGTCTACCTAATGGACAGCACTCTAATGTATTAAAGAGATTCTTATCTGTATGTTTATAAATATATTTTACACATATATATTATACCTATAGATCTAACTTTTGGAGGTGCTTGAGTATACAAGATTAAAAAAAATCTCTTTGTAAAACCATCCATTGTTGATTATATTTACTATCAATAACTTACAAGGTTCTAGGCCCCTTTCAGTTTATTGTCTCTCTAAATTGTATTTGTCACATCAGAAATGACTAGAGAAGCTTCTGAAGTAGGGCTCTAGCGAGCAAACTGATGTCAGATGAACTCCAATCGTTATCATCTTGAATGAATTTTATGTAGTACACAATATAGTATGTGCACCTAAAGGGAAGGAACAATCAATGATAGGCCACAACCTAGAAATATGTTATGAGACCCAAAATACTTAACACAACATTAAATGCAAACCTATCCAGTGTCAAAATAATTACTTTCCTCTTCAGCTTTCTCCTCTCTGTCACTCTCAAACATAAGCACATGCACACACACACACACACACCTTCTAGCCTTTCCTATTTTTATCTGTCAGTGAACCCTCATCTCAAAACACTGCTCAACCCCAGACTCACAATGGCATTGGCATGAGAAGGCATTTGATGGTCCCCTGGAGTCACTTATAGCTTGGGTAAGAATTACTTATGAGATTATGAATCGTAAGAACTGGTCATTAACATTTCTGAGCCAAAAAGACACAACAGCCTCTGGTAGTGCCTGAGCCATTAAAGAACCAGGCCACATAGCTTTTGAGCTACGCCTCTTAAAAGGACAACATCTTTCCACACCTTTTACGCAAACATTGTATGCTACCACCTTAACAGGCAGGGGGGAAACAATATGACTCTGCCTGGTCTCACTGAATCTCACTTTTTGAAACAGCATTATGGTTGCACTTTCAAGCTTGAACCATGTGCTAAAAACTTTTGGCAAAAAGGCATTCTGCTACTCTGACCATCTTCTGTGATTTTATCCTGTTTTTACATGCCAGGGCATCACTGGCACTTGTTGAGTTGTCTGCCCTTTAGCAACCTAATCAATCAATCAATCAACATTTATTTATATAGCACATATTCATACAAAAAAATGTAGCTCAAAGTGCTTTACAAAATGAATAGAGAAATAGAAGACACAATAAAAGATAAACATAAGTCAACATTAATTAACATAGAATAAGAGTAAGGTCCGATGGCCAGGGTGGACAGAAAAACAAAAAAAACTCCAAAGGCTGGAGAAAAAAATAAAATCTGTAGGGGTTCCAGACCAAGAGACCGCCCAGTCCCCTCAAATGTAAGTGTATTACATTTTCTCCCTGTTCATAATGAACTCTTTACATAACTGTTGATCCTACATATCGCAGTCCTGAGACATGTACTATATCATGTTTACTGCCTCTGTCCCCTACCTGGCACTACTGGCACCTGCATTAGCATGGCCACAAATGTTGCCACAGAAGATGCATGGCTCTATATCATTATTTGAGCTTTATTCAGGCCTGTCTATTGTCATCCTTATCTCCCTTGCAAACCCTTTCCCACCACAAAACCTTTTATAAAATATACATGCCATAAATTACAATAAAACATTGCATAATGTCACCATTTTCAAAAACATATTTAATCTGAATTAAGAATATTAACAGCAAATACATCACAAGGTTGTATTTTATGTTTTAAGACTTGTTAAATTAGAAAATATAAAAAAAAAAAATTAACAAAAACATACTCAAAGACACAGTGACAATATTATTGCAAGGGCAAGATTGGAGTCATGCAAGAATACAACCTGAGCAGCCATTAAAGAAAAGTTGGGCCCAAACATTTGTAAGCTTCTCATACATTGCAAGGTGTCAATATTACATCAGAACTGGAAGAATGCTTTACTAGAAATCTAAATACAATGCAAAAGCTCACAGAGTTCACTGAATAGTAAACAGTCAGCAGACTGTTAGCAACCTAAGGTTAAGTGATGATTATAGTCTGTAACAGACCTTTAAAATTAGGTATGTGCTGACAGGACAAAAAGTTTCTAGGAGCAGGATTTACTTTACCAAAAAAAAATATTTTCCCTGCCATTTATTTATCAAATGTATGGTTAAAATACTCAAATAAATGCAAGTATTTTATGTAATTAATGTTTAAGACAATGAACATATTTTGCTAGGACCATGTTGACTTTCTATGAATGAAGTCCAGGAATGCTGACAGAAGGCCTATCATTTCCTTTCTTTCCTTCAGGTGATAGCACCATGATTAGGAGTAGAACCGTGTTATTCATTTAAAGCTACTGAATGACAGGGACTGTCAGACAGAGAGTTAGATTAGTTTATATGTAGTCAAAGATCTGCTGACTACGGCTGTAAAGGTGAGTCTGAGGCTTGGCTAGGATGTACTGTAGAGGTGAAGATGGAAAGCTGTTCTAATTTAGAAACTAAATCAGGAGGACAGCTGTAAACAAAGGATGACTGGCTTGGTGGAAAACAGATCAGTACTGAGAGACTGACAGAAAGAGAGAGAGAGAGCGAGCAAGATGGGAGGTGAGTGGATGAGTGCCTTGTTGTGCTACTTGGGGAGGTTGATCAGTGGGTGAACCACTTTCATTATAGGAAAAGAGTTATAGCTTTTGTGAGAATGACCTGTAGCAGGAGTGGGCAAACCCATGGGGTGAATCCAGGTGTGTGCCAGGGGTAACAGTGGCCCCTGGGCTACTCTTAGAAACATCTAATATTCCAACACTTGAGAAGTTGTCTTAACAAGATGATATCACAGCTGCTGTAAGCATAGTAAGTTGCCATGCAGTGTCAATGAAAAAATTAATTAAATAACCTAAGCCTTTATCACTCAAATACATAGACTGTAGCAAAGATGTAACTGTGTATATTTGTAGATGCTTGCTTGCCTTTGGATCCTTGAAGGTACTTGGGTCAGGATTTGCTCCCAAAACTTTGTAAGCATTCTTTGCACATGCCATCATTATTTGGTAGCACACACAACTCTGGTAAGGTGTTTTCACAAATGAAAATTTGTAAAAGCAATTACAGGAGTCTACTAACAGATACAAATCTTTGCAGTACATTAATTGTTGGGATGTTCAGCATTTCAGCTGCTTTTAAAAGTTGGTGCGGAAGCAAGCAGTCTTATGCTCATGACAAGAACAATGTCAGAGTCCAACCACTTTTCTTTAAAATTGCTCTCTTATTGGTATTTCAGCATTGCCCTTAATAGCTTTCAATAAAAAAGCTTTGTAATTAAACCACTTCTTAGAGCATGTATTTTTAAAGTTAATGTTTTTCATTAACATGTGTGATAGATTGCCAGGGCTCCTAGGTACATCTAGATTACATGCAGTGCAATGTATGACTTATAATTGATAATTTGGCTAGCCAACAAAAAAGTGTGCCCACCTCCGACCTATATGGTCTTGTATTTTGAATTCCTCCTTATGTTTATCTTCCCATCGGTGAATTATTTTGGAGTATTATTTACAATAATAAGCACAAGTTTTAATATTTTGTTAACTTTTAAAATTATTTTTAGTGTGACAAGATGGCAAGTGAACACTTTTCCTTCTCCCTTGTCACATTTACACCGGTTAGTGTGGTGATGATGCTCAGTAAATACTGTTCATTTCCTTGGTTTTACACTGGTCTACACCAAAATTCCTACCGTAAAAAAGACATCCTGGATGAAAACCTGCTCCAGAGCGCTCTTGACCTCAGACTGGGGCGACAGTTCATCTTTCAGCAGGACAACGACCCTAAGCACACAGCCAAGATATCAAAGGAGTGGCTTCAGGACAACTCTGTGAATGTCCTTGAGTGGCCCAGCCAGAGCCCAGACTTGAATCCGATTGAAGATCTACCTTAGTGTGGTGATGATGCTCAGTAAATACTGTTCATTTCCTTGGTTTTACACTGGTCTACACCAAAATTCCTACCGTAAAAAAAAGGTCTTTATAGATTTAGGTGTCTGAATCCGTTTCTGAAATTGGAATTGTGCTGCCACAAACAATTTCTGTAAGACATCAGAATCAAAAACTTTATTTGCTTTTTTGAAAATAAGTTATGTTTGTGTGGCATAAGCATTTCAACATCCCAACATCTGTCTAAACACTGGTTGAGGTTGAAATAATCCAAAATCAAGTACAGTATTTGCTACACATTTTTACTCTCATTCAGTATATTTTTCTTTCCTCTTATTCCTTCAAAATATCTTGAGAAGTCATGCAAAATGACAGCTTTTATTGCCTAACTAAAAGGTGTCATTTTGCATGACTTTTTACTACATTCATAATGGCTAACACGGTACAACACCCTAATACTTCAAAATATCTTGAAATTTATATTTAGGAGGTTAGAAAGATGACTTTATTTGCCCCGAAGAGTAAGATCCTGTTGTTTATATGGTTTTTACAGAAATATACAAGGTTGGGTTGATCCAACCATTGTCTTTACCACGTAACAGGTAAGCAAATGGTAAAAGAATACACACCCTGAAAAAACTGGATGTGACAGAACAACTACATTGAATTCATCAAATTCCTTCAAATATATAAAGAAAACCTAAACATTTTGACAGCAGTGAAAAGCAGAGTTATGTTGCCAGGAGAAAAGTGCTTATGATGGAGTTGCCCATCGTAAATTGGTCTGAGAAGTTGGACAAGACAGAGACAAAAATCCATGATACTCATTATAGCTTCAATTTAACTTCAGTCAGAATCGGGACATGTAGACTCACAGACGGCGCTAGGCCAGTGTGACTTGTTCACCATTAGTGGTCTGCCTGATTTAAATCTGAAAGATGAATTGTTATTACATTTCTTTGCTGACAAGACCCCTCTTGTGGATGAGATCAGAACTGATAAAATGAATATACTGGATTTTGTTGGGATGTTTGAGTTAACACATCTTTTCAATGTTGCATAGAAAGCAATTGTAATGCCTTGCAAATTGGGGTGGTGATCACCATTTTTACTATGGTGTGTTCCACTTACTGGGGGATCACTTGCTTTCCTTCCTTGGGAAAACCAATAATGGAGACTAGAAGAGAATCTCATATGTAGGAGAATCACTATGGATTTTCACCAACTGTATAATAGTAGCAAAACTCTTAGTCCTTGCATGGATATTTGAAGGGCCAAATTGCCATTTGCCAATCCTTCTACATGTGCTTTGTGAACTTGTATAAGCTTATGACCGAATTACAGTGCAAGTATATTATGGAGTATTGGATTCTCTAGCCAATGCTGCATTCTATTCCATCCCTGTATTTGCGGAATGACAGATATGGTTCTATAATGGTGTTTACTGAAGCCAATTCAATGAGTGCATTGCACTCCTCAAAAAGAGTAAATGACCATTGCAGAGTACCAGCTGAGAAACATATAGGTTGAATCATCAGATGATGATGTTCTCTTAGATTAATTACATTGGAATGTATGTTGTTGGAATAAGAATTAGCCCCTCCAAATCTGAGGTAACGGTCATCTCCTAGAAAAAAAGTTGCTTGATCAACACAAGTAAGCTTTTGAAACGGGAGGAGCTGAAGCACCATAGGATATTGTTTACAAATGAGGGTAGAAGTGATCATGAAGTTTACCAAATAATCAGTATGCAATGGCTTCTCAGACATTATACTCTATGAAGCAGGAGACCACGTCTTCAGTTGGGGTTTGGGTAATCACCAAAAGAATTAAACTGCAAGTACAAGTCCCTAAAAAGGTTCCTACATTAGGCTCAGTCTCCCAAACTGCATCAGGATCTTCCCAGTACATGAGAGCATTAGAGTAGACAGACGTAGAGAAGCATGCTGTGTCTTTTAAAAGTAAGTTTATGTTAGGATTTTCGTTTTGAATATACTGTACTAGCCAACCCGCGGCGTACCATACGCCGCATAATCAGGCCGGTTTTTTAATGATTTTTAAGCACAGGGAGAAAATGAACATTTGAAAAATCGGTAATGTAATAAATCAGCAAGAAAAGCAACATTGTAACAATGCACGGAACGAAGCAACACACAATCGTCCATGACTGAAAACTGGCGGACCGTCCTCGCGCCTTCTCCTGCCAGACGGAGGAATGGGGGTAAACGGCGCTCAGTGTGGAACGGGAGGAGAGAAGAAGGACGTCCATTCAGCTCCGTCTGTCATGCTAGTCTGCTGATTTCTCGTTCAGTATGCACTGCCCGCTCATGTGCCCACCTCCAACTCGTCACTTGAGTCGTTGGCTGCTTTTCTACATATAATCCACCAAGACACCCGACCACGGTAGTAGCGAGGTGGGAGGAGGTGTGTACAAAGGGTTGGGACGCAACCAGTGGGAGCATATGAGTCGCACTTAGTGGGAATTCCACGGTTTGCAGGCCGAATGGGGTTCAACGGCTTACCCACCCCTGGTAGACACACATCATGCATAATTATTTATTGAATGCTAAACACTTCTGGAAAGACACGGTTGTCTAAAACGGGTTGGTGTGAGAATACAACAGTAAGTGAATGAAAAGATAGAACTCTGGAGAGAGCAAAATACAACACAATAGTGAACCTGCGGCATAACAAACGCCGCATAATTATGTATTGATGGTTGAACACTTCTGGAAAGACACAGTTGTCTAAAAAGGGAGGGTTTGAGGATACAACAGAAAGTGAATGAAAAGATGGAAGTCTAGTTTTTAAAGACTGCTTACTTCATTGTGTTTTAACCTCAGTTGTAAAGGAATGTTTTAAGGACCCCATGGGAGACCCCTCGGTTTTGGATGCTTTTCTATATATAATCCACCAAGATACCCGACCACGGTAGGAGGGGGGTGTGCACAAAGGGTAGGGACATAATGAGTGGGAGCGTATGAGTCACACTTAGTGGGAATTCCACGGCTTGCAGCCCGAATGGGGTTCAACGGCTTACCCACGCCTCTCTGCGTTGAGTAGACACACGGTCAATCTCATGCATAATTATTTATTGAATGCTAAACACTTCTGGAAAGACACGGATGTCTAAAACGGGTTGGTGTGAGAATACAACAGTAAGTGAATGAAAAGATGGAACTCTGGAGAAAGCAAAATACAACACAATAGTGAACCTGCGGCATAACAAACGCAGCGTGGCTCAGACGTGCATGTGGACTCTTACCACAGACGAAAAGGAGTAACTGGGTGATCGGTGAATTTTTGCGTCCGGGCAAATGGGCAGGGTGAATGCCTAGAGAGCGAGGGTAGACGCCGGTTATTGCAGGAGCATCTAAGAAGATGCATGTTTGTCGCGGATACGAATAACTGTATATAGCGTGTAAAACAGTTTGCTATGGTGCACGCATTGTAACCGAAAAGTCGGTTTTTAAAGACTGCTTACTTCATTGTGCTTTAACCTCAGTTGTAAAAGATTGTTTTAAGGATCCCATGGGATACCCCTCGCAAACCGTTTCACACACTGCATATGGCGATTCACCTCCGCAAGAAACATGCCTCTATGAACAGTCAACGTAGCTCGGAGGTGCATGACATGCACATGACATTAACCTGACCTGTACTGCATATGGCCTCTACGACAGACGAATATAATTGACGCCATTTTTTCTGTGTCGTTGCATCCGAGATGGTGGGCATGGCCCTGCGAGTTGTCGTCGTATCCAATGGTCTTGGAGTTGGTGGGCGTGGCTCCTTCCTGCGTGCACCATAGGTGTCTCACTTGTCGGCGGCTTAGTGAATCCACACCCCTTCCGGCGTGCTTTCCATGGTTGTCTTGCTTTAGTGAATTATATATATAGATAGCTACAAATGGCTGTTTTTCTCCTCAGGTACTTTCAATATTTTTAAATGTGGAACTTCTGCTGACATTGTTCATAGCTGTCCAAGTGAGGATATTAAGAGTGATGTTCCTGATAATAAAATCAAATTTGTCAACTTCTCTCTTCTTAATGGCAGCAGATAGGAGATATAAAAGTGGTCAAAATTAAAAATTGTCTTTGTTTTCATAATTAAAATTGAAAACGATCAGAAAAACATTGGAATAACTGACTTTGGAAACTGAAGTGGGTGATAAGAAACTGCTAAATCAGATTTGTAGAAGAATGCAACAAAGCTGCTGGTTATGCATGTGGAAGGCAATCCCTCAATCTTTAGAACTCATTAAGGTTTTAAAATCATAAAATCCATGAAATTAAGTGGAAATAGTGGAGCCAGGCAGAGACATTGTCGTTTGATTGTAGAAATACAGTAAGTATGACTTTACTGACATTCATAATATAATTTTATGATATATGGGAAGTGTTAAGGAAATTCGAAATAGGAAGCTATGTTGGACCCGTTATGTCATGTTCTGCACTGCTTATAATACTAAAGTCAGGAAAGCACAGATTTATTAGGTACACCCTGAATGAGTTCATTAGACTCTTGGAAGAGGAGAAGGCAGTTCAGCGGTGACAGTTAATGTCTTTAAAAACTTAAAAAAAAAACCTATAATGATGCAACTAATCAATCTTTACGTCTAAGGAGCACTGGTAAAATCCTGTATTCAAGCAGAGACAGAAAATAATGCTTCATTATTCTTATTTATTTATTGACTTATTTATTTTCCTGGAAAGAAAGCAAGGTCAGTGCAGAATGAATAACTGCAAACATTTTTGTTCTGCTCAAGAGCTGCAGTGGACAGAATAAATCTGGGTGACGAGTGTACATTTTTATTCAGAAGCTTTTTTGAGCAAACTGAATAAGTAGTCTAATTTTTTTCAGACTAGCCAAAAAGTCAAAACCCATAAGAAGCTTACAAGAAAAATGAGGATGTAAAAAACTAAAAGCTCTTCATGGTCAGGCACATCTTGACAAGTCTTATACTGAATTCATTTGTGATATATTGAATAAGCCACACAATGAACTAAAACAACAAATTGGTACTTGTGATATATAAAGCTGTACAGAATGAGACATCACTGTACTAAGACTTTGGATTTTCTGCATTCCAGGCGTAATTCATGGCAGTAATGATGTTATAAGGTAATATGTGTTTAAGACAGTAGAAGACAGTAAATTTGAACCATTATAAGTATTTAATTTAGTTTAAAAAATTATTTTTTAGAAATAATCATACGCTCTAGAGGCAAACATTTTGATGGAGAAGCTGATAGAATAACAGCTGAACCTCTTTAATTTGGCTTTGGACAGCATAAAATATGGTTTGGTCAGTGATAACAGTATAGGGGGCCTTGGAAATGGCAAATCTGACAATGCAATCTCCCTCCTTTGCATTATCAGGAGCCAACATGCTACAAAATATTACCAGGGTGCTGCCAAATATATCGAAAAATTATCATGGAATAAGGCATAGCTAAAAGAAAATCTCAGATTGTATACCACAAGCAGTCATCCAGAATCTGCAAAAGTGGATGCCACTATAGTGTCCCCCTCCCACTACCTTTTGGACAACTGGCAATAAGTACCTCACCAATATCTTCCATTTTGCCTTAAAACACAAAAAGCATTCAAGTGCAATGGAAATGCAGCACACTAAGCCAGCATCAGCAATGTACATGTCCAGATTTAGATAGCACTTACAAGTGTACTGCACGTCTAATGAAAGGATAAACTTGTTCATCCAGCTCAGTATCAATTGTCAGTTGTGCAGAACTGTTACACATTTTCAAAGCAACATATATGAGGGAGGAATGAGAAGTAGCAGCACACAGGTACTAAGAAGGGAGTTAAATATGATTGAAAACAAAGCATTCATTCATGCAGGTGCACTTATGCGACTACAGTGCAATGACCACTACTGCACAGCATACAGAATTCAAAAATCTGCTGGATTCTTCACCTGTTACCACTCAGTTAATAATTTCGAAAGCTTGCTATCTGATGATTTATTTTAAATTTTAGTTTCTAATCCTAAATGTGGCTTAGAACATATTACTCTTTTATGTGTTTAGTAAACAATCTCAGTTCTTGTTTGATTTACTCATTCACTGAGACTTGAGATAAAATGAAAGGTTGTTTTTGTTCTTTTACATTACTAAAAGGATTAAAATAGGTTTATTAACTGCATTAACTAAAACACAAACAATAAACTGAACAATCTGTACAACATTATTACAAAATACAAGTGTTTACATCCTGAGGGCTTATTTATTGATTCTGGGGGCTTCAACAGAAAATATTTAAGGAATGTTTACCTTAAATATCACAAGCATATCATCCGCCTTATTCAGAGCGCTAATATTCCAAATCACTGCAACACCCTGATAAAAGATGCTTTCCACCACCTACTCTACAATAAACTTGAGATGGCATTCAAATCAGTTTAATTCAATAACTAAAGTTAATAACAATTAAAATGTGATTTAATTACACAAATAATGATGCATATACGTATGGAAGTGGAGGACAATGGAATTCAGTACAAACAATAAAATATCTTCTAGTTTGATGAATTCTATGGTATCATGATTCACATTGATGGAGGAGCAGGATACTATAAAAACACTCTTCACTCCACAGTTCTATAGATTGGGTTTTGTATACATGGTAACAGAAGTGTGTAAATGAGAAAGGATAACAGAGCATTGTTGCCAGTCAAGTCATTCCTGCCTTGTCCACCTCTAGAAATTTATTAAGTGTAGAAAAATCCTGAAATGGTTCTGGGAATGTGGCAGTGAATTCAGATTAATGTAGTAAATCTTAGGTGACCAGATCTTAGTGAAACAGCATCTATAGAGTGAAATAGAGCAAGAAATTGGTGGTTACAGAGCCAC
Organism: Polypterus senegalus; assembly: GCF_016835505.1. NCBI lineage: Eukaryota > Metazoa > Chordata > Cladistia > Polypteriformes > Polypteridae > Polypterus > Polypterus senegalus. The sequence continues at coordinate 241,937,932 of NC_053154.1, forward strand.
CTCCAGCTAATCTTTAACTTGAAAGATTGGTTCCCATATGGGCTAAGATCGCTGTACCACATTTTCAACACCTTGACTTGACTAAGTCCTTCACTTAACAAATTCAAGCTGGTCTATAGTAAATGAGACATTAGATTTTGATTAAGTAGGTGTTACTTAATAAAGTAACCATTTGGTGAATATACAAGATCCTTTCCACAATTTGTCATTGATCAATAATACCCTAAGCAATTAGTTTTGGGGAAAAATTGTTTTAAAAATACAAATCACAGATATTAAAATACAGTAACTTCTGTAATGTGCGTGCTAAGATTATTCAGGTAAGGAAAACTGATATATTACTGTGTGCTTTGCATGTTGATTAGCACCTGCAAGTAAGAACCTTATTGAAATCTGTCCACATGACAAGCATACCACTATAAACATATATTGTTTCCAGGGACTTAAGTTTTGTTTTTTCTTTTCGTCATGCTTTAGCCTTTGTCAGGTTTTGCATTCCTAATGTTTCTGCACTTACTATTGAAAAATCTGCCTAATTGTGATTCATTTTCACATAATTTCACAAGAAACCTTTTTGTTTCTTCAGTCTTAAAAGATTCATCCTTCTGCAAACAAAGCCATGAGATGAACTGGAGTCATCATGAAGAGGTGTCGTTTTGTGGTCACCTGACTACCAGTGTGTATTTATGCTGGCTGTGGTGGTACTCAGCTGAGACGCCTGGAAGGACCGGAGGAAGGATTGCACCTCCTCCAGACCACGAGGGGGCAACCGTCCTGGTGGCTTTGGGGACCACGGGAAAGGAGCATAAAAGTGCAACCCTATAGAGTCCCAGGGTCACCGCCAGGGGGCGCCCAGATGCCTGAGGAGCCCTGACCCTCAGTACTTCCACCACACCCGGAACTGCTGGGGGGAAGAAGACCAGAGACACTCGGAGTGCTTCCGAGTGCACAGCCGACACTTCCGCCACACCAGGGAGTGCTGGCAGGAGCTCATTGGAAGGCACCTGGAGCATGTCCGGGTGGGTTTAAAAGGGGCGGCCTCCCTCCATTCGATGGCTAGAGTCGGGAGGAAGAAGGCAAGAGCTCAGGAAGAGAGGAGTGGAGGCGGACAAGAAGAAGAGAGGCATCGTGATGAGGCCTGGACTTTAGGGGCGAAAGTGGGTTGTGTGCTGTTTCACTGTAAATACTGTAAATAAACGTGTGTGGGTTGAAAACAACGATGTCTGCCTGTCTGTGTCAGGGCTGTACCCCACATGGCTTAAATGGAGAGACAGTATTTTTTGAGAAAGGGGAACCAGAAAATGAGATAAAGTCAAAGATACAATCAGTGATTGAAACCAAATGTCAAACCACACTTTCAACAAGCTTAAACACAAAACCCAAAATTTATTGTCAGAAAATGTTGCCAAAAATTTGTATGCCTGAAAGACTCACACCCAAACATGGATAGGAAATGGTCAGAGTTATTCATTCCATAAGATGTGAAAGGATATCAGAAGAAAAAAACAGAAGAGCAAGGTGAACCATGAACTAATGCTGATTGATGCCCCAGGGTTTTAAGGACACAAATAAACATTAACTATTGTGTTTTTTGCAGAAAGACAAAAATAGTAAATGTTGAATGTAGCAACGAATGCAAGATGATAGTCTTTGACTGTGTAAGGCTATCACCAAGTGTCATTGTTTATTGTAAATCTATTTAATTGTTTCTATCTTCCTAAATATTGATCAGCAGATGTTGCCTTTACTGTTTCCGTATGATTAATATATCCATATATGTTAAACTCAAACTTACATTGTAGATATCTTTTCTGATAATTATGAATGGGCTTGCCAACCTGGTAGGTTTATGCCAAGGACATATATGGCATTGTGTAGGGGTATAAGTTTAAATTTCTTTACACCAAAAAAAAAAATAAAACCAAAGTGTTCATTTCCTACAGAGACAACTGACTACAGAGATATACTCTGAGTAAAACTGAAAATTCACCCCCGACCAGAGTCCAAGGGATATTGAGGTGAGTTAGGGCAAAGACTCATTAGCAGCAAAGCAGAGAATAAACTGAATCTTTTGAGATGGGTATGTGGGAAAGCCTTAGCTCCATATTTGTCAGGTTACAACATCCTTTATTTTGATCACTGCTTAATTTGACATTTTTACTATGGGCAGGTATAATTTCTAGAATATGTTCCCTTAATAATAGCAATTTTAAAAAAATGGTACATGCCTAACGCTTTCACTGCTATAAGTAAGGGATTTATGAAAATTTTGAGAAGCTACCAAATGTAGCACAAAGTTTAATATGATCTGTTTTTGAGATATGCCGCAAGCACCATTTATTACTAATGCTGTCTGGGGTAGCTACACATTGTTATACTGATGCTTTTTAGATGTAGCCGACTGGAATTTTAGCTTTTTATTTTGGTAGAGGGAGAATTCAGTGCTGTATAATTGCCTCCCTTATGGCAGCAGTAATATGTAGGATTTCAATTTCCCTTACTCAGAGTCTCTGCTCCCTCAAGTAATATTTATGACATGAATTAACTTGAGCTCCTCAGCCCCCAGCAGTCAACTCCAATGATCACAGGTGCATAAGACAAAGCAGGACAGCGAACATTAAGAAAGGAAAGGAGTACCAAGTCCGGTGGGAACTTCAAAACAATCATTGGCTACCAAACAGAGAGCTACTGAAGAAATAGTACCTCACTGAATAGATAAAATGAAATGGGGAACTCCTCTGGCACTGGAGTGAGGGAGAGTAAATTAGTTGAGAGTTTTAATTCTCTCGAGTGGTTAAAGTAGCTGGGAGAAAGGATATGTTGTTAACATCTCTACCAGAGAAGGAACCACATCACCAGGACTTCAGAGAGCTGGATTAAGTCCTGAAGACCCCCAGGTGTGACACAGCGGCACACTGGCAGCAGGAGTGATCTGGCATATGTCACTTTGGAAAAAGTATGCCCTGTAGGCATGCTGCTTATGCCAAAAGGGCATTAGACAGGGCCCCATCACAAAAGAGAGGCAGAATCAGAGACCGAGTTTCATCTCAAGCAGAGCATATTAAAAGGCATGCAACTAAACACAATTTGAAACGCCCTAACCCTATTCTAAAAAAAAAAAAAAGCAAGGCCGGGTTGAAAATGCCAGAGACAACCACAACAGTGGTCTGGTATTGTTTGGACATTCTGTAATGAGAGAGAACACAAAGTATTTGTTAAGGGGAAGGACCAAAAGATTATAGCAAATGAGGGATTTTACTCTACAGGTATGCTGGTTCAGACACAAAAAGGTTGAATAGGATCAGGAAATGGATAAGAAATACAAATCACAAACAAAAAACAGGAGATGTGAGAAATAGGACAACCAAGCGGAATGAGTACCAATAATAAAACGTAGTCCAAAGAGTCATAAACAAAGATGCACAATGTTCGTAGGCAGAAATACAGTAACTCATACTAATTTGCTTTCTAATACTCTTTCCAAAAATATGGACATTTGACAATACTTACGAGCCAGTTTAAATACTGGTGCGCTTGTGGACAACATACAGTCACAGCTCCTGCTGACACCCCTCCTAACCCATCAGTGTTCTTGACAACTGAAACTCAAAATGGTGGTGTGCACACCAAAACAAAGATAGTGTTGTGACATAACAATAAATAATAATAAACTGACAAATATAAATGTGATACATAAAGTATTAACCCAACAAAGATAAAATAATAAATTCTATAGCACAAAGATCATAAAAAATTAAACCATCCATGAAAAAAATCCATTGAATGATAAAGAAAATAAACAGAGGGAGAGAGAGAAAAACAGCAATAAGTCAAAACGCAAAACAATAACTGAAATCCAGAAACCAAAGCATAGTCCTAAGTGACTTCTTCTTGAATGTGCCTTTTAGCTTCCTGTAATACCAGAAAGAGAGAGAGGTACAATGTGGGAAGTTCTTTGATCCTAATAGAGGATGTTTGAATATGTGTGCAACCATCTTAAATAGGGACAGAGTGCTGAAACAAAACCTGGTTTTATAACATCTATAGAGTGCATAGCCCCAGAAGGATATGCCTTGAACAATGCTGTTCCTCTAATTGTGCAGGCAGCTCAGGGAATGCCTTAGAAGTTTGGTCATTTTAAGGATGAAAAAGGCTCACAGATGCAGAGACACCTCTGATCAAGTGTCATTGGAGCTAAACTATAGCCATCCCTGCTGCAGAGATGTGCCCTGGATGAGGTTTAAAACTGCCTTATGGTTTTAAGTTTAGAAAATGAGCTAAATACTGAACTGAGAGGACGATTAAAGGCCTGAGCCTATACAGGTAAAGTGATAAAGAGTGGGGAACAGAGAGACAGAAAGTGACAGAGAGAGAGAAAAAAAGAAGTGAGAAAGAGTGTGCTTTGGTGTGATTTTCAATGAAGAAGAAAGAACTGCTTAGGCAGGCCCACATAAGCAGTACAGTTTTGTCTCAGTTCTGTTTATTTGTATTTTCTGTTGTACTTATTTTGTATCCCTTCCTTGAGTAATGTTATTAATACAGACAACTTGTTTCTTGGTTCTGAAAGAGAGAGGCAGAGCTTCCTTTTTACAGTATCCGAAGCACTGGGTAGTATTTTTCTTCATGTTGTCAAGAATAGCGACAATCTTAGAAAAATGATATTGGTGCTGACTGAGCAAACAAGAAGAGTAGAGACATGCAAGAGCCCATGAGAAAATTTACAGGACAGGACCCTTGCACATGTTTGACCTGAAAAATGGCCGACATCATCAAGACTGTCAGCTAGAAGGAGAGCTCCAGTCCCAGATGAGAACCACAGACTTTCCAATCTTTTTGTTAGTCTTTTCTAAAACATTTTTATGCTTCAGTTTTATACTGCCTTCTACTGATCTGTTTGAAATACAAAAATCTAACCCTTTGTAGATTGTGCTGTTCCATTGCTGTATTGCTGTAAATAATATGAACCGAGGTGCAAAGACACTTTCACTGAATTGTCACCTACCTCTCACAGGAGTAACAAAATTTCAGTAGATGTCTTTGAAGACATTTACATAACTTTTAATGAACAATCCCACCCTAACATTGTCTTGTACCTTACTGTAATATGCTGCCCAAGACTTTGGAAGAGATAGTAAATTCCATTTAAGAATAATACAACACAGCATGAGATTGTCAAAACCGTTCAATTCACGTCATGATTTGGAGGTTCAGAGCATATTCTGGGAGTACTAGGCGTAGGGCAGAAACAAACGTTGGGTGAGGTACTATTTCAATAAGGTGTCTACTCATCCACGCAAGCTCATTCACACTCACATGGGGCCAACTCAGAATTCCCAAGCATAATAACTTACATGTCTTTGGACAATGGGAGGGAAACAGGACTACTTGGACAAAAAGACACATAGGCATGTGGACAATGTGTAGGCTTAACATACATATCGACCCAGTGGAAGAGTTGAGACCACGGAGCTAAACCACTATATGAACCAGCTAGAGATAACTTAGGAAAACTACACCATATTTTTGAATAGAATACATGTGCTCCATGTTCCATGTGCTCCAAACTTTTTATATATATTCAGTCTTTAATGCAATTTATATTTGCATTTATTATGCCTTGATTTAAATCATTAACATGGATGCATTGCTTCAGCAAAAAAAAGAAAATACGTTGACCATCTTCTTAATGTGACATGTAGTAATGAGCACAATGGTGTGAGTACTGGATAACAGCCAATGAAAGATTAAGCTGGTCTCTAAGAATGGGTGAAATACACAACTAAAACATCAAAATTGGTTAAGGTGTTAGGTTGCAGTTAAAAACTGACTCTGTTTGTTCATATTCTGAATTTGTCCATTATAGAGCTGTGGGGAGCTGGAAACGTTCCCAGTAACACCATGCCAATCCACTGTAGAGAATCTGTGATTAGCAAAACAGGCAAGGTCTGATTTGCAAAACTAAGACAAAAATTAGTTTTGCAAGCACTTTTGTAATTCAGAAATGCAAAACTCAGCAAAGCAATTTTGGAGGATTTCTAATTTTGTTTTTTGTTTTTTTTGAGTGGAAAGCAAGGAATAAGTGCTCTCTAAAGCCTTGTTCACACTTCCATGGGTACCTGTGTTCTTTTCTGTAGCTGCATAAAGCATGTAATCCATACCACACTGGTAAAAAATCAATTCTGGGTATCCCTCTTGTTCACATCACTGTGGAGGTGTGTAGTACATTTCTCTAAATGTGACATGCTGCATATTTTCCTAAGGAAGATACACTAAAACATGTTATTGTTCACATAATTCTGTTTTCTCCACAGGAAAACACAGTACATGGAAAGTCAGTGCTGGAAAAGCAGCCTCCTCCTTTTTCCTAGCAGCTGTCTTTCACTAGTTGAGGATAGGCACAATTCCTTTGGTTTTTTTTCACTAGAAAATCTTATTTAAATACAGAATGGCAGGCAGATGCATGTGAAATTAATGCATATAAACATTCCCAGACAAGAACTAAATGCATATTTTCTAGTGTTAAATGGCACACATTTTGCTGCAAGTAAAAGGCTATTTATTTTTGAAATTTTTTTCACAAAACAAAACACTGAGTTTTGCTGAACATTTAATTTTGCTCAAATCCTTTCACTCCTAACTATGGAAAACACGGTCAGCCATCCTCTGCTGTACCAGACTGATCTAGAGTGGCCTATTAACCTAAATAGTCATGTTAGGGAAGTGGGAAGAAGCTACAATACCTACAGAAAATTCATGCAGAAATGGTGATAACATGCAGTGGCTACGCATGAATATGAACCTGAACTCTGGAGCTATGAGCTAGTGGTTTAAAACATTTGTCAAGACAGTGCAAGACAGTCTTGGGGTGCAAGACAGGGACTTACATGTATACTTACATATATATATACTCACTCACTCACTCACTGACTCACTCATTCACTCACTCACTCACTCACTCACTCATCACTAATTCTCCAACTTCCCATGTAGGTAGAAGGCTGAACTTTGGCAGGCTCATTCCTTACAGCTTCCTTACAAAAGTTGGGCAGGTTTCATTTCGAAATTCTACGCGTAATGGTCATAACTGGAAGGTATATTCTCCATTTACTGTAATGGAGTTGAGCTTGAAATCCGTGGGGGCGGAGTTTCGTGTGACATCATCACGCCGCCCATGTAATCACGTGAACTGACTGTCAACGCACTGTCGAAAACCAGGAAGAGCTCCAAAAAAAAGAAAAGAAAACATGCATTATATAATTTAGAAGGCAGCAAAACAATAAGAAGCGAGCGAGTGACATATACTACCATATTCATCAGTGCAGCTACTTCGGAAACAAAGCACGGTGTAAACCTAAACTTTAAATTAAGTTCATAGACAGGCTGCCGCTGGCATTTTTCATGCACACGGGTAATGCGGGATACAAGTTTAATGAGAGGACGCAGGATATAAACGAGAGTTTTGATCACTTTGTAACTAAGTTAAAATTGTAGGTGAAGGGGTGTGCTTATGCAAATTCCGAGAGACTGTGTTTGTGGGGGATTGACAGTTAAGGCGGTGGGGAGTCACGTCATCATCTCCCCTCCCATTCATCTCATTTCGCTCTGAGCTGAGCTCAGCGGCTAACGCCGTCTTCCGAAGCAACTTCGCCACACTGCCACCTAAAGTCAAAACTTAAATATATAAAGTCAGCATTGGAATATATAAACTCAGCGCTGGAATATATAATGTCAAATCTTAAATATATAAAGTCAGCGTCGGAATATATTGTCACGCTTGGGTCACAGATTTGCACAGAGACACAAGAGGTCGTAGAAACAAGAAGGATTTTTATTCAAACACTGCAAACACGTGAGCTTAAACGTGCTCCATGACAAGTCAGAGATGACAGTTCCGCTAGGAGCAGTGAGAGAGAGCGCTAAAAGCAAGCAAACAATCAATTTTCAACTGACAGGCGCTGCACAAGGCTTTTAAGTTAGCGGAGTATCGCGCGAGGTTTGCATTACGCGTTATAGCGCAAGTGAGAAAGTAAGGAGCAATGGGAGGGTAGTCTGTGTTTCAGGGGTTGTGGTTTTCCCAGAAGCGTCTGTATCTTCTTGGGGTGCGATCAGCCCTCCAAGCTCACACCCTCCCCCTCAGCTTTATTCACATTTCCATGAATCAAGCGACTCTCTGTACCAGGTTCATTTAGTCTTGATAATACGTCTGCGTTGACGTGTTCAGAACCTGGTCGATGTTTTACTGTGAAACGGTAAAAGTTGTAAGCCCAGAAACCATCTCATGAGGCGAGAGTTTGTATCTTTCTGTTGGTATGACCATTGAAGTGGAGCATAATCAGTTACCAAAGTGAAGTTTCGTCCCCACACGTAATAGCGAAGCCCTCCAGCTCACAATATAAAGTAAGCGCTGGAATATATAAAGTCAAACTTCAATATATAAAGTCATCGTCGGAATATACAAAGTCAGTGCTGCAATATCCATCCATTTCCCAACCCGTTGAATCCGACCACAGGGTCACGGGGGTCTGCTGGAGCCAATCCCAGCCAACACTGGGCACAAGGCAGGAACCAATCCTGGGCAGGGCAAATGCATCATTTTCAAAACATTAACCGAACAGTGTTTTTTTAATTTATTTTTCTGAATACGTTTTTGTTAACTTACTTCAGTTCAGAGTCATTTCAATCAATATATTTTGACTTTGAGTTTATATATTCAGGAATGAGTTTATATACTCCGATGTTGACTATGTATAATCAGGAATGACTTTATAAATTCCGATGCTGACTTTATATATTCAGGTTTTCACTTTATATATTCCAGCGCTGACTTTATATATTCAAGTTTTGACTTTATATATTCCAGCGGTGACTTTATTAATTCAAGTTTTGACTTTATATATTTAGAAAAAAGTTTTGACTTTATATATACCGACGCTGACTTTATATATTCAGAAAATCAATGTATTTGCCTGTTTCGCACCCCATAGTATATGTGTGTGTGTGTGTGTATATATGTACACATGTATGTATATATATATATATGCCAGCAGCACTCATGACAATGACAAAACAATTACGTTGTCAATCATGTTACGTTTTTATTAAAATGTTTCCTTTTCTTTTTACTTCTCCGCTGCCAAGCGTGGGTATTTTTCTATATATACTGCTCAAAAGAATTAAAGGAACACTTTTTAATCAGAGATTAGCATAAAGTCAATGAAACTTATGGGATATTAATCTGGTCAGTTAAGTAGCAGAGGGGGTTGTTAATCAGTTTCAGCTGCTGTGGTGTTAATGAAATTAACAACAGATGCACTAGAGGGCAAAAATGAGATGACCCCAAAACAGGAATGGTTTAACAGGTGGAGGCCACTGACATTTTTCCCTCCTCATCTTTTCTGACTGTTTCTTCACTAGTTTTGCATTTGGCTACAGTCAGTGTCACTACTGGTAGCATGAGGCGATACCTGGACCCTGCAGAGGTTACACAGGTAGTCCAACTTCTCCAGGATGGCACATCAATATGTGTCATTGCCAGAAGGTTTGCTGTGTCTCCCTGCACAGTCTCAAGGGTATGGAGGAGATTCTAGGAGACAAGCAGTTACTCTAGGAGAGCTGGAGAGGGCCATAGAAGGTCCATAACCCATCAGCAGGACCAGTATCTGCTCCTTTGGGTAAGGAGGAACAGGATGAGCACTGCCAGAGCCCTACAAAATGGCCTCCAGCAGGCCACTGGTGTGAATGTCTCTGATCAAACAACCAGAAAGACTTCATGAGGGTGACCCAAGGGCCCCATGTCCTCTAATGGGCCCTGAGCTCACTGCCCAGCAGCATGCAGCTCGATTGGCATTCGCCATAGAATACCAGAATTGGCAGATGCACCACTGGTGCCCTGTGCTTTTTACAGATGAGAGCAGGTTCACCATGAGCATGTGACAGAAGTAAAAGGGTCTGGAGAAGCCATGGAGAACATTATGCTGCCTGTAACATCATTCAGCATGAGCAGTTTGGTGGTGGGTTAATGATTGTCTGGGGAGGCATATCCATGGAGCGTCACACAGACCACTACAGGCTTGACAAAGGCACCTTAGCTGCCATTAGGTATCAGGATGAAATCCTTGGACCCATTGTCAGACCCTATGCTGGTACAGTGGCTCCTGGTGCACGACAATTCCTGGCCTCATGTGGTGAGAGTATGCAGGCAGTTCCTGGAGGATGAAGGAATTGATACCATTGACTGGCCACCACACTTTCCTGACCTAAATCCAATAGAACACCTCTGGGACATTATGTTTTGGTCCATCCAATGCCACCAGGTTGCACCTCAGACTGTCCAGGAGCTCAGTGATGCCCTGGTCCAGATCTGGGAGGAGATCCCCCACAACACCATCTGTCATCTCATTAGAAGCATGCACCGATGTTGTCAGGCATGTATACAAGAACACAGGGGCCATACAAAGTGCTGCGTACAATTTTGAGTTGCTGCAATTAAATTTTGGCAAAATGGACTAGCCTGCCACATAATTTTTTCACTTTGATTTTTGGGGCGTCTTTGAATTCAGGGCTCTGTACGTTGATCATTTTCATTTCCATCAAACGATGTGGCATTCTTTCGTTCCTAACAGATTACCCAGTCTATATCAGTATAGATATCCAGGAGGATTTCTTTTTCCCATTGAGATCTGATGTGTTTTCAAAGTGTTCCTTTAATTTTTTTGAGCAGTTTATATATATATATATATATATATATATATATATATATATATATACATACATACATTCTTTAGGGTGCGAGCAACTGTTGCTGGGGGTGCCAGAATCCATGAAAAAGGAAAATGAAAAACATTATTTGTACAAAATCTTAATTTATTTATCCATTCCTAAATAATTAAATGGACAGGCTATTTCGTATCAATGCAATATGCTGCTTGTTAAAACGGATGACTCCCGCTCTTACGTGCAAGTCTGCCTGGATATTATGAACTATCGTTTCTGTTCAAGTTCTATTTAAATTTTAAATAGAAGGAATTTTTATTTAGTCGACAGAATATTATTCCAGAATAAATCAACTCAAAACTTAAATAACTTATATTAAATTATACAAGTTAGAAATAAAGTAAACGTTAAAAGAACAAACATTTAAATTTCTTTACTCTTATGTAATTTTATATAAAAAATAAACTTAAATTTTAAATATCCCAAAAGATTTTGTTCTCCATAAAAATATATCCTGTCAAAATTATACAAATTCAAATATGAACATGGTGCATAACAAAACCTGGAAATATAAATAAAATTTGTTCTTTTCAGCAATAACAAATCAAATCATTCAGTTGTCTTTGCTCTTATGTCATTTTATCAGAGCTGGACGCCTGGCATCTTTTTTTGGCAACAAGTTTGTTTATGTTTGGTGTGAGGTTCTGTGTTGTGGAGATTCTCAGGATGGACTGCAGGTGCTCATCAGTGAGGCGACTCCTGTGTGCTGTTTTGTTAGTCTTCATGACTGAGAAGAGCTTCTCACACAGATATGTGCTACCAAACATGCACAAGGTTCGAGCCGCATGTAGACGGAGCTGGAGCATTTTGCGGAATGGAGTGAATAAACTGTGCGGGCCTGCAGTATCGTACTTTGCCTTCAGTGTGCCATTACACTGCAGCTCAATCACCTCCATCTGAATCTGCACAGGTGCAGTTTCCACATCGACGGCAAATGGGTTGCGAAACAACTCAAAATTCTGTTTGTGTTCTTCAAAGTCACCAAAGCGGTGTGTGAACTCAGTGCGCTCAGTTTATCAGCAAAGTGCGTATTTGGGAACACCGTTGTGCCGACTTGGTTCAACATTACTTGGCAACAGGGAAAGTGGGGCAAGTTGCACTGGTGCATTTGTGTCTCCCATAAAAGTAGCTTCACTTGAAATCACTTTGTGATTTTGCACGGTAAAAACGTCTGCTGAAGTGTCAGATTCTTCTTTAACTCTTCTGCTTTCTGTATCTTGTGCATTGCATTCAGGTCTTTCAGGTTATCTTGATGTTTTGTCTCATAGTGCCGTCTTAGATTAAATTCTGTAATTACAGCCACATTAGCTCCACAAATGAGACACACGGGTTTACCGGCAATGTCAGTAAACATATACTCAGCCTCCCATCGGTTTTTAAAGGCTCTATGTTGAGAATCACCTTTTCTCTTTGGCATCGTGTGGGCTAGCTTCACAATAACTTGCAGCATCATAAGCTAGACTTGATTAACGTGGTAAGTGTCGCAAGGCAGCTGAAGCGCTGCATTATGGGATCTGTAGTTTATTGTGTTACCAGCGCTTCATATCCCCGGCCATTAATAACAATAATACAGTATATAAAATGATCGCGGGCCGGATATAATTACACACCGGGCCGGATGTGGCCCGTGGGCCTTGAGTTTGACACATATGGACTAAATAGAACTTGAAAAGAAATATTTTTGAATGTGATCGCGCAATTCAGATCGAGTTGACGCACTACAGTACATCGAGCCCGCGTGCTATTGTGGTTTTGCCTGTGTGCCTCAATAAGTTACCCTCCCCTCGCTCTTACTTTTTTAACATTCATCTAATGAATACACTGAGTATGGCTTTACCAAAACAATCATTGATCGCGAATAAAGTATCCATTATTCATAAAGCTTCAATTGGTGATCTGTCTTTCTGCGTTAACCGCATATTTTTTCATACGTCTCAAACCAAGGGGATGCGAGGCTAAAATGAACGAAGCGCGTGCATACTTAGTGCATCCCTCTCGGAATCGAACCTCGGACGCCGGCGCTAGAGGCGAAGCCTCTATTAGCCACGGCGCGGTTTGTCTATTTGAGCGTAGCAGTGTAATTCGGTTTTTGTTCAGCACTCTTTGGAACTGTTGCTTTTTGTCTGCGCACTGCGTCAGTTCACGTGAGCCGCTGAATATGGTTTTATATGTCATTCGCTCGCTTCCAATTGTTTCGCTGCCTTTTTAATTATATAATGCATGTTTTCTTCAGCGCTTTTTGTAGCTCTTCCTGGTTTTCTATGTAATGCATGATTACGTGAAAGGCGCGATGATGTCACACGAAACTCCGCCCCCACGGCTTTCAAGCTCAACTCCATTACAGTAAATGGAGAAAAATAGCTTCTAGTCATGACCATTATGTGTAGAATTTCGAAATGAAACCTGCCCAACTTTTGTAAGGAAGCTGTAAGGAATGAGCCAGCCAAATTTCAGCCTTCTACCTATACGGGAAGTTGGAGAATTAGTGATGAGTCAGTGAGTCAGTCAGTCAGTCAGTCAGTTAGTGAGGGCTTTGTCTTTTATTAGTATAGATATAGTGAAAGAATCAGTCTCGACACACACAAAGAATTTTAAAAATGAAAAGAAGATAGAAAAAGGATGTGTCTTAGGGTAATGGTATAACTGGGAAATCACATAACTCACTCATGTAAAGCTGGTGATACTTGAATGACCATCAGAAGTCTAGAGATCCCAAAGTTTGAATAAAATCCAGATTTTGATTAGTCTAGTCACAACAGAACCCCACAGATTTCTTTACATGATATTACAGCTAAAAGACTTTACCAAGCAGGTAAAAAAGTGACCAATTGTGGCATAACTTCAGAAAAAATATCCTTTATTTATTCCCCACAAGGTAAATAAGTCAGACAATTTTCACACCAATTTTTTAACATTGTCATTTTGAGTTTTCTTCCTACTCTGGTTATTAATAGGGCCAATCACCAAATAATCTGTCATGAAGATACAAGCCATACAATTGACTTTGAGTTAACATCATTTGTCTTAGGCTACATATCTCAAATTTAGCCTTCAAGATATCCAGACACAGACTTTGAGCATGTGCAGTCCATAAAAATGTGCTTTGCATTTCAAAAGCTCATCCTAGAGGCAAAGCTATGGCAAAATCAAATCTCTCTCTGCACCCTTTACTATGAGTAAAACATACTTTCAACATTTTGGTCAAAGGGGGGTTTCCTCAGTTGACTGCTTTAAAATATTCTATAAGAAAATGATGAAAATCTCTTCATCATTTCATTCAATCCATCAAATGCACAAAAATGATAGACAAATGCAAAAAAATGGTTTGCAGATATGTAAATGAAAAGTTTCTAGTAAATATTAAATTAAATTAATGTAATGTCCATCTATCCATCCCATCCATTCTACGAACTTGAAAATTTTGAAACATGGGAGCTTCTGGAACCAATCCAGAACCATCCGTCGACACCACAAAGCACACACACCCCCATTCACTTATGGCAAGTCAATTTAGAGTTTCTAATTTATCTAAAATGCATGTCATCTTGGTGTATCTGAAAAGCGAAACACGTGACGAAAACCCACATGGACACGAGAAAAGGAATCTGAGATAGCAAGTTACCCCTTATTAATTAATAAATTATTATTCTGATATAAATAATCTTTCTTGCATCAAATTATACACACAGTCAATGTAATACAATGCTGAGCTAAATAATCCAAATGTTTTTCTCTTTTCTTTTGTAATACACAAAATTAACATACTCACACCTTATAACTGCACCAAAAACAAGAATGCCTTTAGGACAATATTTCAAATGGCTAATAAAATTAATAACACACTCTCTTTCTCATTTAACTTTTCTGCTGTAAACATTCTGTTACTACAGGAAACTGCCAATTTCCATTTAAACAAATTACTGCACTCTTTCATTACAAAAGATTTAAATGATTTTCATGCTAGATTCACAGATACTTACTTCAACATTTAGTTTATGTTGTATAAGTAAAATGCACAGTTAACTGAAAAAACCATAGCATGAATGATAAATGATAACGATTGAACAACACATCAAGAAGGTCAGTACTTTTATCAGGTACAGTAAGAACGGGATTGGACTGGTGATTTATGTCTAGCCTGGAGGAAAAGTAAATGCATTATTTTTGGTCTCCTAGAGGTTTTCCTGCTAAATAAGAGGTGCAGAATTTTTATCTCCAATGTTCATCTTAGGACTTTATCACAGCTAGAAGAATTTGACAAAGCCAGGACAATATTAACAATATGCTGTAAGGTCACACGAAGAAATCCAGGTCCTGCTTTACAATGACAGAATTGTGGTTAATTCCTGCATTTGAGATCCTTACAAGTGTTGTTTTCCTGACTTTCACAGCATTTTCAGCTTTGGGCACCCTGCAGCTACGTAAAGAAATGGTCTTATGGCTGAGCAGTAGTGAAAAATATAAAAACAAAACAAAGGTTCCATGTGGGATTCAAAAGCTTTTAAAGCACTAAAAGGCTACTGATTTCATTATGTTTTTCTTTTAAATAAAGTAGTGATCTTTGTTTGTCACAGCAACAGATCTCAACCTTACCCCACAATGTGTTCAAGCACAGCACGACCTATTGTATTATTTTATTTCTATATAGTGATGCAGTAACGAGTGTACTAGGATTCTCCATTTCACATCATCTACAGTATGTACAGTAGAGTATATTAGTTTATTAATATTAATAATAATTGTATTGCTCATACAGAGGTCTTAAGACTGAAATGAAAGTTGATGTTACTGTTTTTTTCTGTTGTGAAATCAGTGCCAAGACACTATTTGTTTAGGATATTTAATATAAAACAGATTATATGATTCTAAATGTATTGAAGCAAAAAGGCAGAAAAGTAAAAAATTTTAAAGCAGATGCTCTTCTAAAATTGGCTATGGCATACATGTGTGAGTGTGAACTGTAATGGGC